>NC_137901.1:17067943-17543937 GCF_963455335.1 Martes martes | reverse complement strand
TCTGTTGAATAAATAAATAAAATCTTAAAAAAAAATAAAATGAAATGTTAAGCAGACACCCAGTTTTGGAAATAAGAAAGAAGGCCTGGGACAGAGATATGTATTTCAGAGTCTTTGGCGAGAACAGTGTAATTGAGAGCAGAGGAGAAGACAAGATCGCAGGGAACATCATAAAGGGTGCGAAGAGAAGAGGGCCCAGCAATGAGTCCCTTGGGAGCTCCCAGGCTGGAGGAGAAACAGCCCGTGATGGAAAGGGAGCAGGAGAAGCTAGGAAAGTGCCTGGGAACAATGCGAGTGTGCTTGTTTGTCAATGAGCCCAGGAAGGACCACAGAAAGTTTCCAGAGGAAAGAAGAGGACTCTGTGCAGGAGGCTACTGAGAGAACAAATAAAACAAAGGAAAGAGCATCGGCTGGCATTGTCGAAATTAACGAGCACCGGACTGGAGGGTCAGGAAATCAGGGGTTGTGAGGAGGTGTAGACAGCGGGTGTAGACATTTGATTGTGAAGGGAAGAATCGAGATAAGCTGGTGACAGGAAGGGGATGAGAAGTCCAGAGAAAGCTTGTCTTTACGGTTTGTTTTTTGTTTTTGTTTTTTGAGGTTGGAAGAACATTTAAATGCTGATTAAAAGGATCCAGTGGGCAAAAGAGGTGATAACTGGGAACAATGGGCTTCAGGCCTCCTTGGAATGACTGATCCAGAACAGGAGAATGGACAAGGAGGTGGCAGTGGGACTGGGCTGTGGATGAGATGTTTGCAGCGTGGTGGTGAGGGGCCTGTGGGATGGTTTCTGTTTTCTCCTAGAGCACCCCTTCTCTTTTTAGATTTTTTTTATTACTTATTTGCCAGAGAGGGAGAGAGAGTGCATAAGCAGGGGGGAATGGCAGGCAGAAGGGGAGGGACATGCAGACTCCCCGGGGAGCAGGGAGCTCAATGCAGGACTCAGTTCCAGAACGCTGGGATCATGACCTGAGCTGAAGGCACCCGCTTAACTGACTGAGTCACCCAGGTGCCCCTAGAGCCCTTTCTCAAACAAGAAGCAGAGCCATCCACTGAGAGGGACGGGGTAGGACAGACATCAGGAACAAGGGAGCACTGTTGAGCTTGGCAATTGGGAGTTCACAGTGCAGGGTGAGGGGAAACTCCTGACCTTCACGTCTTCAACGATTCTCAGCTACCCAAGTTTAGGCTGGGATAAAGCAGAAAGAGCAGGGGACGGAGGCAGACACAATTTGGGCACAATTTCGAGAGAAAGGGACAGACAGAAGGAATTAGAATTTCAGCCAGACCAGGAAGGTGGTGAATGAAGCCAGAGAGGTCTCAGAGCTTGCTGCCGCCATGGAGGGATAATGGTCTTGATGATGCCAAAGGACATGGGAGACCCTAAATTGGGGTGAGAGGAGTCTGAGACAATAGAATGGGTGTTTAAGTCACTGATTTTTGAGGTGAGCAGTTTGGAGTGCTGACAATATCTAGGATGTAGAGAAGAGGAGGGGGCCATTCGAAATGGGGGTGGGGTCAAGGACATGAGAAGCCGGGAGGCTGGATGGGGAGCTCCACACCCATTTGTTATATTCCAGGCAGATTATAGCCCAGCATTGAGGTGGCGAAAATAATGGGGAACCAGGTGCCAAAGTTTTCGTTCAGTATAGGTGCATGGACTGAGAGATCCAAAGACTAGAACAACAAGAGGAAAGAGAGGCACAGGGACCCAGGCCTCAAAGAAGTGATTAATATTGAACTTTAATGGTAAATGTGTAATGGGATGTATTTTTAATGTGCTGCAGTTTTTTTTAAAAATTAACATACAATGTCTTATTTTTTTTAGGGGTGACGGTTCTGTGATTCATCAGTCTTACACAATTCACAGCACTCACCATAGCACATACCCTCCCAATGTCCATCACCCTGCCACTCCATCCCTCCCACCCCCTCCACTCCAGTAACCCTCAGTTTCTTTCCTGAGATTAAGAGTGTTTTATGGTTTGTGTCCCTCTCCGGTTTGGTTTTGTTTCATTTTTCCCTCCCTTCCCCTACGATCCTCTGTCTTGTTTTTCAAATTCCTCATATCAGAGAGATCATATGATAATTGTCTTTCTCTGATTGACTTATTCCGCTCAGCATAATAACCTCTAGTTCCATCCATGTTACAAATGGCAAGATTTTGGGGGGGGGGTTGATGGCTACATAATATTCTATTGTATATACATACCACATCTTCTTTATCCATTCATCTGTTGATGGACATCTAGGTTCTTTCCATAGTTTGGCTATTGTGGACATCGCTGCTGTAAACATTGCCCCTTTGGATCACTACATTTCCACGTGCCCTTCAGATCACTACATTTGTATCTTTAGGGTAAATACCCAGTAGTGCAATTACTGGTTCGTAGGGTAGCTCTATTTTCAACCTTTTGAGGAACGTCCATACTGTTTTCCAGAGTGGCTGCACCAGCTTGCATTCCCACCAACAGTGTAGGAGGTTCCCCTTTCTCTGCATCCTCACAACACCTGCTGTTTCCTGACTTGTTAATTTTAGCCATTCTGACTGGTGTGAGGTGGTATCTCATTGAGATTCTAATTTGTATTTCCCTGATGCCTAGTGATGTTGAGCACTTTTTCATGCGTCTGTTGGCCATTTGGATGTCTTCTTTGTAGAAATGTCTGTTCCTGTCCTCTGCCCGTGTCTTGATTGGATTATTTGTTCTTTGGGTGTTGAGTTTGATAAGTTCTTTATAGATTTTGGGTACTAGTCCTTTATCTGATGGTCATTTGTGGATATCTTCTCCCATTCTGTCAGTTGTCTTTTGGTTTTGTTGACCTTTGCTGTGTAGAAGCTTTTTATCTTGATGAAGTCCCAATAGTTCAATTTTGCCCTTGCTTCCCTTGCCTTTGGTGATGTTTCTAGGAAGAAGTTGCTGCCGCTGAGGTCAAAGAGGCTGTTGCCTGTGTTCTCCTCAAGGATTTTGATGGATTCCTATCTCACATTTATGTCTTTCATCCATTTTGAGTCTATTTTTATGTGTGGTGTAAGGAAATGGTCCAGTTTCATTCTTTTGCATGCGGCTGTCCAATTTTCCCAACAAAAATTTTAAAAAAGATTTTATTTATTTATTTGACAGAGAGAGACACACACACAGCAAGAGAGGGAACACAAGCAGGGGGACTTCGAGAGGGAGAAGCAGGCCTCCCACTGAGCAGGGAGCCCAATGTGGGGTGCTCGATCCCAGGACCCTGGGATCATGACCTGAGCCGAAGGCAGATGCTTAATGACTGAGCCACACAGGTGCCCCACCAACACCATTTGTTGAAGAGACTTTTTTCCTACTTTGTCAAAGATTAGTTGACCATAGAGTTGAGGGTCCATTCCTGGGCTCTCTATTCTGTTCCACTGATCTATGTGTCTGTTTTTGTACCAGTATCATACTGTCTTGAGGATGACAGCTTTGTAATAGAGCTTGAAGTCTGGAGTTGTGATGCCACCAGCTTTGGTTTTCTTTTTCAACATTCCTCCGGCTATTCAGGGTCTTTTCTGGCTCCATACAAATTTTAGGATTATTTGTTCCATTTCTTTGATAAAAGTTCACGGTATTTTGATAGGGATTGCATTAAATGTATAGATTGCTCTGGGTAGCATAGACATTTTCACAATATTTGTCCCTCCAATCCATGAGCATGGAATGTTTTTCCATTTCTTTGTGTCTTTCTTAATTTCTTACATGAGTATTCTATAGTTTTCTGAGTAAAGATTCTTTGCCTTTTTGGTTAGGTTTATTCCTAGGTATCTTACGGTTTTGGGTGCCATCGTAAGATACCTGGGATCAACTCCTTAATTTCTCTTTCTTCTGTCTGGTTGTTGGTCTATAGAGATGCAACCGATTTCTGTGCATTGCTTTTATATCCTGACACTTTACTGAATTCCTGTATGAGTTCTAGCAGTTTTGGGTGGCATCTTTTGGGTTTTCCACATCAAGTATCATACCATCTAATGTGCTGCAGTTTTAACATAGGATATCACAGATTTAAAAATCACAGATTTCTGATTTTTTTTTTAAGAAAAGAACTTGAGAGGTGCCTGAGTTGCTCAGTCGTTAAGTGTCTGCCTTCAGCCTGGGTCATGAGCCCAGGGTCCTGGGATCGAGCCCTGCATCCACCTCCCTGCTTGGCAGGAGGCCTGCTTCTCCCTCTCTCTCTGTAGCTCCCCCTGCTTGTGTTCCTTCTCTCGCTGTGTCTCTCTCTGTCAAATAAATAAATAAGAATCTTTAAAAAAAAAAAAAAAGAAAAAGAAAAGAAAAGAATTGAGTTGATGTGATTATGAGACATTTCTGTTGAAAAAGCATAGGAGTTTTGTTTGTTTTATAGTAACTGAAGTTGAGGCTCCCCTGAGCGATCCTGGGACCATGCAGAGTGAGTGACCATCAGCTAGCAGGGCTTCCTGGAATCATCTATCAAAAGCTAAAAAGGCCATTTCCCCAGACCCCATTTCAAGCACGGGAAGCAGAAGATTTCTGGATCGACGGTTCACAGACACCTGGTTTTAGGAGACAGGGAAAGAAAGGAAGCGAAACTGCTTTTGTACAATTCCATCCAAGTAGTTTGCAAAAGAATGTTCTTCCTGCTGAAACGGGTGGAATGACTCCAGATAACCTGAGCTGCTTAGCCATCACAACCTTCGGATGCCCCGAAATTCTGCTTTCACGGGGATGCTCTGCTAGTCTCCGGAAACGCTAAGACTGGGCCGGCAGCCCATTACAAGGCTTGCTGGAGGCTCTTAGCTTGTCCCAAGTGCTGCTGAGGTCATGAGCCTTCTTCCACTAAGCAACACCTGCCCCTTCCCTACAGCTCTCCATTACAGCTGGCCCCAGAGAATTCCAGAGGCATTGACAGCAGGAAAGCAAAGGGAGAGCTCTTTGCGTATGAAACGTTAACACCAAAAGCTGTTTTGTCCTTGTACAGGCGCGAGTCCTGCTGCTTTGATTCTAGTCCCACAGGTCAGTGTTCGCTTTCTCAATTCCTGCTCTGTTTCCAGGCAATAGGCTTCAGATTCCCAGAAAAATCTGGTAGGTGAGGTGGAGAAACCAGAAGCCAACTATGATGCCAGCCCCAAATGAACTCAGCGGATTGCTGTGAGTTCTTGACTATGAAGTTTGAAGAAATGTTTACAGCTGCTTCTATCTGATCCCCCCAAGGGAAGGAGGCTCAGCTACTCCACAGAACTGGAAATGTGCACCAACTTTGAAATGGTGCCATCCCATTGTCTTGTTCTTAGAGGTCTGATCCTGTCGTGGGCTTCTATTGCCCTTGTATGTTCAGTGGCCCCATTTCATTTGGGGACCTTCCCTGCTGTCCTGCCATCTGGTCCTGGTGGGGCTGTCACCACTTGGTCCTCTTTTCTCCCTTGTACAGGGGCGGTACTGTGACCCAGGCCGGGCCTTCCCTCATTGATTGAGGAGCCGCGGCTGCAAGCAATCTTCTCATTTGGAAAGAACCAGACTGTGGAGCAAAGCCAAGTGGAGCCAAGGGGAGCCAAGCCTCGGAGCCCTGATGACATTATCTGTACTTCTGGACTTGGGCAGGTTTTCCCATTTGCATGTGAATGGTAATGCAGGATAAACACGGTTCTCTGCTTTGCTTTTTTTTTTCTTCTTTTAGTTAAACAACATATCCTTGAGATTGCTCCATATCAGTGTAAGGAGGGCACCCCCATTTATCCTCACAACGACACAGTTCTTCAACGTGTGGATGCATCAGTCACTAATTCAACCCCTTCTCTATTGATGGCCATCTGGGGTTATTTCCAATCTTTCAATATTTCAAATGCACAAAGCTTCATATTTTCCCGTAGCTGTTAGTCTCAGAGGTGGGATTATTGGATTATCCTATCAGTGTAATTTTTGCAAGACACAGACCAATTCTTCTCCACAGGGATTGTTCTGCACACTCACTAGGAAGGGGGCGGAAATTGTGTGTCTCCACCATCTGGCCAACCAAGTATGTCATCCAACCTTTTTTTTCTCTCTCCAGCATTTTAATCCTGTTCTCTCAAGTCCTCTCCTCCTTGGAAAGGCAACGCAGCTTCTCACCAACACCAATGGCATCCACTGGATAAGACCAAAGAATATTCACAGAGGTTACGTTCGAGAGCTGCCGGCAAACCAAGCCTAGAGAGGGTGAAGAACTCATCTATGTTTAGGGGCAGATCACGACCTCCTAACTGGTAATACTGAGGAATAGCCCAGGACACTGGAAAGAAATGGAGTAGAGGTCGGGAAAAGTGGTGGCAGCGAGCACCTTGGGGTACGTTTGGAGGTGAGAGAAGACAAAAATTGTGGAGAACAATGTAAGATGTTTTGTCCTAGCTAATAGTTGTGGGAGTTGCTTTGGTTTATCTCCACAAGTGTAAAACCACTGGTAATTCAAGAAGACTTTTAGTGTATGAAATTGTCTTTCTCTTTTCCAGTCTTTTGGGAAATAATCCCAACGCCCCTCCTCCCCTTCACCCTTCCTCTGGCACACAGCAGAAAGCTGTTTCAACATTGTTAGGGAAATCTAGGGCCCTGTTGGTGGAGTTCAACGCGTTTGCCTCAATTTCCTTGTTTCTAATAAAATAATAAATGCCAAGAATATCATTTAGAAGCATACTTTTAAAATTTTACTAGTAGGGTAAAAGAGTTCTAAAATGAAAAGACACATTTCACCTTTTGAAAGATTTTATTTATTAGAGAGAGCAAGCACAGGCAAGGGCAGAGGGAGCAGCAGGCTCCCTGCCGAGCAAGGAGCCTGATATGGGACTCAATCCTGGGACACTAGAATCATGACCCAGGCGGAAGGCAGCGGCTTAACCAACTGAGCCACCCAGGCATCCCCACATTTCACCTTTTAAATCAAGTAGAGAGTTTTCAGGTCACTCGGGTTTTTGTTTTCATTTTGTTTTTTTTTTTTTAAACAATCAATGAACTCGTTAAAATTGTTAATGAAAGCAGCTGTTTTAGACCTCCTACCACCAAGCTGAAGGATGTAATATATTTTGCTTCTGGCAAGTGAAAATGTGAAGAGGGAAAAAAATTATTCCTCTTTCTACCAAAAAATCAGATCAAATAATTGAGCATTTGTGCCATCTGGAAAAGTTTAGACTGAAACTTCCACCACACTTTTTGTGGTTGGCTGAAGCACTGCCTCCAAAAATATCTAGGTCCTAATCTCTGGAATTTGTTAATGTGACCTTATTTGGCAAGAGACTGTGCAGGTGCGATTAAATTAAGGTTTTTCAGGTGAGGGGATTTTCCCGGGTTTTCTGGGTGGGCCCTGATGTAATCACAAGCCTCCTTTTGAGAGGGAACCTTGACTTCTGGCAGAGGAATAGAAAGACGTAATGGTGGTTTCCACGAGGAGAGAGACAGTTTTGAAGGTGGCGGGGAGGAAATTGTAAGCAGAGGAAGACGGAAGATTCTCCCTCGAGCCTCCGGAACATTGTTTTCCGCCCAGTGTTACTGATTTCAGCCTTCTGGTCTTCAGAACTGTAAGAGAACCGATTTCTGTTGTTTTAAAACACCGGGTGTATAGTCCTTTGTGACAGGGGCCAGAGGCAACTGATAACACTTTCCAGGTTCTAGGAAATAAGAACTTGGTCTCTGATTTTGAAATTGACTGAATCAATTACCGGGCATGAATGAGACTGTAAAGGCATTATTTAAAAGAACAAATTTGCGGGGTGCCTGGGTGGCTCAGATGGTTAAGCCTCTGCTTTCCGCTCAGTTCACGATCCCAGGGTCGTAGAATCGAGTCCCGCATCAGGCTCCCTGCTTAGTGGGGAGCCTGCTGCTCCCCCTGCTTATGCTCCCTCTCTCTCTCTCTGTGTCAAATATATAAATAAAATATTAAAAAAAAAACAAATCTACCTCTTTGAGGCAGAAACCCATAATTATATTAAATTTCAAGTGTTCCATTTGTAAATAAGGTCATACCTCACCTGGCATGATGGTTGTCCGGGGAGAGGCAGAGGGAGAGACAGAAGCTTAAGTAGGTTCCATGCCCAGTGCAGAGCGGGACGTGGGGCTGAATCTCATGATCCTGAGACCATGACCTGAGCCGAAATCAAGAGTCAAATGCTTATCCCATTGAGCCACCCAGGTGCCCCTTGTCTTGACTTTTTAAATGTATTGTTAGGTTTGCAGTTACAACATAAACTAATTCCCAAAGGTTCCATGCATGAGCTTAGGCTGCAATAAAGATGCGTAGCAAAAATCTCAAAACCTCTATAATAATAGATGTTTATTTCTGATTCATACTGTATATTGGCAGCTAAGTTTGTGACCTGCTCTAGGCTGCAGGTCAGTTTCAGGTCTGTTTCTTGTGTGTCATCATGAGGGTTTAGGAGCAACCCTCAGCTGGGTTGTAATGTTCCTAGACATGGAGGGTGGGATCCCAAAGGAAGTGGCAAAACTTGCAAAGCCTCTTATCTCTATTTTGAATTGGCCACCTGCGTCTTCTGCTCATAAGCCACGGAACAGAGTAAGTTATGTGGTCAGGTGTGATATCACTGGGGCAAGAACACTTACTCCGCCTGAAGGTGAGGAAGTGAATATTTGCTGAAACAGTCATGAATGGGCTCTACTCTTCCATCCTGAAAAAGCTGAAATCAAAGAATGTTGCAGGAAATGCAGTGTTGGCTTTGCAGCAGTGGCTGAACTTGAGACTTCTGTCTGAAATCAAGGCTCTGAAATGCAGATAAAGTGGTCTCAGGGTGGTAATGGCCCTGGTTCTTAGCAAACAGGAATCCACTTTGTATTGCCATTGACTAAGATTAACCGAATAAATTCACAACCACATTCATTAATGATAAACACACATGGAATGAAGTCACTATGGGTGAGCGTCAGCAGAAACCAGAAGAGACACATTCCAAACTTTTAGATATTAGAATTAGCAAAGCATAAAAATTAGTTATGACTTGTTTAGTGAAGTAAGTTCAGAAACACAATAAGAAACTATCAGGAATGATGAAGCCGAGTAGAAAAATAGAGCTTTTAGATATGAAAAACATAACTGTTGAATAAAAGCCTCGATGGGCTAAACAAACAAACAAAAAAACTAGACTCCACCAAATAGTTACTTAGCAAAGCAGAAGAGAGATCTGCATAACCCCCTCAGAACTCAGCACAGATGGACAAGGAGGTGGGGTACGTTAAAGAGGGTATGAGACACTGACAATAGAATGAGAAAGTCTGGGACGCCTGGGTGGCTCTGTTGGGTAAGCAGCTGCCTTCAGCTCAGGTCATGATCCCAGCGTCTTGGGATCGAGTCCCGAATTGGGCTCCTTGCTCAGCCGGGAGCCTGCTTCTACCTCTGCCTGCCACTCTGCCTGCGTGTGTGCGTGCTCTCTCTCTCTCTCTGACAAAAAAATAAAAAATAAAATTAAAAAAAAATTAAAAAAAAGAATGAGAAAGTGTGCGTGTGATCAGTTGGAATCCCAGAGGGACAAATCTGGAGAATGGAGAAAGCAGTATTTGGAGTGATGAAAGCTATTTTTTCCAGAAATAATAAGAAACTTATATCCACAGATATGGCTCAAAGTAGATTAGGCAGGATAAATAAGAGGAGAGTCACGTATAAGCAAATTATAGAAAGCTCAGAACACCAAGAATGAAAAGCAGCTAAAGATAAAACAAATGACCTACACAGGAACAATAATTAGACTAAGAGCTGCCCATTCATCACTAGCAGTGGAAGCCAGAAATCAGACGAATACCATCTTCAAAGTGCAGAGAATGAGACCACCCTTTTACCTTGGATAAGACCATTGAGTTTTGAAGGGTTGTCATGTTCCCCAGTTGCTCCCTGAAGTATTCACGAACTTATGGCTTTAGAGGGGTGGGGCCGGGTAAATGGGTGACACTAGCCACATTAAGAAAATTTATTTCCATCTTTCTACATTCCATAACCACTCTGAGTTTGCTTCTAATATATAATTTTCATCATCTTCCATGTACGGAGACATTTTCAGATAAATAGAAACAGAGTTTATCACCAGTCAGCCTTTACTAAAAAAAATTTAAAAGTCTGTTCCTCAGAGAGAAGGAAAGTGATCTCAGATAAATGTCTAAGAAGCAACAAGGAATCCTGAGAAACGAAACCACAAAACACTGCTAAAAATAGAAAAAAAAGAAAAAAGTTATGAAAATAACTAATTTGGTAGTTTAAAAAAGGACGGGATGAAACTGGGTAGTGATACCGTGGAAGGAGCAAATAAAAAATAGTGTTTTAAGCTTCTTCTATTGTTTAGATGGGGGATTAAGACCCTAACTTTGGATTTGTTAAGTTAGGCATGCATATAAAATGTTAAAAGTGACAGTAAAAGAATAGAAATGCAACAATGAACATGCCAGCTGGAAGAGGGAAACAAATATAATAAGAAACAACAGCACAATTCAATGAAAAGATTCATTTAAAAGGGAAAAACACAGTGAAAATGTGGAAACAAATCTAAGTATTTTAGAAATATTATTTAGAAAGGAAAACAGCTAAGATGGCCAGTTAAGAGGCAAGTGTTTAATCTCACGGAGGGAAAAAAAAATAGGAATCCGGAATCTATGTCTCAGATATTTTTGGAGCTCTAAAATGAAGAGCACACAGGTGTCAAGGTGTGGTTCTTAAAAAGCTTAGCTATTTTTTTTTTTACAGAAAGATTAGTTATTTACAAGCCTCTCTTTGCTACCCACCTCTATACTCTTAACAGTTGGAAGCATGGTTTATTTCCATGCGTAATCATAAACACCTTAAATCTCTGGGCTTTTTTTTTTTTTTAAAGATTTTATTTATTTATATGACAGAGATCACAAGTAGGCAGAGAGGTGGAGAGAGAGGAGGAAGCAGGCTCTCCACCTAGCAGAGAGCCCGATACAGGGCTCGATCCCAGCACCCTGGGATCATGACCTGAGCCGAAGGCAAAGGCTTTAACCCACTGAGCCACCCAGGTGCCCCAAATCTCTGGGCTTTATGGGTCAATGAAGGCAGCTAAGTTCCAAGATAACACCAGTTTTTACAGGTATGTGGCCATCTTCAAAAGTCCTATTTCATGGGCTTTCTTTTTAAAGAACCCAAGTCACCAAAAAAATTGAAGAGAAAAATGTAGTGTTATTTATATGAAATTTATGCAAATATGTGACACTCCATATTCAGCAGTGGGTACTTCCCAGGCTGGATCAAGTTACACACAGTTAGCCAAGCCAACTCAGTTTGTAAAGAGGCTTAACATTAAAATGTTCCCTATTTGTGATCACCCGTTGTACTTTAAAATCATTCCTGCTGATTTTTCATTTCTGATGACCCAGTGAAGAGCATTTACCAAACACCCATAGCATCAGATCTTAGATGGTTCAAGGCAGCCCCCAAAGCGAACAAAACTGGAACACATTCTAAAGAACGACCTACAAGTCAGGTTCTGGGTAATTGTTGGGTAGATGGGAACCTGACTAGAGGATGCAGAACGGTTTGGATGAGAATGCCAAATATTTTTTTCTTAAGGGTTGTCTTCCCCACACTATCCCCATCCCCCCAACACACAGGATTGCTCTGCTGAGACTTCTGAGTGCTAGGGTCAGGTGGAACTGGTCAGCAATACGAGTCACGTTAAGTATATTTGTTTACATCCTATTTCCTTCCACAAAGGATTTGAGTATGTTTATAATATGCAATTTTGTCTAAATTAAAAAATCAGGATCATAGAAACTATGTAAAGAGTGGGAACATTTGTTGAGGCTAGAGATCCCTAAATTTTGCTGTGACTTAGAATCACCTGGAGAGCCTCTCAAAATCCTGATGCCCACATGGCACCCCACATCAATTAGTTCAGTGTATGGGGGAGGATGGCAGAGAATACTAGTTTTAAAGCTCCCCAGGTGTTCCTCTGTGCAGTAAAGTTTGGGAACCACTGGCAGAGAAAATATACATGAGCATCACTTGGGAAACCATTGGGAGCACTGAGGCCTGCGCTCCTTTCCTGAACCAGTGTTATCCTAGCCTCCTATGTTTGCAACTGAGCACTTGGTACTGGGCGCTGGGTAATTTTAAAGCTCCCCGGATGGTAACAATGTGCATTCAGCATAGAGAACCACTGCACTGGGGGAAAGCCAGTACGTAATTACAAAGGGGACTGATTTCATTTTAAATAGGTTCTTTTATGGCCTAAGGCCATAAAGTTGGTCCTGAGGTGCCTGGTGGCCAAAGTAAATAGAAAAACAATCATTTGAAATAATTCTTGTCTTCCGTATGTAAAAGTTTACGGGTTCCTTGGAAGAAAGAAAGCTATTTTTCGGAGGTCTGAAATGTCTCTTTTGAGTCTTCTTACAGGAGCCATTGAAGGATGTTATGGATCACAGTTTTATAAACACCCCTACAATAAATGACATATGGAGAGTTTCATGGCGTTTCTAATTGCTGTCCCTGAGGAAAGGCCAAGGATATGACCCAAGAGTGCCAGGGATGGGGGCTGTTAGGGTGGGCGCGTGGGAGCAGACCCATGAAGACAGGATGAGAGGAAGTATGACACACCTCTACAGTTCCTGCGTAATTTTGGCCTCCCCAGAGATAAAGGCTGGGGCTGTGTACCTCCAGGATGTAGGAAGGGTGTCCTATGTAATTAGAAATTATAATTCTCGATTAGAAAACTTTAAAATCAATTACTACCCTCCCCCCCCCCCCAAACGGCATGAAGCTCGACACAGGCCGGCTGATGAGGGTAAAGAAGTAGTAAACCAGGCAGGAGTCACAGGCGCCATGAAGAGCGCGCTACCATTGAGGTGTGTGCACAGGTGTGTCTGCCAGAGAACCTTGTTTATCGAAAGAAAAATAATTTAGGTCCGAAAATGTGGAAAAACTTTGGCTTGGAAAGAATGAACAGGGAGACTTGTCTTCTGTGCTCCTCCCTAAAGGTTAATTTTTTTTTTCTTCCCCGCAGTGGGTTTTTCTGGCATCTAAGTACTGTTGATTTAATGGCGGATCTTTGGTCGACCAGAAGGCTTCTGAGTATAGCGCTGACTCCCTGCGGTCGAGCCTTGAAACCCATCATCCGCAGGGCAGATTGTTTTAAGCCATTGTAATGTCTTGGGGAGGCAGAGGAGAATTTAAGTTAGGTTGGGTACGCCCATTTTCTTTTGCAAACGATTTAGCTGGGCCTACGGCAGATATTTTAGTAAAGTAGCTGGCAACAGGCAGAAGGATACTTATGGATCACGAGTTCTCCCTTCTTACTTGAAGAATTCTGAAAGCACCCTTTTAATCCTAAGTAGGCGTCCCGAGGTTTCCTCTCGAAAGAAAATGGCATGTTCTGCTTTAAAAAAAAAACAAAAACAAAAACCAAAAAACCAAAAAATGAAAAACAACCAAAAAAACCAACAACTGGCAACTGCATTTACATCTAAATTTAAGGAAAGGCTTCCTGGAAAAAGTCGAGGGATGAATTTTTCACTTATTTAAAGTAGTCTCTGGCGTTCCTATAAATCTGAAGGATGAAAATGAACTGCTTGCTATGGAAGAAACAGTAGCTGGGATGTGGGAAGAATCCTACGGTGGCTAATACAGACGTCTTAAGGGTTTGCATATGCAGAGGATAACCTTAAACTGGAGTTTGGTATTTCACGTTGCGGCTCACAAATGAGCTGCCTTTTATTCAAAGAACAACGCTGTCTGTTTTCGAGTGGGTGGGTGTGTATCCAGAGCGGGCGCAGTGTTGGTTTTGTGCCCTGTAAGGTTGACACAGGCAGTGGCGACTCGCGGCCACACCGGGGCAGCCTCTTCCCTGCAGGCGGCCGGGCCGGGCGGATCGGCCTCGGGTAGCTGACATCGTTGCCAAGTCCGGCTGGCTGGGCTTGCCAAGAATTTAAAGGGGTCTAGAAACATCCATGTTTCCCCCTTTAACAATTACGGCGAGCTCAGGGGTCTGGGTAAAAAGACCACAGGGAAGAGGAATGAACTGAGCGGGCCCCCCCCCCCCACATCCCCCCACGCGCCCAAATGCCCAGGCCGCCCCTTCCCCAAAACAGGGAAAGCTGGAAGGGGAGGGTGGGTCAGCTCCGAAGGCCAAGCCCGCACCCGCACCGCCTCCCCTCCGCCCGCCCCCAGCCCGGGCAGACCCGCCGCAGGGCCTGGCGATCCCCCGTGCGCCGCTCCGCTGGCCGGGGGTGGGGTGGGCGTGGGGGCAGAGCCCCGCCACCCCGCAGCCCGCGGCCCGCCGCCCAGGCCGGCCTGTGATTGGCTTGGGGGCGCGTGTGCCCGCCCCGGCGAGGCGGGGAGGGTCCCCTCTGGGCGCCTTGTGGGAGGAGGCGGAGGACGGGGCGGAGAGAGCTGGGGCCGCAGGGAGCTAGCGAGGGGGCGGGCGAGCCGGGTTCCGGAGATCCGAGAGCGGGCTCGGAGAGGGGCGGAGAGCGGCGGCCGGGCGAGCGGGGAGGGAAAGCCCGGCGGGCTCGGCGCCGCCGCCCGCTGCACGGCGCGCTCTCGGGACCGCCAGCCCGCACGGCCCCGCAGCCTTCCGGGAGGAAGCGGCGCAGGCAGCGGCCGGGGCGCGCGCTCGGGCTCCCTCACCTGCCGGCGTCCGGCGGCTTCCCCGGCGGGACGCGCGCAGGCCGGGCGCGGAGGAGGAGAGAAGACCGGCCGCTCGCGCCGCAGCCCAGCCGCCCCGGAGCGCCTCGGAACCCGCGCAGGGCGCCGGCTCCATGGCGACCGGGCTCGGGGAGCCGGTCTACGGACTTTCGGAAGACGAGGTGAGCGGCGTCCCCTTCCCGCCTGGGACTCCCCGGGGAGTTCCTGTCCCGCGCCGGTAGGGGAGTGGGGACTGGGCCGACCCTTGGGGTGCGCGTCCCCCGAGCCTGCGGCGGAACCCCAAACGTGGGTGCGCCGGGCAGCGGGGACCCGGCTGGGGGCGGGGGGTGCTCGGGCCCATCCGCTCGGCGCTCGCGCCCCGGGTCCCCAGCCGGGTGCATTGTTTGTAAATAAAGCGGCGCGGCGCTCTTCGAGCCGGGGTTCGCTCGGCCGCTTCCCCGCTTTGGGGGGGTGGGAGGAGGGCGCGTGCGCCTTTGGCCCCCTGTTCCCCCTCCTCTCCCAGCCGCGTCTCCCGGGCTGTTGGTCAACTTTCCGCCTCTCGCCCCTGCAGCTTGAGAGTCCATGATGTGTGTCACGTTTGGGTTTCGGCTGGGGGCCCGCGCCGCGCGGGGGAGCCCGGGGCCGCGGAGGAACCCGAATTGTTCTCAGCCCCCTCCCCCCGGAACTTTCCGGTGATAGTGTCCGCAAGTACGCCGACGAGTGCCTGCTTCTCCCGGTGGGAGTGGGCAAGACGCTCGAACTGGGTGTGTCGGTCCCTCTGGCTTGCAGGGTCGAAACCAGGAGTGTGGATCTTGGGGTCTTTTTTTGGGGGGGGGGGTCGGCCAGCATGGTGGCAGGTGCTACTGGAAACTTCGAGGAAGCTTGCGGCCCTGCCATTTTTTCCCCCTCCCAACGATTCAAAGCCCGGCACCTCCGGGGTAGGTAGAGGGACAAAAGCTCCATCGATCCCCTTTATTAATAAAGCAAATCAAATAAGCCACGCCCCCAGGGCTGTCGGTTTGAGTGGAAAGAGCTTTGTTTCTACCCTCACTCTTTCCTCGCCGTTTCCCATTCCCCCCCTTTGGAAACGATCCTGCTACATCGCTGCTTAGCTCTCTCTCGACCAGCCACGCTCGGCTCTTATTGGTGTGTTGCTCTGCCAAAAAGGGGGGTGGGAGGCCTGTCGCCGGCGCGGCGTGACCGGCGGAGTGGATGGAGCAGGTAGGAGGGGTTTGCCATCTGGCGGGGTGCGCGCTCAGGTCTGGCTCCCCTTTGGAGAGGTGAATTTACAACCCATGAAGCATTACTGAGCAGGGAGGTATCTCCTATACTGGTTGTGCATTTCATGAAAAGTTGATGCCTGGAAATTCAAGGATTTCTGGCTTTCTCTTTTTCTTCCGCTCCTTTTTTTTCTGAGGTTCTCTCTTTCCCTGGTGTTGGGGGGTGGGGTTAGTGGAGAGGCTATAATCTAGACCTGCCCACGTTATGGCTTCTTTCTCTCACCAGCTTGCCTGCTCTGGTATGGGGTGTGTGTGCGTGCGTGCGCGTGCTTTGTAAGTGTGTAATGGAATAGTTATCTTGGGGTGGGGAGACTGTTTGGGGGTATGACCTTTTTTTTCTTCACAGGGCTAGGTAAGGCTTGCTGTGGTATGTAGTTTATCAGAGAATGATCACAATGCAAATTATGTGTGATTTACGTTTTCGATTATTTTGCCTTGCTGTGCTCGTGTGAAATTCCCTTTTTGGTGCAGTTACCTGGGGTTGGGTGAAAAGGATCATTGTTTCTTTCACCCAGGGGGTTTCTCCTCTCCCAGGCTTCTCTCTGGGGCTCCTCTACCCTTTGAGGAGCTTTCCCTTTCATTCTGTACTTCTCCATTTAATTAGCAACCGTAGATGGCTGGCAGTGAGCTTTTAGAAAGGTGCTGAGATACAGACATTCCTAAACAAAGGGCTTTTGAGGTACTGTGGGGGGAAGACAGCTGCACTTCAGCTCTGGTCTCTCTTATTCTGAATTACTTAATTTTTAACAGTGCAATGAAGAAAAATTTATTAAGAGTGTTTTGGGAAATTCAACTGGAGAAAGGAGTCCAATGCATGTCCCTGTTGTTGATTCTTTGTTTACATATCTAGTGTCCCCGTCTACCTAGCATACATCTGGCCTCTCTAGATGAGTTAACTCGGGTCGTCTTAACTGGTGTCCCGTGTGGAAGTGAAGGATAGAATATACACAGAATTGGGGTGTGTGTGTGTGTGTGTGTGTGTGTGAATGAGTTCACTCCTGTATGTTACTACAGGGATGTTGGGGCTCTGTGGGGAACAGCCCAAGGTGATGAAGACATTTTCTTGACTGGGGAATGGCTATGTTGCTGGTACTGTGGGGTTCCCTAGCACATTGTAACACAAAAGACAAGTCGCATCTGTTGTCTTTTTTCAGCTTCTCCTCCCAGTGAAAAAAATAAGGCAGGGCTGTTTTGATGACTTCACATTTCTCTGGTATTTGCTTTTTATGGGAGGTTTCGCACCGTCAGGTTAGCCTTTGGAAAATCAGAGAATGCCTTCGTAGAATATTAACAAATTGTTGAATTTGCACAGCTTGTTTTGTCCCCCTGATTAGTCAGCGTAAGAAAACAAATGAAAGATCTTAACAGACTCTTAGGCAGCCCAGTTGATGAAACCGATGGCCAGGGTTGGTTTTCCAAGGCGTTCCCCCCCCCCCCCCCCCCCGCCGACCCCCGCGCCCCGCCAAAGCGTTTTAAAATGTGAGTGCACTTCAGTTCACGCACTTGGTGTTCTGTGGAATATCACACCTGAAGATATTTTGATGGCTACGTTAGAGTTATACATCTTTTAGCAAAATAGGCGTCCATACCAAGTGCGTTAAGTTAGTTTGTATTTTCATTGGAGGTTGATGGAAAGCATTGTGTGTTTGGAGTGCACTTAGTTTCCTATCCCATCTCAGAAAGATTTCTTTTGCTCTAAATACTGCTGGTGACGAAGCATTGTGGTGAGATGCTGAGGCAGGACCTTGCTGCCAGGTCTCTCCGGCTTGTAGAATGAAAGGGGTTAATTATGGGCTTTGCTTGTGCGAGTGCGTGGACTGTTTATTTTTTGTGTCTTTCCGGCTGACGTTCCTCGAGGAGGTAGAGTTCATATTTACTGATGTGAATCAGGTCACCTTAGGGAAACCAAATTTGAAATTGCCATCCGATGAAGGACTTTGGTGTTAGAGAGATTAACAAATTAAGCAAAACTTGGGATGCAGGGCCCAGCATCAGATTCGGTTTGGAATCAGAACAGTTGGATTAGTTGCTGCATCTGGCTTGGTTCCTTGGCAGTTTTTTGTTTTGCTTTTTGTTTTTATTTTATTTTTTTGGCAATCTGTGGCACATTTTGGCAGTTTACTTGGGAATGTTATTGTTAACCTCTTGAAGTCTTTGATGACAAGGTCTTAGAAAGGTATCCTTTATTGAAAAGATTCTGGGTAAAATAAAAGCTGATGTTTGAACGACAGCTTTTTATCAGATGTGGCATTTTTGGGGTGGTTACAGTGAGGCAGATGGCACAGGAATGAAGGCCAGGCTGACGTGGGATAGTACTTTGAAACCCTCCCTCTGTGTTTTCTACAAACACGAATACTTGGTTAATGTTTCATATTGCCTACTCTGCACCTAGCATTGTGTTAAGGCTTTATGTACTTGTGGTCTCATTTATCCTCAGGAGCCCCCCCACCCCTTAAGCGGTGCTGAGATTTACAGATGAGCACTGGAGGCTCAGAGATGTTAGGTGACCTGCATAAGGACACACAGGAAATTACAGAGTCAGGATTTGAACTCCATTCTTTTGATAGCACAGCCCTAGTTTTTAGCATTCTTCCTCTCTTCCAAGTTCTTGAAAGATTTTCATTGCTAGGTTGTTGAGGTTGATTTGTAGTGGAGATGAACGTCAGACGTTGTAAACAGAAGACTCCTAGGTCCGATTTGACCAGGAGGCTTGCTTGCTTAGTGTGGTTTCCACTGTGTTTTAAAGCTTGGGAATTTTTGCAGAAAATGGCAAAAATCTAACCTCATTGGGGCTCCATTCTCCCGTGGAGAATGTGATTTGCTAGCATCCCCACTACTCCTGACTGTTTTAGAGTTCCTTTTATTCCTATGGGTGGTTTAACCATTGGCATAGGTATATTTTTTCTTTAAAATGCTGTCAACTTTAAGATGCACCATTATTTTATGTACTGCTAAGACAAAAAAAAATTGGTGTCATACTGTGATACACCATTAATTTTATGAAGTATCCTTATTTCAGGATGTTTTAGAATTCCTGACTCTCATTAGAAACCTGGGATAATGGGGTGCCTGGGTTGCTCAGTGGGTTAAGCCTCTGCCTTAGCTTCAGGTCACAAGTCATGGTCTCAGGGTTCTGGGATCAAGCCCCACATGGGGCTCTGTGCTCAGCAGGAGACCTGCTCCCCACCCCCACCCCCCCACTGCCTCTACTTGTTACCTCTCTTTCTCTCTCTCTCTGTCAAATAAATAAATAAATTTTTAAAAAACAAAACCAAACCTGGGATGACCCTGGGCAGTCAGTTTCAGTAGGTTCCTCATTCAATGCTTTCAGGTCAGTTGCTGGTCAGATCTCTGCCTTTCTGTTTCTGAGAAGAGGGGTCGCATCAGGGAAATGCTCTCCTGGGCATTGGCAGAGAAGAAATAGGGAGCCTGCAAGCTAGGCCGCCTGAATAGCCATCTGTAAGTAATTCAGAGTGGTCGTTCATTTTTAAAAAAGTGGTCTGTGTTTTCAAGAGATTCCCTGAAACCCTGCATGCCATGCCATCTTTGCAGCTGGGGTAGACGACCACAAAGATTGCTTTTGGAAATTAGTTAGGATATTGTTTGGACTAAAGGTGGAGGCTGAACTGCAGTTCTGCAGAGGGAGAGAGACGACTTTCCCATTTGTCCCAAGTCCGGATGCGTGAGTCAAGCCCAGCCGTGCCGGCCGGTGCGCTTTCCGCCTGGGACACGAGCGTATTCGAGTTACAGCCTGCATTGTGATTGCTGACATGTAAGAAAAACCCTAAAAGGACCTAGGTTTTATTGTGACATTTAAAAGCAACTTTATAAACCGGCGAATATAATGTGTTGTCTTAAAGGTCTACTCTCATTAGGTTTTTATTTTCTTAAAGGGTTGTGCAGCCTTTGTAGAAACTGACATTTTAATTTATATTCCGTTTAAGTCAGAAGGCTTTAAATTCTCTCGTTCCTGAAAAGCAGTTTCCCTAACTTAAGGAACAAAGCTAGTTTTGTTCAAAGGACTGTGGCAAAATGGGAATCACCAGGCCATGGTTTCTTTCCCGTAGCAGAACACGGTTGAAAGAGAAGTGGTCGAATGGTACCTGGGCGTCTCCGCAGTGCAGCGGGAACCCGCGTCTCAGGAAACTTCCTTGTAAAGGTTTCATGATACTGAATCCTGAGTATGTTTGTTGTTTATTTGGAAGACCTCTCCAGGAAGACAGCCCTGACGTTAGAGGATGGTGTCGCACATCATGGCGCCCGCGCTCTGGAGTTCCTGTGAAATCGCTTCTGCGCTCACTGTGAGGGAAGAAACGTTGTGCTCTTTGCTCGTTTCCTTGTCGCCTGTGTCGTGCGGTTACTTAAACAGCATAGAAGTGCGGTAGTGTGTGACCCGTGAAAGAAAGCAGTTTGTCTTTGACAGATTGAGATCATCTTCAGATTTTTGAGTTAAGAAGGTCTATTTGAGCAGATGTTATTGGTGTCCTTGAATTCAGGGTCCTAGATGAAGAGCAGTAATATGAGATTTTACCTGACGAGTTCTCAGGTGTTTTTGGTGTTGTAGGTCTGTGGAGTGATTTTGGCTTAGTGATCTGTTTAATTGGCAGTACAGCAAACTATACTTTTGACACAGCCGTATGAAAGAGGATCAAAATAATACGTGAGTAATTTCGAAAGTGAGTATTAGAACAGTAGGATTGGGGAAGGCTGTGAGAAGGGCGGCCGGATGTTACTTTCTGTTTTTGTTCTGTTTCTCTTTATGGTCAGCATATAAACAGATGCATCTCACTTTCCGACTATAGGTGGCAATGTTTGTACTGTTTCATGATGCCGCTCCTGGTTGGGAGTTGCCTCTTGGTGGAATATAGAAATGAGAGCCGAATTGAGAGATGAAGATAAAGAAACTAGATTTAGAAACCAGTATTTTCCTACAAACTTAAAAAAAAAATTTGTTCAGGTAAAAACACTTAAGGTGATTGTCAATGTGAGCAGTATTAAGAAACATCCTTTATCCCGGCCATACTAAATCTGGAAGAGGAATGGGCATTTGGATCTGGGGGGAACCCCCCCAAAACATGCACAGAGAAAAGTCCCTTTGAGAACCTTGGTCATGTCCTTTGTTCTTGGGTGCGTAGGGTCTTCTAAAAAAATGCTAGTTCTGTACGGACTGTTCTGGAATTGTTGGCATTGACTTTGAGGAGGAACTAATAATTATCACCACTCCCGAGTATTTGATTGCTGGAGAACTTCTTGATTTCTGAGGTAAGACTGTGGCTCGGGTTCAAGCAGAGAGAAAACCAGCAGTGTAAAGATCTGGGACACACATTTCATGAATACATAGGAGCTCGTTGGAGTTGTACTGATTTGTTCTGAACTTGAGTGGCCTGAATGCGGCTGTTACTGTAATACCTTTAGGTGAGGAAAGCTGTGTTCCATTAGTGCATCTGGGGTAACTAGCTTAAATTTGACCCTCTAGTCGACTTTTTGTCCCTGACTCCAGAGTCCTGTATTGATTCAGAACTTGACAAGTTTAATGGTGAGACTCTCCGATTCCCCCACTGTCATCGAATTCAGTGTTGGGTGACTTCTTGGCAGGCAGGCATCCACTGAGAGATTTCGTATTTTTATGCCTCCTATTCACCAAGAAAAAGGGACCATTGAAAAGTGACTTTGTTTTTTTAAAGAAATTTTTTAAAAAAGATTTTATTTATTTGAAAGAGTGAGACAGCACAAGTTGGGGGGAGAGCAAGGCTCCCCGCTGAGCAGGGAGCCCTATGTGGACTCGATGGGGGCCTTGATCCTAGGACCCTGAGCTCATGACCTGAGCTGAAACCAGGTGTCACATGCTTAACCTACTGAGCCAGCCAGATGCCTGAAAAGTGACTTTTAGTGTAACACGCTGCGATGTGAAATCCAAGATAGAACTTGGAAGGGCTTGTAGGGATCGTGGTGGAATGAAGGGGATGGCCTGGCAGTGGCTGGTCAGGGTCACGTCCCATCACCTGCGGTGTGTTCGCATTCCTGTGGACGGAGGCTTTCCGGCACACCAGGGTGAAGTTTGGATGGATTGCATGAGTGGCTCAGGCACATGTCCGCCTCCTGTCTGCTGGACGGGGGCCGTGTGCTCTTTCTACCTCTTCGAGGGACTGGCGACCTCCAGGGGACCCTGGGGTGCTGCGACAAGGGCAGAGTTGTGCCCGTGACTCTTGGTCTGGCCTGGTAGCCCGGTTTGCACTTTCCCGCTGCATTCGAGGCCTGGCTCTTCTCATTCTCCATGGGGGCCGCTGCGGATCGTGCTCTGCAGTGCACCTTCTAGTGCCCGCTGGGAGGCCTGACTTCGCGGCCGGTGAAGCCCTCGCCGCGGGAGAGCATTGCCGTTGGCGAACGTGGCCAGCACCTTGGTATCTGGTGGGAAGTCCCCACCAGAAGCCGCTGGAACATCTGTTATGAATTAGCGTCTCAGAATGCAGACTTCGTTCAGTGATCTACAGGATTTCAAACGTCCCACGGACGTTTGGGCAACTGTGTTAGAAATCCTGGGTGTGAGGGCTCTGGTGGAAATAGGCTTGGGTCAGAGGTGATGGAGAGGATGAAGATCATCTCTTGATTTTTTTCCCTTTTTAAATGAAGATGTTTGTTGAATGGGTTAGTTTTACTTACATGTGTATGTCTTGTTTTTAAATACTGGAAGTTATTTTGGTCTGTTGTCCTTCCTCCCCCGCCTTACACCCCCACCCCCCAAAACAAAAGCCTGAGCTGTTCAGAGAATTGGCTTAGTAAGTTCTCGGTGTGTATCTCACAGAACTAAAAGCTCCACGTACTTACACTCAAATCTGCAGACTACTTTTAGAACCTGAGTCTGTTGAAAACTCGTGCTCCCCCCACCCCAGTCTCTCTCTCTCTCTCTTTTTTTTTTCCCTCTCTCTCAGTTAATAAGTGATTCATCTTCGGGTGTTAGTCTAGTGCCAACTTCATCTTTGGCAGTTTGGGTTGGAAAGGGGAAGGAGTGTGAGGTTTAAAGAAAAAGCAAAACTGAGAATCCGTTTGCTTCCTTTTATCCTCCTCCAGTTCCCTTTGTGCTTCGTGGCTGGGGTGTGATAATTGGATGCAAGCAGAATGGCAGGCAGGTCGCTTCTAAACTTTGAACTGGCTGTACGTCCTCCCCGTTCGTTAGTAACTCTAGAGGATAAATGCATGTGGCCCTTGGCTTAAGCTCTGGAGGGAGCTGAACCCCGTGTTGATATTGGAATTCCAGAGTATGTTGATGCTGACAATTGAGAAGTTGGTATGTGCCATGCCGTCTGCCTTTGGAAGAGATATCTTCATTTCACTGGCTGTTACTAGTGAAAGAGAACACTTCGAGCTTGGGCTGAGAGCTTTTCCTTTCTTCTCTGAGCAGTGAGGTAGAGAAGAGCATCCTGCCGTCATGGGAGTGGGTGGCCGGGGCGCAGAGGAGGTATTGGAAAGTATTTAATAACGTGGAGAGGTCACTCATCTAACTGGAAGAGTGGGTTACAAAATAGCGGGCGCAGTACAGTCTCGTTGTGGTTAAAAGTATTTATGCATATGGGACACCTGGTTGGCTCAGTTGGGTAAGCGTGTGCCTTTGGCTTAGGTCGTGATCCCAGGGTCCTGGGATCCAGCCCCACAATGGACTCCCTGCTCAGCTGAGAGCCTGCTTCTCCCTTTCCCTCTGCCTACCACTCTCTGCCTACTTGTGCTCTCTGTCAAATAAAGAAATAAAAATTTAAAAAAGGACGTATGCATAGGGAAAAATGACTGGGGATGTATCCCAGGATGTTGATGGTGGCTATCTTTTGAGCAAAGGGATTTCAGCTGATTTTCATGGCCTTTTTATATTTTTTTCTTAGATTTTTCTATAGGGAAGTTTTTCTTAATACAAAAATAAGTTTCAAAGTGAGATAGAAAGAAACCTCCCAAATGCTTGAAGCACTTCAGGCTCTGGGTAAAAATGAGAGCTCTTGCTCAGAACAAATACTGATGGTTTGTGTTCGGTTGAACATATGTTCATCGAGGGCCTGCTGTGTGCTCTGTATTTAAGGATGTCAAGGTCAAGGTTGTGCATTGCCGCTTTTGCTTTTGAGGAGCTCCCTGCCAAGGTGGGAAGCCCAGGGGTAGGTAAAGGGTGGGACATTTTTCAGACAAAGTGACCAGGAAATGAGACTTCTTTTCATTTGTAGCTTGTAGAACAGGTTTGGTTTTCTCCACCATGGACATTTGTATTTTCATACTGGAATTTGTATTTTCATCCTTTTGTGCACTACAGGTGCATAGAAGTAATTTAAATCTTTAGTGGCGTTTTGTGTTCTCTGAAATTTTTGGTGTGCAGTATAAAAACCAAACTGAAATCTGTTTCTCTTCTTGTGTATTTGGGTTTTGCCTGAGTGTCTTGGTGGTGCAGCACTGAATGGTTTTCAATGTCAGAATGGTACTAGTGAGCCAGCTACGTCATCTGTGCAGGTATCTCGGTATCTGGAAGCTGTTGGGAGCAGACTTGGAAAGTCCTTCCAGTATCCATAGGCCCGAGTATGTTTCGTGGTGGTCCCACGTGGTGCAGTTGACCTATGTCACCTTATGTGTCATCTGACACTTGTCTCTCTGTCCCCCCCCACCACCTGCCCGCCGCTTTTAATATTTCCGACATAAGGATGCATCTTACAGCTGATCTATGTGTTTAATGTGGTGGTGGGTTTCTCATACCGCACTCCCTTCCTCCTGTCCCCAGAGTTACAGACTACAGAACTGTGGTGCCTGAGTTGGCCAATCTGAATTTGTGTATTTCGGCAGCCTGTGTGTTATTGTAGATTATTGGTAGTTGTCATGGAGATGAACGTTATCTCTCCCTCTGTTTTGTGTCTGTTAAGTGCCCACCTGGACGGTAAGGGCATGTGCCAGTTCAGTGATGTCACTGAGGAATCAGGTTCCATTCTTCACTCCGCTGTCTAAAGTCTAGTCCTTTTTAGAGCCCTGTGGGTCCTAGGGGGCCTGCCAATGGCAACCAGAGCTGTGTTTTTTTTCCCCAACTTGTAGAGCAAAGGGAATGGCTTCCTGTGTCTTTCTTTTGAGAGTAAAGAAATTTCATTCCCAGAGACACCCAGGCAATCTTTTGTGTCCCACTGGCCACGGAATCTTCCATCTCCTTATCTCTCAACTAGCTAATGGCGAGGAGGGGATGGAATTACCTTTAGTTTTCTAAGGTTCTACCCCTTGAGCTGAGGGGAAGTCCATGATGACCTTACAGCTGGGTAATTGACCCACCTTTAGAAACGCCCATGGCGCTGTGAGAGCACATGCTCCCTTTCTCTAGGGAGGCAACCCCAATATTCATTTAAGTATTGCATGGATCTCTGGGTGATACACTGTGTCCCTTCTCTTAACAGTTGAAAGGGGTTTTCTTTTCTTTTTAATGGTCTAGTGACTTATGGCTGAGTAGGTTTGGTCCCCCAAACATCCACCCACAACGGTGAAGAAAGAGAAGGATACTGCAGTAAACCTCCCCCTTGGGAGGGGGGAAAAATGAGAAAACTGAGCATGGTGGCCAGCAGATCAGGACTGGCCCGGAGTCCCTGGCTTGGTCAGGTGGTCTGGCAGCTTCGGGCCCTGCTGGGTTACGCCGAGTGTGAGACCCTCCCGTGGTCCGTGTCCTCTGCAGCTGCACCTGGCTGGGGCGGGCACCTGCTCGGTGTGAGTGTGGGGCTTTAGGGTTGTGTGTCTGGGGGTTGAACAGCCACAGGCTAGTGTCATCTGACCTGAGTGTTGCTCCTGGGAGAACTTCGAGTCGGGTTTGTTTGCTTCTAGTCAAGTCCTTGGGCTGGTGAGAGCAGCTAGTGACCTTATCTAGATGAGGTCCGTGGTTCTGGGGATTTCTGTGTCTTAGTGTCTGGTCTCTGTGCCCTGTTCATTCCCTGTTCCTTCCCAGGGCTTCTGCTTCAAGGCAATTTGAAAGGAGCCTGGAATGAAGAGACGCACAGTTCTGGTGCCGCAGCCCGCTGGGTGCTTGAACCCACTCTGCCTCTGCTCTGCCTCTTCAGAAAGACCAGCTTCCCCGGACTGGGACTGTGGGACCCACAGGACCCCTCTGCCTGCCCCCTGACTCGGCCGTTTCTGTTTGATGTATATAGCCCTTTGTAGACAAAATCTGTTCTGGTTAGGGCTCCTGACTGCAAGCGACAGTGACCGGTCCAGATGAAGTTAAGCAGAAAGGGATTTATTGAAGGCATTTTGGATAGTGCAGAAGTACCTGTCAGGCTGGAGACCCAGGCTTGACTAGTAACAGTTCTGGGGCAAGGAAGGGTTTGCACCCCACATCACGGCCAGAGAAGCCTGGCTCCCTGTCGCCAAATGCCGCCCGTGACCTGGTTCCTCCTGTCTCTGGATGCTGTGTGGTGGCCCGCCTCCTGCTGGGCTGCGCCAGCTCTCCTCTGCTTACCTGTGTCGGGGCCTCACAGCCACTCAGGCTCAGCGATGCAAGAGAAGGACTCACAAGACCCAGAAATGGTTCTACTCGCAGTTACGGTTTCTTACAGTAATAGGATACGGAGCAAAATCCACAGGGAAAGCTGCGTGCACTGGGGTCCGGAGGAAGCTGGGTGCTGAGCTTCCGGGAGGCCTCTCCCCACGGCCACACGGGCTCCAGGCCCAGGGATTTTATCGGGGGTGGGGAGTGGGGAGAGCTCCCCTGTAAGCACCCTCTGTCTGGCACGCCCTACCGTTCCCTCCTCCGGGAAGGAGAGTCGGTGTTCCGCGTGGACCACGTGCTTGGCACAGTCCCGGCACAGCGGGGCATATTGCTCATTTAGGGAACATTTTTTATCTGTGGAGGGAACCGTTGCCCATTCGAGTTCCCAGACCCCAGCCGAGGGCAGTCTTGAAAGCAGGCTTTTGTAAGGAGAGCGGTCTCGGGCTGCCGCGCGGCTTCTGTCCTGCAGCCCGCCTCTTGGAGGCCTTGGCCAGCCTCTGTCGTGGTGCAGCCCAGGGAGCCGTGCGAGGGCTCTGCTCCTCCCTTCTGAAATTCTCGGTGTCCGTCCTGGGAGGTGGGCCTGGCCTCCCAGCAGAAGTCGCACTGTGGGGGATCCCCAGACATAGGAATTGTTTTTAGGTGCTGGCCAGCGCCGCATCCCCCTCCCCAAAAGAAGACCCCGCTAAGCACGCCTCGGGCCCATTTTAAACGTTAAAAGGGCTTGCAGTAGTGAGGCCATGCGGTGTGTGCTGAGCCGTGGACGTCTCTGCGTCAGGGAGAGGCTGTGACATGTTTTTGTGCCCTCGATGGGGGCTGAGTCATCTGTGTCACCCCCCTGCTCCAGTGCTGTAGGGGTGCAGACACTCTCCAGGGACTTACAGTATAATAGGGGAATATGATAGGGGTTGAGCTGAGCCCAAATGAGGTGTTGCCAGCTACTTGAGGTTTGGAGACAGAATATTCCAGATGGGGGAAGAGCAACCATGAAGGCCCCAAGATGAAGATGAGCTGGAGGAACAGAAGGAAAACCAGAGTGGCTGGAGCTTGGTGGGGGGCCAGCAGGCAGTGGGGTCAAAGAGGGGCGCCGGGGACAGATCGGGAATGACCTTGACAGCCGCTGTGGAGGTCTGGGGTTTCCTCTGTGTAGGGGGAATCCGTTGGAAGGTTTCTGGTAGGGGAGTAGCAGGATCTGACTTGTGACTTGAAGGGGCTCTGGGGAAGGGGTTGTTGGGGGCAGGATAGGGATGAAAGCAGGGAGGCCAGTCAGGGAAGTGGGGTACTGGTCGGTGAGGAGGTATGGCAAGCTGGGATTCGGGTGGGGCTCGGCAGGGGGAGGTAGAGTGGAGGGACTGGGCATAGGTTGGGGAGGAATTGTCTGGAACTTAACAGTTCCAGAGACAGGACCTAGGATTTTGGTGTGAGCAGTTAGGTGGAATGTTCATTCCTGGGAGGAAGACTGGAAAGAACAAGATTGGGGGGGGGGAATCTGGAGATCAAAAGGTCTGTGTTGAGGGTAAAAGTAATACACCTGCGAAGCATCCGCAAGATCCCAGCTGGCAGGTGGATGTGAGTGTCTAGAGCCCAGTGGAGCTCTCTAGGCGGGGATGGGACATTGGGGCCTTTGGTGGCTAGTTGACACTTGAGACCTGGGACTCTGGAAGGTGAGGACTCGGGTGGAGGAGATGGGCAGGCCCTGGGCGAGGAGGGTGGCTGCTGGGATGGGATTGGCCAGCATTCCTGCTCCTGTGGGGCCCCTGGGGCTGGGAACCTGGGGGCGGCTGTGTTGGGATGGGTGGGAATGGATGCCCTGGGGAGGAGAGCAGACACGTGGGGACTAGAGGCAGCCCTTTGGAGGAATTTTGCTCTGAACACAGGTGGAGACCTGTGGCTGCCGGAGAGAAAGGAATGGATCCTGGAGGATGTTTTCTGAAGTTAGGAGACCCCAGAGTGTGTATGTGTGTGGAGGGGGAGAAGTTGGTGCGGTAAGGGGGTCTGCCTACGCAGAGAGCTTGGTATGATCACTGCTGTTTGGTTCCTGGGCCTGCATTCAGAACCATCTCTGGTTGTGTTGGCATAGCTGACCCTTCAGCTGCCTCGGGCCAAGGAGGTAGAAGCACTGATGTGGCGGTGCTGACCTTCTCCTGCCCGGTGAAGGCAGGTGATGGTGGAAGGGGGTCATGAGGATGAGTAGGCCTACAGTGGGAAAGGCGCGGAGCACGGAGTCAGCACCAGATGTGGTGGAGCTGGCCTGGCCATGCTGGGCTCTGGGAACCAGCCCGGTGGCAGCCAGCGCTACGGGACGCACACCTACTTCATGCCTCGTGAGTGAGATCACAACCCAGAATTTAAAGTCTGCACAGAGGAGAATTGAGTTTTTTCACCTTTCAAATGGAATGTCAGGCTTGGGAATTACCATTCTAATTCATGGTGGGTAGCCTCAGTGGGGTTCCTAGTGTCCTCTCTCTTCTCTCTCTCCCTTCTCTCTCTCATTGCCCTGACTCTTTGAAATGCTTTTATAGGCTTATATTTTATATCTTTAAAGCAACTTCAGTCTTGTTAGAATGAGGCTGGTCTTAATACCCAAAAAGGTTAATAATTGCAGGAAGGGACGGGAATGCACACTCACGGATCGCTTCATGGATAGAATGAGGTGGGTCGGCAAGTCCAAGTTCCTTGATGTCCTTGTTGAAGAAGCAACTGCTTGGTTTTATTTTTTTTTTTTGAAGATTTTATTTATTTATTTGACAAAGAGAGATCACAAGTAGGCAGAGAGGCAGGCTGAGAGAGAGGAGGAAGCAGGCTTCCCGCTGACCAGAGAGCCCGATGTGGGGCTCGATCCCAGGACCCTGGGATCATGACCTGAGCCGAAGGCAGAGGCTTTAACCCACTGAGCCACCCAGGCGCCCCAACTGCTTGGTTTTATTATTGTGATTTTAACTCCCAGGCAACAAGGACCGTGCCCTTCTCTGCCAGGCAGCCTGAATTCTGGAGTTTGCAAAATGGCATTTCAAGCAGGTGCTCTGGTGTGGACAGTGACAGTTCCAACTGTTCTTTGCCCTTTTAAGAATCTGTGGAAAATGAAACCCAGGTGTGTCAGAGAATCAAAGGCGAGTCGGGTCTTGCCCTTCTGTTGAATGTATTTGCTTTTCTTGGGGGCTTGGAGAGGCAAGAGGTCTGTCTTTTCAGTTAGAATTTTGCTCTTACCTATCCCTGCCCCCCCCAAATTCTAGGTAATGGCATAGACTAGGAAAAAGGGATAATCTCTATGGTATGAACAACTTAGGATTCAAAAAAGACCTTAAAAATGAATTTTTTTGTGGGGGGTGTGCCTGCGGCTCTGGCTCCCTGCAGGTGTCTGATCTTTTTTTTTTTTTTTTTAAGATTTTGTTTATTTATTTGACAGAGATCGCAAATAGGCAGAGAGAGAGAAGGGGAAGCAGGCTCCCCGCTGAGCAGAGAGCCCCTTGCGGGGCTCGATCCCAGGACCCTGAGATCATGACCTGAGCCGAAGGCAGAGGCTTAACCCACTGAGCCACCCGGCGCCCCTGTCTGATCGGTTTTAAGACCTGCCTACACACAACGATTGCCCGTGGTGGGCTGTGAAGGAGCAGAAACGACTTTACAGGACGTTGCTTTTCGGTCTGGGGCGTGAAGATGGGTGGAAAAGCCAGCTAGGGTGTCCAGCTTCACACACTGAGCTTCTGAGCTGAGTTCTAAGACATTTTTTTTTAAATTTGACAGAGACACGACGAGAGAGGGAACACAAGCAGGGGGAGTGGGAGAGGGAGAAGCATGTTCCCCACGGAGCAGGGAGCCCGAAGTGGGCCTCGATCCCAGGACCTCGGGACCATAACCTGAGCCGAAGGCAGAGCTTAATGACTGAGCCCCCCAGGTGCCCCCTGAGCTGAGTTTTAGATGCAAATAAGCGAACAGCTAAAATTTGAGCACTTTCCACATGTTCCATGCTGATACTAAGATCTTAACAAAAACGACCTCCCCTAATCATCCCATCAGGTCTTTGAGGCGGGTCCTCCTAGCTCCGTCCTCTGGGGTTGGGGCGAGAAACTGAGGCACGGAGATGTTAATGGGCTTGCTCAGAGCATCACAGAGCTAGTAACTGGCAGAACCAGGACTTGAATCCGGGCAGCCTGGCCCCTGGGACCGTGGATGGAACCACCACGCCCTGGGGTCCCACGGGGTTTTTTCACAGAGGAGGCGGAGGGCCCTGGTGGCAGGATTGAAAGGCAAAGAGGGAGTGGCTGTGTGTGGACAGCCTGTGGACCTAGTTGAGGAACTGGGTCCCCATCCACTGAGACACTTTGGGAAACTGGTGTCAATTTGGGCTTTTCTGGTGCTCACCGTGCAGCAAGGGGAGAGTGGGTGTGAGGTGAGTGACGGCAGGCGGTCATGCAGCCGGCCTGGTAGAGAGGGTGGAGATGACCGTGGGAACCGCAAGGGGGATAAAGGCAGGAGTTTAGGACTCAGGTGGCGTTGGATTGATGACTGGTTGATTAGCTGAGAGAAAGGAAGGACTCGAATCACCCACGTTTCCTGTTTCCTTGGGCCACATGATGGTAGGAAGGGGGAAACCTACATTTATTTATTTTTTAATTACCATTATTTCTTAAAGATTTATTTAGAGCGTGGGCGTGAGTGGAGGGAGGGGCAGAGAGAGAGGGAGAATCCTTGAGCATACTTAATTCCCATGGAGCGTAGAGCCTGACGTGGGGCTCAATCCCAGGATCCTGAGATCATGACCTGAGCCGAAGAAATCAAGAGGTGGCCGCTGAACTGACTGAACCCTCAGGTGCCTTGAAAGTTGCATCTATTAAATACCTAAATACAAGGGTTCTAAACCGGGGCACGCCCTTCCAGCATTTGGCAGTGCCTGGCGGTATTTTTGGTTGTCACAGCTTGAGAGGTGCTGCTGGCCTCTGGTGGGTTAGAGGGAGGGGATACTGTTAAACATCCTACAAGGCATAGGGCATGTGCCCAAGGAAGAAACACCTGGCCCCGAATGCCAGGAGGGCCAAGGTTGAGCAGTCCGAGTCCAGCGTATGCCAGTTTTACATAGCTCGCTAGCTTACCCCGTGAACCAATCGTGAGACATTATAAATCCGGTCTTTCACATTTTTCCAGTGAGAAATTGGAGGGGAGCAGGGCCAAAGCCAGGGAGCTAGTAAGTGCCAGAGTCGGAATTTGAACCCATGTCGGAATCCAGACATGCCTTCTCAGTTCTCCTGCTGCTCTAACTCCTCACCTGCCTGCAGAGGAAGAGGCTCGCGGGACCCAGGGGTTCTTTTTCCGTAGCGTTGGCTCCAGACTGGAGGAGGCAGGAAGGAAGATGGTTATTTATATTCACTTCTGCATAGGATCGAAGAGCTCTGCGTCTTCCGATCCTGAAGGTCTTACAGTGAGGATTTCGCAGAAACATGATCATTTAGAAGTTGGCTTCCCCCTGCAGGTCTAAATATGGGAACACATACTATCTTCCTTTAAAAATACTGCTGTTAATTTATGGTAAGATAAAAATGCAGACATTTTAATTTCCAAACCCTGTTTATTCCTTGTGCATATGAACTGTTGCAGGCCCCCTCTTAGTAATCTAATTACTAAGAATCCCTTTGGGAAAGGATAACACAAAGAGGGGAATTTGGAAGGAAGATCCTATAGGACTGCTTGGGATTTAGAGCTAAATGTAAAAATACGTTGATTGGCCAGAGGTAAGGAGCCCTTTTGAGAATCCGTTTGCTTTTTTGTGGTCTAGAATGACCCGACGGCTTTTGGCAGCTCAGGATGCAGTTGCTAGTGCTCGAATGGGGCTTCTAATTATCATCCATCTCCTGGGCGGATTCCGGGTGTGTTAGCAGCCTTCCGTGATAGCTCTGAACACTAGAGCTTTGAGATCAAGGTTTCACATTTGAACTCTCCATGATAACCTATTATTGATATTTTCAGGGTTATATATTTTAAGATCTGGTCTTGGATGGTGATGTGAGGGAGGCTGCCACACCGACATTGGGGTAGGAACTTACGGGCAGGATTTGTCTGTTGGAAACAGCCTTTGTGTTGTATGTTCTCATTTTTTTTGCTGGCCCCACGGTGTCCTGGCGCTTGGGCTGCTGGGGCCGTTTGGTGAGGGTGGAGTTTGTCCTTACCCCGTTGGATCTGTTGTGCTGAAACAGATGGGGCTCTTCAGTCCAGTCCTCTTTGCTGCACCTGCTAATCTGTGGTCTCTTCTGTGAGAGTTGGTGCTTAGGGAAGACTGGAGGGCAATCCCCTCACGGAGTTTGGCAAACCAACAGCAGAGCTGCAAGCTTTATGTTGGGAGAGTTCATGTTTTCATCCTGGCACAGATGCATACAAAGTCAGGGTGGAAATGAGACAAGGAGGACCTAAAACTTCACTGTTTGCTGCCGTCTTGGTGTTTCTGGCTGCTAGCCTGTTTTACACCACATGAGCATTGAACCTGTGTTGTTTCTGCTCTTTTCAGAGCCCTTGTTTAGGTTCACAAGCATAACCCAAAAGTAGTAACAGGAAATTTTGATAAACTGAAGGCATGATCAGTGAAAAGACCTCTTGTAAATATGGGTCAGTATTGAGGCATAACCGTCAAAATAACAACATAATGTTTATTCACTATGCTAATGTTCCTATAACTCATTGCTTAACTGATGGGGCTGAGCTGTTTTCTGCCCCAAGACTTCCCAGTGAGGAAGACCTTATTCTGTATTGCTTGTTTTGGGAAGAACAATTAATTGCATTTCCTTTTTGGGGTGGGGGGCAGATCATAGGCATCGTGAAGTAGACCTCCTTTAGAAGGAGAACACGAGTGAGGACTCCCTGTGTTGCTTTAAATTATTTTTTATTATGTGTCTTAAAGCATGTCTAAACATAAAAGGAATAAACATGTTTATAGTGCACGTATCACCATAATGATCCCCAAGACCAATGTGCAGATTCGTTACAAATCTAATTCCCAGCCTCATTCAGTTGAACCATGATTTTAATGTGACAGCTGATACTGTTTTACTAAAACCACAGCTATTGTATCTGTGCTAGGCAGCTAGGACAGGTTTTCCTTTCCTGACCTATCACGTGTGGGGACTTGGGGGACTTGATTTAATTCTGTTTTCCTTCCGTTATTCAGAGTTTTACTGTATCGTGTGCTAAGCACGAAGGCCTCTTGGACTTCAAGTCTTGTTAGCTGGAGACCCAGCAGAGGTTCTGCTTCTGTCTTGACCATGAACACAAGTGCCAGTGGAACCTCTGGCAATCAGAGGCAGTGCTGAGCTCCATGAGATGGCCATCTAGGTGATCTAGACTGTGCCTGTATTAGTGTATGAGGATGGTCATCGCTGGAGGCTCCCTGTGCAAGGTGTGGTCCCTGCTCTCCAGTGGGATCCAGCAGGGAGGGGATTCTGATGGTAGGCGGGGGAACCTCTTTGGGAAGCTGATGAATTTTTCTGTCTGTTGGCTCTGGCGTTATACAGCCGTGATGGGTCAGAAGCGGGGGGACTCTCACATGGCCCCAGCAATGCATTGTCAGTTAGCTCTAATACATCTTAAGCTGCTGTTAGATCTTTTACAGGTCTTGCCTTTATTGTTTTTTTTTTTTTTTAAGATTTTTATTTATTTATTTGACAGAGAGACAGACAGTGAGAGAGGGAACACAAGCAGAGGGAGTGGTAGAGGGAGAGGCGGGCTTCCCACTGAGCAGGGAGCCCGATGCGGGGCTCCATCCCAGGACCCCGGGATCATGACCTGAGCTGAAGGCAGACGCTTAACGACTGAGCCACCCAGGCGCCCCAGCCTTTATGGTTAAAGACAGTTTGGTGCTGAAAATTACCCTGGTAAAATAACACAGTTCAGGGGCACCTGGGTGGCTTAGTTGGTTCAACATCTGCCTTTAGCTCAGGTCGTGATCCTGGGGTCCTGGGATCGAGTTCCGTGTCAGACTCCCTGCTCTGCGGGGAGTCTGCTTCTCCCTCTGTCTCTGCACGCCCCATCATGAGTAAGTAATAATAAAAGTAACACAGTTCATTCAGTCTCCTCTTTCCATTCCTTAGCCCTTTCCCTTTCCCCCCGTCACCATAAATGACCTTGCCAATTTTCCAGGTAGTAAATGCTTTTGTTGGATTTTTCTTTTTCATGGCAACCAGAAATCAGTGATTGGCTCTGGAGTTCCCAGCATGGCAGACCTTGGGTCTCTGTGCTCTGCACAGCATGTAGCTGGGGTCTCGGCTATGCAGACCCGCACACGGTTCCTGAATAGCTTTGGTATTCTTGCCTTAAAAGAATTCCTGCCTCCCTTTGCTTTTAACCAGGGATGATCATTACATAAGGAACATTTTCTTAACAGATCGACTGGATGCCGCCCATCTAAATGAGCATTGCCGTTCAAGGTGGGTTCGTGGGAGGGTAACTGTAGGTCAGTGAATTTCTCGGTAATCCTTACTCTGCAAAACTGCCTTTTCAGCCAGGTTGCTGTCCACATTAGCCTCATTGCCTTACAGTAACACCTCATTAAAATGCTCTTAACTGGATTGAACACTCATCTTAGTCACTATGGCTGGCTTTGAAGCTGTTTCTGGAGATTAAATTTTTCCCCCGGGAAAGCATACTTGCCCACCGCTCAGGGTGTTGGGAGGTAACGGGATATGGGCTCTGATGGCCACTCCTCCAGTCGAGAAGGTCTGAGAACGTGTCGAATGAGGACTTTCCGTTGAAGTAAGTGTTTAGAGTCCCAGGGTGGCTAGAATGGCGTGCCAGAGTGAACTCGTGCTGGAGTCCGAAGGAATTGGCCATATTCTTCAAGGTACGTATCTTGTAGAGTTAGTATCAGGGAATAAACTTCAGGGGCGCCTGAGTGGTTCAGTCATTAAACATCTGCCTTCGGCTCAGGTCGTGATTGGGGTCGAGCCCCTCATCAGCCCCTCATCAGCCCCTCATCGGGCTCCCTGCTCAGCGGGAAGCCTGCTTCTCCCTCTCCCACTCCCCCTGCTTGTGTTCCCTCTCACTTTCTCTCTGTCAAATAAATCAATAAAATCTTAAAAAAAAAAACTTCATATAAATATTTAACAAAAGTAAAAGCAGAAACTACTGAATTCTCTTACAGTAGAAATATAGACCCATCCCCCTTCTGCCCTCCTCTCCCCGCCTCAGTCCCTTCAGTTGTGTGTTTCCTGTTACTTCTCATGGTATTTTTGGAAACCTTTTGTAAATCCTGTTGTGAAGCCTCTGTTTTCGTAGAAGTGAGTTGGTTTGGGGCTTTACTTGGGGCATTGATTTCTGGGCACTAGGAGATACAGTCACTGGCTGAGCAAGCACTTTCTCCAATGCTACCCGCTCGTTTGGGGATTGGGTTGATTTCTGTGAGTTTCTAAACTTAGATCTTTCCTGCATGCCCACAGTGGATTCAGAATTTGTCATCTTTCAGTGATCCTTGATATGCTCACAACGTAAGCATTTTAGGGGCCTTTCTTTTAAAGTGAACTTAAGCGTGTTTGCGGTTTCCACTGAGAAGAGCAGCAGCGGAACGAGGTGGGATTGGGCAGCACCAAGTGGAGCTCCGTGGAGGCCCGTTGGCGCGGACGCTCGTGGTGCTGGCTTAGGGTTTGGAGCAAGCAGCTCTCATCCTGGCGTAAAACAGGTCTGGATGAAAGTCCAGATTCGCCAGTCAAGCTTGCACGTGTTTCACTCTGATTTTGAGGGTGTCGGTGTGCATCTGGTACCACGGTGACCTCGGGCCATGAAGAGCGACCATAAAGGGAAGTGATAGGAGATCCTGGTGTCACCACGCAGCTCTGATGGGGCCTTTTAGTGAAGAAATTGAGCTTAAGCTAGAAGTAAGAGGAGTAGCTTTGTGAGGACTTGGCAGTACTTTCTTCAGGGCTCTTGTGACTGCCCGCAGTGACCGTCCTTTCTGATGTGTCATTTGCATCCCAGCGGAGCTCTGGAGTGGAAGCTGGAGAGAGAAACAGAAGCAGGTGTGCTGCAGATGGGAGGTGAAGGGAGGCGCCCCGGGAAGCTGGCACTTCTCAGCCAGGCTGGGAGCCCGAGGATTCTAGAGGACAGCTGGTGGCAGCAGCAGGGGGCGTGCAGGTGGTCAAGGTGGGGCATTGGAACCCCAGGGGTGTGTGTGGAACTTCCTTGAAGGGCGAGGTGGGTTCGCACTGTTCAGCCACAGGGCTGCACAGTTTTACACACAAAGAATAGAGCGTCCCCCCTCGCTGTTCTCCATCCTGATTTGTTTGTAGGCTCAGCAGAGAGAAAGAGGATTGTCACTTGCGCAATGGAGGAGCTAGATGAGGAAACGACTAAATAGGATTCTGGTAAGTGACAAAGGAGATGAACGAGAACAAGCTCTCTTACTGTCTTGTGTTAGGGGGCGGGCTGTGCTTTAGCATTGCTGCACAGGACACCGAAAGGAAACCTACCTACAAGGGAAGATGTCTGCTCCCCACTTACACTTTCTCTTTTTTCCCCATTACTCATCCAAGAAAGGTAGACACTTGAGAAGTCAATGAGGTGGATGGCTGGGGACCAGGTTTGGCCCTGAAGTGATGGGAGGGCCTGGTTGGTAGGAGACAGAGTGAGGCCTCTGAGGGCCCTGGATCATTCATTTTCCTTTTGAAAAGTTTGTGTTCCTCTATAGCTCCTTGTTACCTACCCTTCTCTCAAATGGTTTATCAGGTATTAGGACGATCTCTTAAGGCCTTGTGCAGCCAGTGTTAACGGCCTGATGAGCACCGTGAAGGCTTCATTTCTACAACTTTTCAACAGTCGCTGAGCTCTGGCAATGTTGGAGCTGTACAAGGGGCTGTCTCCCAGGAACCGACTCTCAGAAGTTGAAACCGACATAAATTTAGCAGTGTGGGAAAATTATTATTAAAAGCACTCTAGACTCTAATCATTTTTCTCTTTCCTAAGCTGAGTGTAAGGAAGTGGTTGATGCTAGGGATTCCCCAGGAAGAAAGTTAGCCTGGATTAGAGGGCAGTGCTTATAAACTGTTCATATCTTTTTTATCCATACTTCTAAAGTAGCTGTCTCTGCGAACTCGAGGAGGAAGTGTTAATGTTGGAATGCTGGGTGACACCATAATACTGAGTTTTACTTTTAAAAGGTTTTATTTATTTTATTTGACAGACAGAGATCACAAGCAGACAGAGGCAGGCAGAGAGAGAGAGGAAGGGAAGCAGGCTCCCTGCTGAGCAGAGAGCCTGATGGGGGCTTGATCCCAGGACGCTGGGATCACGACCTGAGCGGAAGGCAGAGGCCTTAACCCACTGAGCCACCCAGGCGCTCCATCGTAATACTGAGTTTTAAATGATGGTATATACCCCACTGAAATTTCATGCAAGAATAGAGAAGGCTCTAGAACTCCCGAATGGGCAGAGTAAGGGCCTCTGGACATGTATGCCACAAATGCATTGAGAGCAATGGCAAAAGCTAGAGATACCTGCTTTTCCAGAACTTCGCTAAAGACTTGCAACAATTTGAGGAAAACTTGTTCAGGAAAAACAGTGAGGTCTCTCAATAGGAATAGTGAACCTCAGTGGGAACAGGGGTGTTTTAACTTGTGTTAATCCCTCCCCCCAGCTGCATTGTGACCGTGAGAGCTGACAGCCTTGCATGCAGATATGGTAGTTGTGAAAACCAACAGTCTGGGAGCCCTTAGATGGGGCAGAACAGAATTTTGGAGCTCTCTAGAATGCCTGCTCCGGCAGGAAATGTCAGTATCTGATTTGCCTGGCAGCTTGCTTAAAAAACTCCATTTTTCTGGCTTCTCTTTATTTGGCCTGACTCGGTTCACTTTGTGTAAGGGGCTGTACTCATTGAGCATTTGTTGGAAACAATCAGATGCAACTGCTAATCACAGTGCCCTGAGGATGGTCTTGCTCGTTAGGGCCAACTAGTAACTGACAAAATATCCTAAAAGAAAGACCTGAGAATGAAACATCCATCAAGGGCTTTGGAAAAGTCTAACCCATTTCTGGGAATTTACAAAGCTTTGCACATGCACAGGAAGGACCTAAGAAGACTCTTAAGTTCTCACCTCTGGCTGACCTCGATGCCTGTGCAAGCAGAAGGGAAGACTGAGGCCGAGTTTACACTGTCTGACAGAGCACTGAAGGCACACCCCAGCATACACACAGAAGCCCTTGGTAAAGGCTGGAAAGTAATTGGTTCAGAGTCATGCTGTCATTGGCAAACCACTAAGTAAACTAAGCAGAGACTTCAGGGGCTGTGTATGACAAAAATAGAGAGTTAGTGATTTTCCTGGACTGTTCATGTAAACAAGAACAGCAAAAAACTTGGGGATCCATAATAATGCTGGGAGCTGATTTCCAGAACTGAAACATTATAGTCTTTAAAGTGTTCAGTTTTTGGGGCGCCTGGGTGGCTCAGTGGGTTAAGCCTCTGCCTTTGGCTCAGGTCGTGATCTCAGGGTCCTGGGATCGAGCCCTGCGTCAGGCTCTCTGCTCAGTGGGGAGCCTGCTTCCCCAACCCCCTGCCTACTTGTGATCTCTGTCTGTCAAATAAATAAATAAAACCTTAAAAAAAAATAAAGTGTTCAGTTTTCAACAGAAAATTATGAGATATCCAGAAAGGAAAGGAAAATATGGCCAGCCCATACAAGGGGAAAGGAGGAAGCCTGGGTGTTGGATCACATACACAAAATTGAAATCAGCTGGAATGGATATATATATATATATATATATTTTTTTTTTAAAGATTTTATTTATTTATTTGACAGAGATCACAAGTAGGCAGAGAGGCAGGCAGAGAGAGAGGAGGAAGCAGACCCCCTGCTGAGCAGAGAGCCCGATGTGGGGCTCGATCCCAGGACCCTGAGATCATGACCTGAGCCGAAGGCAGAGGCTTTAACCCACTGAACCACCCAGGTGCCCCTGGGATGGATATATTTAAAGGAGTACAGGAAACCATGTCTGAAGAATTCAAGGAAAAAATGGAGTGATTTGTCACCAAGTAGTGAATGTAAGGAAAGGTATGGATTATTAAACAACAACAAAAAAAGAAAATAAGTAAAAAATTCTGGAGTTGAAAAGTACAGTAACTGAAAAGAAAAATTCACTAGAGGGACTCAGTTGCAGATTTGAGCTGGCCCAGGAATGAATCCGTGAATTTGAAAGCAGGCTAATTGAGATTTTCCAGTTTGGGGAACAAGAAGAAAGAACAGAAACATGAACAGAACCATAGCTACAGACCTGTGGGGCATTGACAAGTATACCTGTGTTCGTGGACTGGAAGACTTACATCATTAACCTGGCAGTACTCCCCAAGTTGATGTACAGATTCAGTGAAGTCCCTATAAAACGCCATCTGGCTTCTTTGTAGAAACTGACAAGCTTGATCCTAAGATTCACATGGAAATGCAAGGGTCTCAGAAGAGCCAACGCAGTCTTGAAAAAGAAGAACACAGTTGGAATCAAGTTCTCAATTTAAAGAACTTACTACAAAAGCTACAGTCTTAAGCCATATTGATCATTGGAATAGTTGAAAGTCTTGAAATAAATCCTTAGGTTTATGCTCTGTTGTTTTCCACAAAGAGAGAGGACATGCAAGAATAAGCAAAATGTGTTCTATCTTTGCAACAGAATGTTACTCTCATTAAAGGAGTCACGGTCTGGTAAATGGTACAGCATGGGTGGACGCTGAAAATACTATATGAGGTGGAAGAAGCCAGGCATAAAAGGCCACACATTTATTTGAGTTGTTTTTATTTTTCTTTTTGTTTGAGAGGAGGAGAGAGAATCCTAAGCAGGCTGCATGCTCAGTGCAGAGCCTGATGCAGGGCTCAGTCCTAGGGCCCTGACAGCATGAAGACCTGAGCTGAAATCAGGAGTCGAACACTTAACCGGCGGAGCCACCCAGCTGCGTCCACACACTGATCTGAACTGATCAGGATGGGCAGATCCATGTGGACAGCAGGTGCTTAGTGTCTATGGGAGTCTGGTGGCAGGAGGGAATTGAGTGTTTCTCTAAAGGGTATAAAGTTTCTCTGGGGATGATGCGAATGTTTTGGGATTATCTAAAGGTGCTAGGTGCCCGGCTTTGTGACTAAATTAAAAATCAGTGATTTGTATCTTTCACGGGGTGAACGTTGAGTTAAATCTCAAGGTTACTTAAGAACAAGGGCACATCCCTGTGCAGCTGGGGTGTTAGGAAAACTGTTAGGCTTCCCTCCCTGGCTTGTGCACACTTTAGGCATTTTGTTCCTTGTGCAGAATTCTTTAAATTGCATTTTGTTTTCCCTGTCCTCCCTGCTGCCACTGGCAGGGTCTGCTTCCGTGTCCCTGGATCAAGGCGGGGGGGCAGCATGGGGGTGTGCTTTTGTTCCTCAGTTGAGCGACTTAGGGGCCGGGGGCCACTCACTGGGCCACCTGGACCTAATACATGAGGCTGAGCTTCCTTCAGTGTTGGCCATAGAGCCCTGTTTCTCCCCGTTCTCCGCACACCTTGTCTTTCTGCTCTTACCCTCCCTGAATCCCGTGAAGTAAAAAGTCACAGTGAGGAGAAAAGCTGTAGGCATGATCTTAGGTAACTTGAGGTTATCAAAAAGCTTCTGTCTGTGGATGCCGTGGGACCCCAGTGCTGAGCAAACGTTTGCAAAGGAAGCAAGGATGATTTGATTTGAAATTTTATTTGAGACCGAGCCATGAGCAGGGGAAGGGACAGAGAGAGAGCGTGGGAGAAGCAGGGAGCCCAACATGAGGCTTGATCCCAGGACCATGGGATGGGACCTGAGCCACCCAGGTGCCCCAGATCATTTGTTCTGAGGAGTAAAACAGATTCTTGTCCTTGGCCAGTTACCCTCAGGGAAGAAATGGTGCTGCCTGTTAAAGCAGGGGGATGAAGAGCAAATGACAGAGACCTAGAAGGGAGTATGCAAAGACCCCCAGCGGTTGGCTGGAAACATTTCAGTACCTGGCACATGGTGGGCTCAGAGAGGATGCTGGGAAGTAGGAAAGTGGGAGGGGTGGGAAAGGGAGATGTCTCTGTTGGTGAAGAGTTGGATGGAGAGATAGTTGTTAGGACATGAGAAAAAACCTGCATGTCTTTCCCACATGTTCTGCGTGCTCTTGAGAAGAAGGTATTCTGCTTTGGGCGGTGTGTTCGGCCTGCATCTGATCCAACACGTCATTTAAAGCTGATCAGTTTCCTTAACGATTTTCTTTCTGGATGATCTATGTATTTGATGTAAGCAGGGTGTCATAGTCTCCCAGTATTACTGTTTCTCTCTTTACGTGTGTTAACATTTGCTTTCTATACTTAGATGCTCCTGTGGTGGGCGCATACACACCTCTGGTTGGCTTGACCTCTTGGTCATTACGGAATGACTTTTCTGGTCTCAAATGCTTTCTTTTATGGAATCCTCTTCTCCATCACTCTCTTGGGAGGGCGACTGCTTTGTTTGCGCAGGTCCCATTGATCCAACAGTCTCAGGACCCTGGAACATCCTAGTAGCAGGGATTTCCTATAGTAGACAGTGAAAAGGAGATAAAAAGGATTGAGACTCCAGAAGGTGGTTTTAAGAACTTTTTTCCTCCGATAGCGGATCGTGGACTTGGTTACTGCACAGAGTAATCATGAGGTGGGCACAGAGTGCTGTGGAAAAGAACCAGTGCTGTTACCAAGAGAAATGATTATGCCATCCGATGCTGTCGTACGCTGGATTACCAGAGTGTTTCCCTTGATTGCTCGCATTGTGGTTCGGTGAAAACGTTACCTGTCCATTTCTTGCGGTCAGGACTTTCTGGTAAATTGAGAAGCCGGTGAGTATGTGAACTGAAGATGGTGTGTTTTGGGACGAGGCCAGACTGGCAGTGTTAGTAATCTGAGTTGTATAAACTGCAGTGGGGGAGGTGGAGTTAGTGGGTCGTGTCCTACGAAAAGCAAACCCTTCTTTCTAAAACTGAGCACAGTGCAGGATTAAAGCGCCAGCAGCCTGGGAAGAGCTCCGCCTCAGGCCTGGGGCTATTACCCAGAAAAAACGGAACAGAATTAGGAAGGGTGGTCAATTTTGCTTTGCTTCCTATTAGAATATTCCATTAGAATAGAAGGTTGCAGGGCAAGAGGGAGAAGGGCCAGCAGACTTTTAAAACTCCTGTTTGAGGTTTGGATCCGTTCTTGTTGATTTCTTTAGTTACCTTGGCTTACTGCGGAATGAGCGGAGTGAGAGGTTAGATGGGGTGTGTCTCCTTCAACGGAGAGGAGTTGGACATGCTTTTCTAGCCGTGGTTTTTCAGATCCTGATCCTCAGCAGTGCTTCTGCATGCTATGCTCTCCCCTGCCAGCATTTTATTATGAAAAAATCACAAATCCGCAGCGAACCTGGAGGAATGTACACCCATACACCTACTTTCCGGATTCTACGATGACTGTTCTACTGGGCCAGCTTTAGTACCTGTTTATGCCCTCTGTCTGTCTTCCTTACGGGTCTGTGCTAAGAGTACATGACCCACATCAGTACACTTCAGCCCCACAAACTGAATGTGCATGCCAGTAAGTGTAGGTCAGTACTAGCTTATGGATCTTCTCTTCAGGAGTTTTTTTTCAGGATTAAATTCACTGGTGTCATCAGCGCTTCCTATTTAGAAGGGTGGGAGCAGGCCCAGGAGTCTGTACTTGGGAAAGCTCCCAGGTGCCTCTGATAGGGAGCCAGGCTTGGGGTCTTCTGCTCGGGGAAGCGCCTCCTGGTTACTTCCAACCTCCGCCTTCACTGAACATGCGATTCTGGATTATTGCTCTTTTCTTAGCCTTGGAGCTCTATTTTTGGCTTCCTTGGGATCTTTTGCTTGAAACACAGGTTCTCGGGGTGCCTGGGTGGCTCAGTTGGTGAAGTGTCTGCCTACGGCTCAGGTTATGATCCCCAGGGTCCTGGGATGGAGCCCCGTGTTGGGCTCCCTGTTCACTGGGGAGCCTGCTTCTCCCTCTGCCCCTCCCCTCCTCATTCTTTCTCTTTCTCTCATAAATAAATAAGTAAATAAAGTCTTAAAAAATCCCACTGGTTGTCAACTGGGAATGTTCTGGTTGTCCTACCTGGTGGGGGGAAGGGGCCGCTGGCATTTAATGGGCAGAGACTGGGGTTGCGGCAGGATGTTCTCTGCTACACACAGCAGCCCCCGCAGTGAGGACTTAACATGGACTGAAGTGTTAGCAGTGCTGAGATTGAGAAACTTTTTTTTCTTTTGGCGTAAAGAGTAACTAAACCAAGAGCTGGATTTAAGAGTTGGGTGGGACCATTAGAGATGGTATTTTTTTTTTTTAAGATTTTATTTATTTATTTGTCGGACAGAGATCACAAGTAGGCAGAGAGGCAGGCAGAGAGAGAGGAAGGAAAGCAGGCTTCCCGCTGAGTGGAGAGCCGGATGCGAGGCTCGATCCCAGGATCCTGGGATCATGACCTGAGCTGAAGGCAGAGGCTTTAACCCACTGAGCCACCCAGGTGCCCTAGTTAGAGATGGTATTTTAATCAGGTTCTACCTGTTGTCCACAGAATAGATTTCTGCTCCAGAAAGTTTCTCATTTAAAATCTGATTTCTCAAAGCTGGCTAAAAGGTCAGTTATCTCAAACTTTGAGTGAATTTGCCTGGAAAAGTAATGTTTTCTGTGGCCTTTAAGTTTCCTTTAATTTGAAACTATTACAAGCAGAGAAAAGTGTTTTGGGGTTGCAGTAATCAGCATCAAACCGAACAGGGCCTGTCATGCAGGCGGGCAGGGAAGTGATGAAGGTGGGTGAAGGAAGATGGGGGGGCGCCTTAGTAGTTAGTTAGGGACTTGAGAAGTTGGTGGGGCTGTTCTTCACAAAGTCCAGTTTGACTCCACAATGTCTCTTGATAAAGATACATTTCTAGAATTGCTCTGGCTTCTTATCTGTATTCTCCTAGCCTTCCAGGAAAACAAAATGTAAAGTAAAAAAGAGGGGTTAAAAAAGTGTGGGAGAGGGGCACCTGGGTGGCTCAGTGGTTAAAGCCTCTGCCTTTGGCTCAGGTCATGATCTCAGGGTCCCGGGATTGAGCCCCACATCGGGCTCTCTGCTGGGCGGGGAGCCTGCCCCCCCCCCCCCCCCCCCGCCGCCTGCCTCTCTGCCTACTTGTGACCTCTGTCTGTCAAATAAATAAATAAATCTTTAAAAAATAAAAAAGTGTGGGAGAGATGTTTTCTTGAGGCGGTCAGGTGGGAGAGGGGGCTTGCTCTGGCCCCAAGGAAGAGCAGGAGGCTGAGGGTGAACCAGCAAGACGGGGTCCGACTATGTTCCTTCTTGCTCAGTTTCCAGGCTGGAGACGATGTGGCAGGAGCAGAACGCTGGCTGGATTGGATGGGGTCAAACCTGGCTTTGTCTCTGGATGGGTCAGTTCATTTCACCAGTAAACATCCACTTTGAGGAAAAAGAACACTGTCTGTGGCTGTTGCAAGATTAAACGAGCTTCTAATGCGGAAGTTGGTAAAGTGCGTCCAGCCGTCCCCAGTGCTAGAAGGCACACCGGTGTCTGGTGGAGGAAGCCGCTGGGGCTGTGTGTGACCGGGGGCACGAACACTCCGGTATCCACCTGTAAGGTGTGTATGAGGTGTACCCGGGTCACTGCCGACCAGTGTTAGCCTCCTGGGTGTGTTGCAGGGAGTGCTCCTGAACTTAACTCCTTGGCAGTCTTGGCTCAGCTCTGGAGTTTAATTATTTTTTATTTTCATTTTTTAAAAGATTTTATTTGAGAGAAAGAGCGAGAGAGCAGAGGGAGAGGGCTTGATCCTTGACCTGAGCCACCCAGCTGCCCCTCTGGGGTTTAATTAGAGGGGGTTCTTGGGCAGGTTAATCTCTCTTAATTTTCTTCATTTTTTCATCTCTGAAATGGAGGTGCTTGGATAATCCTAAAGATCATTTGTCTCTAGCTTGCTGTGGTGTGGAGCTTTCTGGAAGGAGACACTTCTGGGAATGGAATGGCGGTAATGATTAGAGTGATAATAAGTGGCCGAGCTTTCTCTTCCACTTAACACAGCACTTCCTGTGTTCCAGGCCCTTCCTGCAGGGCTTTAAAAGTAATCCTTTTTAATACCCTGTAATGTAGGTATTACTGTTACCGCCATTACATCGATGAGGAAACCGAGGCTCAGAAGCTTGTGACTTGTGCCTGGTGGTCCCTAGGAAGGGGCGGACCTTGGTGAGGTACCCGGTCTGCTTCTGGGATCTTTACACTTGGTGGCCTCCTCTACCTGAGGTCCTGGAGAAGGCCGCGGAGTTGGGGGCCTTGTGAGCTTCGGGGATGAGGGTTGATGGTGTGTGTGTGTGTGTGTGTGTGTGTGTGTGTGTAGAATTTGAGAAGCCTTTTGCTGTGGGCGGGATGATAGAAGTTATTTTGTTTTAAGCTGGTTGAGGTGTGAGTGTGTAAGCACTGAGCAAGAATGTGTCAGTGGAGAACGGGTTGGGGAATAGGGCTGTGAGGTGGTCCCTGGGGGCTGGGAGGGCCTGGGGTTTAGTGCTCCCTTTAAATGAGGGGGGCATCTGGACACCTGGCTCCATCACATACACAGTTGTTTCAGATGAGCAGTGGTTCACTGGGGTTTCTGAGTTCTGGTAAAAGCTTTAGATTTGACATACAACCTTTGAGGGTTTTGGTTCTTGCAGTATTGGGTTTAGCTGAAGCTTGTGGTTTTTGACCTGGAGAGTAAAGTAGCATTCTTTCTGTGAGACACCCCAGTTCCTCTAGAGACATTTCTGGTCTAGAAAGGTGTGAGAAGCTGTATATTCATTAGCTTGAGCCGCCTCATGGAGAGTTTGTGGAAGAGAAACCGTTGTGGGGAAGGCTTGTGTCACTCCAGCGAGCCAAGCCAGATGAAGGGAGGCAGCGGGTTGGCCTTCATTCCTGTACCACTGCTCCTTTGGAAAGCGGACCCACATGTTGATAGGAGGGGCCACGTTTGGCTGCTCTAAATAGAGAGGATTTTTTGGTTTTGTTTTTAGCCATCAAGGATAAGCAAGCAAGAAGAAAGAAAACAGCCCTTTAGGATCTGTTAGAGTGGGTATCTGAGCTTTGGGGCGGCCCCTGGCCAGCCACCTTGTGTGAGGTGAGACAGAAAGTTCTGGTGGCTGGCCACCGTCTTCCAGGAGGAGAGAGCAGTCTCTCTGCTCTCTGAGCAGAGAGAGAACAGTCGGTCAAGCTTTTAAGAGAAAAAAGAAAACAAACCCCCAAACCAGAAAACTCCGCTGTAGGTGGGGAGAGGAGGGGGTTAGGGTGGGTGAGTGGGGGAAGCCCCTGTCAGATGTCAGGGGAATGTGAGCACCCAGACTCCCAGGCATCCTGACTCCAGGAATAACAATGTCTGGGCTTGTACAGCTGCTGTATGTTCCTATTACCATGACGTTGTTTTTCGCTGCTTTCAGACAATAAAAGCGGGTGGTGGTTTCAGTCATGCAGGGAGTTAAAAAGACAGTTGGGGACCAGCTTTGGAAACTCATTCGTGTTCGGGGAAATGGATTCCGAGTTTCCGATAACTGAAAGCTCACAAACGAAATTTTGGAACGCAGTGAGTGTTCTTAAGCAGGGGATTTATTGTTATTTGTATAAAAGGACTTTTGAACACATGTGGAAGGTCTGAAGGCTGGAATGAACCATCGCAGCAAAATAAAATCCAGAAATAAGCCATCCTGTCTTCCCCTGGCCTGATGTGAACTTCAAGCTTTTGTTTATTTTCATTTTCCCCCTTCCTACTTCCTTTTTTTTTTTTTTAAAGATTTTATTTATTTATTTATTTGACCCAGAGAGATCACAAGTAGGCAGAGAGGCAGACAGAGAGAAGGGGGGGGGGGAAGCAGGCTCCCTGCTGAGCAGAGAGCCTGACGTGGGGCTTGATCCCAGGATCCTGAGATCATGACCCGAACCGAAGGAAGAGGCTTAACTCACTGAGCCACCCGGGTGCCCCTCCCCCTTCCTACTTCTGAGCTGTGTGGTACCTTGTACCTGCCTCAGAGTATTTACCTCAGTTATTAGATGAACAATTAAGAGTTGGCTGAGTCTGCTTTACTTACTGCTTTTTCCAGGCCATTCTCCCTAACAAATGTGTTTTGCATAGAATTCAGATTGCCTTTTTCCCCAGTGACAACTCCCTTAGAGTTGGCGGTAACTGTCTAATCTAATAATCTCTCCTTGTGGTTGACAGGCTGTTTATATTTTAAGAGTGAAGTAATGCACGTCTTTCAGGTTAGAAAGGAATGGCCCAGAAAATGATTGAGACCCAGGACTAAAAAATGCAGCTCGAAATCTCAGCTGTTTGTTTACCTGAACTTTGAAAAATGGTTTTAGCTTTTGTATGGGGAAATGGACTGTGTCCATAATTCATTGGTTTCCTTCCTTATCTTGGTATTGTACATTCCATTGTTCCCTCTTGCTCCTGTACATTCTGCTTTTCTTACATTTTGTCCTATTTGCTGTGTTACTCGGTGACCTGTCATTCGGGAGACATGACTTTTCCAGGAGTTGGTGATGCTGATTGATCTTTGAAGAGACAAGAGATGCGAGACACCATATAAAACCCGCAGTGGTGGTTTTGTGGAGGGGCCCCATTTATGACCCCGAAGAGCTTTTACCATCTCAGCAGAAACAATAAATTTATGTGTCCCAGGGGAGTAAGTGGGCTAGTTGTTCAAGTTTTAGAATTGGTCAGTGAATTCATGCACTTACTAAACACACAGTGTCTGTTTGGCGTATGTAACTAGTAGTAGGGTGTGCAAAAGATGTGGAAAATACAGTGACTTAAGTTGTGACAATTTCTGCCTTTAAGGAGCGTACCTTAAGTGTCTTTGGACCTTTTTACTGTGATTATTATAATAGACAGATAAGTGTATAAAACCAAGAATTCCCAGCTCGGATGTACCACAGTGACCCCATGTGTCCACAGTGGTGCCTTCTGTCGCAGTCCCATCCCCCTGACCCCTTGACCCCTGAGTGACCAGATTGAGATAGAAACTCCAGTTCTAAGCAGTCTGATGTTTTTAAGGGGTATGTTCTCCTAGCTGGAAAAATGTGAGAGGAGAAAAAAAAAACCCAACCCAGAGCCAATGGATGTTATAATTTTTCAGTGCTTCTAGTAGTTTACAGAGTGAAATACCTCTGTTGATGCATTTTTTTTACATTACCTTTTTATCAAATCAGCGTTTCCTTGAAAACGTCAGTAAGCACTATCGTAAGTGATCGTTGCATCATATGGATGTTCTCTTACTTGTCTGTTACAGATTCTTGGACTTGGGTTGTTTCTGGTATTTCCCATGTTACCAAACAGGCTGTGGGAAGCATTTTTATTCATCATGTTCTTTCTTTTCAGATGTCCATGATTCATTTCTCTTAATGAGCCAAAGGGCATATTCATTTTTAGGAGGAATTTAAATTTGAAGCTTGGCCCTTTAACAACAATCCGGGGGTTTTGGAATATAGGTGAGGTTGGGTGGGTGGATTCCCGAGCCATCGGACCAAGAAAGAATTCTTAACCTGTCTTTGGTGCAAAATGGTTGCTTATTAAAGCATGGGGACAGGCCTCTTTGGCAGAAGGAGCTGCTGCCAGGGGGTTGGGAATGGTGGTGATTACGTACTATGGGATTGGGGGAGGTAAGGAAGGGAGGTTTCAAAAGAACTTTCATATGCTAAAGAAGACCTAGAGAAACGGGAGGCCTTGCCCTTGTCAAGTTAAGGTCCTTTTTCTGCTCTAGCAAGGCATTAACTTTAAGATAGTTGGGAGATTCTTGGAAGACTGTCATACCTGTCCCACGGTTGGGGGGTGGTTGTGGGGTGTCAGCTTCTGCTTTGTCCTCAGCTTGGCTTCTGTTCCTTCATCATCCTGGCCCTCCCTCCTCCCTAGTTGAAAAGCTACATATAACTTTTGACGGCCCCAAAACTTAACTACTGATAGTCCACATTTGACCAGAAGCCTTCCTGATAACATAGGTGATTAATACGTATCTTATATGTTACATGTAGTCAATACCGTATTGGTACAATGAAGTAAGCTAGGGAAAAAAAGAAAATAAATTTATAGCACTGTATTGAAAAAAAATCCCCATATAAGTGGATGCATGTAGTTCAAACCAGTGTCCAGTGGTTGAGTGTAGAAAGTAAGTAGCACGTGGGGCAGGCACCTGGGTGGCGCAGTTGGGTAAGCGTCTGACTCTTGGTTTCAGCTCAGGTAGTAATCTAATGGGTTGTGAGATCGAGCCCAACCTTGGGCTCTGCGCTCAACATGAGTCTGCTTGAGTTTCTCTTTCTCTCTCTCTCTGCTCCTCCCTACCGCTGCTCATTCTCTTTTTCCCAAATAAATCTTAAAAAAAAACAAAAAAAACAAAAAAAAAACCCAACCACACAATAGATGAAGATTTATAAGGGTTGATAAGGCATCTGTTTTATTAACTGAATATGTAGATCTAGCATGGTACCTTAATGTAGTAGATGCTCAGCAAATGTTTATCGACTGAGTGAACTTAAGACAGTGATCATAAAGAAGGCGATCGAATGGTTGCATATACAGGAAGTGCTGCCGGTGATAGTAGGATACTGGCTAATGCTTCTTGTATTACAGTTTGACACTGGATATTGGGTAAGTAATTTATATGTTGTTTTCTGGGGTCGGGGAGTTAAGGGAGTCTATTTCTAATGTTCACATTCCGGGGAGGAAGCAAGACTTAAAAAAAATTAGGTGGGCTTAAATAATGGAAACAACCCAAATGTCCATCAGCTGTTGACTTAGATGAACAAAACATGGTATATCCATTCCATAAAATATTATGTAGCAATGAAAAGGAATGAAATTCTGACAGTTGTTACAGCATGGATAGACCTTGAAACCATTTCAGTGCTAACTGAAAGAAACCCAGTCACGAAAGGGCACATGTTGTATGATTTTATTCTATGCAGTGTCTGGAATAGGTGAATCCATAGAGACAGAACAGAGATAAATGAATAAAGAATAAATAAATAAATAAAATAAATTTTAAAAAATCAGGTGAGCTTTAGCATTATAGAAGGATGGTGGCGGTGGGATGGCTCAGTTGGTTAAGCAACTGCCTTCAGCTCAGGTGTCCTGCATCGGCCTCTTTGCTTGAAGGGGAGCCTGCTTTTCTTTCTGCCTGCTGCTCCCCCTGCTTGTGTGTGTGCTCACTCTCTCTCTTCTGACAAATAAAATCTTAAAAAGAACAAGGGAAGGTGAGGGTGGTTGCTAGTTCACTAGAGCTCCCGTAACAAAATATCATGGACTGGTTGGCTTCAACAACAGAAATTATTGTCTCACATCTCCATACGCTAGAAGTCCAAGGTCAAGGGGCTGGCAGGTTTGTTTTCTCCTTGGCTTGTAAAAGATCTCACATGGCCTTTGTTCTGTGTGTGTGCATCCCTAGTGTCGCATTGTGTGGCCGAATTTTCTTTTTACCTAAGAATGCCTTTGGGGCCACCCCAATGGCCCCATTTTCATTTAATCACCCTTTTTTTTAAATTAAAGATTTTTATTTATTTATTTGACAGACAGAGATTACAGGTAGGCAGAGAGGCAGACAGAGAGAGGAAGGGAAGTAGGCTCCCCGCTGCGTAGAGAGCCCGATGTGGGGCTCGATCCCAGGACCCCAGGATCATGACCTGAGCTGAAGGCAGAGGCTTTAACCCACTGAGCCACTCAGGCGCCCCTCATTTAATCACCTTTTTAAAGGCTCTCCCTCCAAATAACAGTTACATTCTGAGGTACTGGGCATCAGAATTCCAGCATATGTATTTTGGGGGGACACGGTTCAGCCCATTACAGTGGTTACCAGGTTGAGATGAGGAACCTATGTGAGTGTAGATGCAGGGGAAAGGGGTACGGGTCAGTGACCTGGCAGATCTTCCTAGGGCCAAGGGATTGACAGCAGTGGCAGGGGCGCATAGACCTGTGGAGTTGGGCCAGTTTGGGGGGCTGGGTTCTACAGTGAGCATTGTGGGCTTGGGTCTTCAGGCAGTGGGGGGCCAGCAGGGGGCCAGCAGGGGGAGGATAAACTGAGAATGACATAGTTAAAACATACTAGAGAAAAATCAGTGTTGCTCTGCTGCAGAGAGAAGAGGCTGGAAGGAGGGAGATACATAGTACAAGACCAGGAGGCAAACATAGGAAAGGTACAAGAATTGAAGCCCTTGTAAAGGCAAGATTCAGAACCGAGGAGTCTGAGTTGACTTCAGAGTTTTGAAACTGGACATTTACAGAGTAATGTGAATTAGGGAAATGTAGGCAAATGAAAATATAGGTTCTGTTGCTGATAAGTAAGTAAAGTGTTATTTACTCATACAGTGTACATAGCTTTCTTCCAAGCTAAACCTTTGCAATAAGTTATTTCCTTTTTCTGTTGAAACAAGTCTTTTATTTTACACCAACCTCAGATTCTCCTAAGAGTTTTCCAGAAGCCTAACCCTAGGAGTGGGTTGGAGTCCAGTGTATTTGTTGAATCACTTGCATTGGTTAATGTGGTTTCAGTTTAGCAGATTTTACAAGCTGGTTAACAAGGGATGGTTAGGATTCACACTGTTTTTTTATCTTACCTTGTTTATAACCATCAGAGCATGGGGGTATATACTCCTGGGTTTGGGTAAATTTTGCTTACAGGTAATTGTGGAGTTCTAGCTGTTGAATTTCACACGTATTTCATTTTGACTTTTAATCCTTTAAAACCCTTAAAGTACATCGAGCACTGTAGAACATTTATCTTTCAGATGCTTGTCAGAGTACAGAACCTTGAATGGATGGCTGTCCAGCTAATTTAGAGTTCCCTGAGCTGTAGAACAGTGTGTAATCGATCCTGCTTGTTTTGTCAGAAGGGAGAATATGAGATAAGATTTTCATATTTCAATCTGCAGAAAGAAACTTTGGAAGCATTCCCAAGAAACCTGGCAGTAGTGGTTTCCTGTGGTGTTTTGTGTGTGGGCGGGATGGGTGGGGGCTGAGGGGTGGAGGTCAGGGTGAGAGGGATGTTTTTACAGTGTATCATCTAATATATATTTTGTGAACTATATGAATAATTTAAGAAAACAATTTCATTACCTAAAAATGTTATGGAAAAACTCGAGTCCTTGGTTTTTAGTTTTCAGAGTATTGTTTGTTTTGGACATACACAGGACAAGATCACCCACCTGATGTTTTAAGTATAAGCAGACTATCCACAAATTAGCTTATTGATTTTACTCATCTCTCTCTCTCTCTCTCTCTCTCTTTTTTTTTTTTTTTAAAGATTTTGCTTAATTTGACAGACCAAGATAGCACAAGCAGAGGGAGCAGGAGAGGGAGAAGCGGGCTCCCCCCTGAGCTGGAAGCCAGATGTAGGGCTTGATCCAGGACCTTGGGATCAGGATGTGAGCTGAAGGCAGTTGTTTAACCATCTGAGCTACCCATGTGCCCTGAGTTTACGCACTTCTAATAAAAAAGTCACTTTTGAGTCCAAGGGAATTAGAGGAATAACCTTCATTCTGTGTTTTAGGGAAAAAGTATATTAATACATAATACTAAGAACTTAAACATTTAGCATCAGGAAACCATTATGTCCCATAACATCCTTCTTTTTCTATAAAAGCCTCTGTTCATAGCTGAGTAGATTTCTAAGCTTCTTGCCAATGGAATTTTATTCTGTACCATCTCTGTGCCCTTCAGTTCAAGCGGATGTTTCTGCAGGTATAATTCCTTTAAAAATGTTGTGGATGCCCTATGAATCTTACTGGAGTTCACTTTATTAGACCAAAGCCACACCCATAGATCTGCTGGAGAGAGAACCTATTGTCTACATTGGGTTACTGTTGAGTGTTAGGGGACAACTCCCTTACTTCTCAGAAGCTACCTTGTTTGCTTTGGTGGCACTCTCAGGGATGTGTGGGGGTTTGTTTGTTTTTTGTTTTGTTTTTGAGTACTTAAAAAGACTATGGATGGCACATTCAACACTCTGCATGGATACCTCCTGTTTCATTAGATACATTTTTGACTTTTTGCATGACCATAGGCTACAGTGTTGTTAAATTTTCTGTCACTTAGTAACCAGGATTCCTTTTATCAGCTTCTGACCGTTGCTTCTCTGGACACCATCCCTCACAGGTTCCTGGAAAACCCTGAGGGCTGTGCTTCCGGATTTTGTAACACTGTTGTTCTTCCAGCCTACTGCCACCGCCATGGCCACGTTCCAAAGCTACTGTCACATGTTAGGTTAGAACAGCAGCACTTCAGTTGCTGTTGCCAGAATCTGTATTACTTATTTATTGTTGCAGGATGAGTTAGTCCGAAACCCAGTGGCTTTCAACCGTGGACATCATCCGTTCACAGGCGGTGCAGCTCAGGGGACGTGAGAGCGCCCAGGTTGGGGACATGCCGGCTCAGGGTCTCTCTGGGGGCTGTGGCTCAGAGGTGACCACGGCCAGAGTCATCTGGAGGCTTGAGTGGGGCTGGCGTTCCTGCTTCCACCCCTGCTTGGCAAGTTAGCGCTCGGGTTCTTGCCACGTGGACCCCTCTCTGGACTGCTTGAATGCCTCCGTGGTGTGGCAGCCAGCTTTCCTCAGAAAGCGAACCCGGAGAGGTGAAAGCTGTAGTGTATTTGATGGACTAATCCCAGAAGTCACAGTTCGTCTTCCCACGATGTCCTTCCTGTTCGTTACGGATCAGCAGTACTTAACTGTGAAAGGTGACCACACGCGGGTGTGAGTTCACCTCCCGCTCAGGGAGGCCTCGAGGTGATGATGTTAGCCTGGAGACTAACACCATTTCTGTGAAATCCAGTGATTTATGTCAGCTGATTGTGAGAATGTCTTGCTTTATACACAGGTCATCTGGTTTCTGTCCTGTTACGTACAAGCCCGCAGCTTTTGTGAACGGATGCCCTGTGAGAGAATCCTGTGAGCTTCAGTATTGCATTTTTAACAGGTGCATCTTTAACAGGGGCATCTTGTTTATTACATTACTTGGTGTGCGATGTAGGATTTCTTAGAGCAGTGGTCCTCCAGAAATTGGTGTAAGCACAAGCTTGGTTTCCGTTGTTGTCTGGCCGTGAGGACATTAGAAGTGGTATTTGTTCAGACATGGCAATGATCTTGATCCTCCTGACTTGCATATTTCTATTATTACTTGTTTATGGGGATAAAAAGCTTGATGTTTCGTTTGTGGGGATAAAAACCAGATATTCTTAAATGCAATGCATATTTCTTGAACTCCACGCACTTGTGGGACTGTGTTCCTGGGGCTTGTGGATACACGCTGTGCAAACAGATGAGGCCCCACTGTCGTCTGGCTCACGGGCCAGTAGGAGGGAATATAGCGTCCTTCGCTCTAGGAGGATTCGGCCTCGGAGGACACCCAGTTCATACCGTGCTTTCTTATCCATTCAGGTTTTATAGACTAATTCTCTAGTTTGGGCCCAGAAAACAATGACGGGAGAGAATGTAACTAATAGGAGTGGGTAATTTTGGAGAAGGCTTTGGGAAGTAGCTGATTGGGTGGTGGATGAGATGGTGTGATGTTTATATGACATTTGTCGTATGACATCATGACAGTGACACTGAATCTTTGCAGGTCCCAAATTTGAATGGTTTGAAGTGCGTTTCAGGCAGGTAACGGGAGACAATCCATTGAGAATAAGAGCTCCCACTGAGAGTTACTAGCCTTTGAAGAAGACTGGAAGACCTGTGGGGTTTGTGCTTTCTTCCTGGTCAGTGACTCCGTTCTTGCTCTTAGGACCACCTGCTGTTCCTCCTCCTCCTCCAAGACTCTGTTATCCTTGGTGGTCATTGGCCACGGCTCTGAAGGTGGCTTGGTTGAAACTATGTGACTAGTTGAGGGGCCCCGCAGAAGTACTGCTTTAAGTATACATGACAGTGAGCGTGGGGAACCCAGAAGTCCTGGTCACTGGGTGATGAAGGCTGTTGAGTACAGCTGGTGCCACCTCTTCCTTTTCTTTGTCACATGAATGCCTGTGAACTTTGGTTGGTTCCTTCCATTTTCATGGGGGAACAAACCTTTCCCATGATGGTGATATTACCCAGATAGCACCCATGACTCACTGCGTTCACGATTTCCAACTTTGTTTCTTGTTGTTTCTGTAGAATCTTTTCTATAGAGGTATGTTGCTTTAAAAAAAAACAAAACCCAACCACCTAAAGGGCACTGATCCCTAGACTCTTACCGCTCAGATGAAAGCCTAAAGATCTTGCCGCCCCAGATCTGGGCAGGTGGCCTCACTCGCAAGTGATTATCTTGGCGATGAGGCTGAAGCTTGCCTTTCCCTGCTGACTGGGAACTTGCTACCTCTTGAAGTGCCTTATTCTGTTCTTGGAGGGCAGCAGGAGACTTTCTGAGCTGAATGAGTCGCCCCCCCCCCCCCCCCCCCCCCCGCCATTGAAGCCCTAGTTCTCAGTTCCTCTGAATGCGACTATATTTGGAGATAGAGGTGATTAAGTTAAAAGGAGGTCATTAGGGTGGGTTCTAATCCAATCGGACTGGTATCCTTAAAGGAAGAGACAGTAAGAAGATTCACAGAGGAAAGGTCCCCGAGAGGATATGACAAGAAGGTGACTTTGTGCAGCCCAAGAGAACCGTCTCAGAAGAAATCACATCTGCACACACCTCTTGGATTTCTAGCTTCTAGAACAATGAGAAATAAGTTCCTGTGGTTTGGGTCACCCAGTCTGTGGTATTTTGTTATGGTAGCCCTAGGAGACTGATTCCGGGACAGATCGGTTCTCTGAAAACTTTATACATTAACCTTTAATCATCGTATGAGCTAAAAGAGACCCAGGTTGATTGAGCCTTTTCAGGGCTTCCTGCTCCCCATTCAGTTCGACCCACTGGAACTCGGACCATTTGCCATCCTCACCGCTCTCCACCGACGGGCTACCAGTTTGTGTGGATCTTCAAGTGTGGTGGTCAGTACTTGGCACAGCAAGGGAAGGTTCTAGAGCCTCTCTGTGCAGCAGGGTAGAGGGAAGGTTCTAGAGCCTCTCTGTGCAGCAGGGTAGAGGGAAGGTTCTAGAGCCTCTCTGTGCAGCAGGGTAGAGGGAGCTTAGGCCTTGGAGTTCTTCAGATTGTGGAGTTCATTTACCCTTCTTTGCTCTCCATTTGCTCATTCATAAATTGAAGATGAAGTGAAATGAGAGAGAGAGAGAGAGTGAGTGTGTGTGTGTGTCCCTGTCTGTCCGTCCATCCTGATGGGGACCTGGTGTGTGGTAAGTGCCCAGTAGAGACGGACAGACAGCAAACAGCTGTTCGGCTCATTGGCTCACTCTACCAGGTTCTATTGCTCAGCGCTTGACAGGGATTTACTCTTTAATCTTCACTGCGGTGGGAGTTACTGCTGGTGGACTAGCCCCGTTTTATAAATGAGGCGTTGGAATCTCAGATTATGTTGCTTGCCCACGGTCGCATGGCTAATAAAAGGAGGAGCTGGGCGTCCGTCTGACTGGAGGCCCCCAGGATCTGCTTCTCTAACAGCCATGCTGTGTTCTGTGAACAGACGGTGGCATGAGACTTTGTCTTCACGTAAATAAGCACGGATATCGTCATGCGTGTTGCCGAAGACCACAGAAGCACCTTTGGCAACCACGTAGGACTGTGGGCTTATTGCATTCTGGGGAGACTCAGGCCCCCATGTGCCCCAGGACCTGCATTGTTCCCCCACTGGCCCCTACTCCTGTGTTCTTGTGTTGGCTCCAAGTACAGGTTGTCGCATTCGTCAGTTAAGTGTCCTCCCTGGAACTTGATCGTGTCCTTCCGTGTGTTAGGTGTTTTCTATTGCTCTGTCCGCTCCAAGTTAGAGATGTGGGCAAAGGGGGGTGATGGCATGGGACAGGGGTCCGGGCAGGCTCTGTGACTTGCCACCAGCATCCTCTTTCCAGGTGAGATCTTAATCTGGAGATTAGCTGGAGGGTGTTGGCAACATAGGAGAGCAAAATGTGGGTGCACCAAGGGGAGGTTTTGCAGTCTGATGGACGACAGGACTGCCTCTCCCAGATGGGTCACATCTCTGTGTAGAGAGTTGGCTGGCTCGGAGTGGGGAGCGGGGATCGTGTGTAGAACACAGCAGAACACTGTCGAGCATCTCCTGTTTGGGGTTGGGAGGCAGAGCTGGGTCTCATGGGCCCCCATAAGCCTAGGCCCCAAAGAGCACAATGGTGCTGGACCGTCAGATCAAGACTGAAGCAGATGCCGCACTGACCACAGAGCCTGACGCAGGACAGATTCACAACCCTGAGATCATGACCTGAGCCAAAACCGACTGAGCCCCCCAGGCACCCATAAAAGCAATAGCCCTTCAGATACGTGCAGTACAATTTGCCAGAATTTCCATTTATGTGGAATTTAAGAGTTCAGATTAAAAAAAAAAAAACCCAAACCCCAAAAAGTCATCTCCCTTGTACCAAAGGAAAAAGATCTGCTTCCTCTTTTGAATGGTGTTTCAGGAACATGTTCAGATTTGTTTTTTTTTGTTGTTTTTTTAAGATTTATTTCAGAGAGAGAGAATCCGAGCAGGAGGGACAGAGGGGGAGGGAGAGAATCTCTAGGAGATTCTGCACCGAGTGTGGAGCCCTACACGGGGCTCAATCCCAGGACACTGAGATGACCTGAGCTGAGATCAGGAATCCGACGCTTAACTGACCGAGCCACCCAGGGTCCCCCATTCAGACTTGGTTTTAAGGTACAGGTTGTGTGTGGGGGAGTCATACTACCAATGTTACTTAGGCAAAAGGGTTTCTGTGCAGTGGAGATGGGATTGCTTTCCTTTATAGATAGTAAGCTTTGGGGAATGGGTTTTGCTGAATATAGTGATTTAATTTTTTGATATGGTCTAGCATGGTGTTTTCATGTAGGAGTTTGTCAACAAGTATTTATTCCATGAAGGTCTTGAAAAACAGCAAGATGTTCGGGGAGAAATGTCTAAGACGTTGAACACTTACACTGCTTTCCCATCTGTTACTGGAATTGGTTAGTGAGAACGTCCTAATTATCGTTGTCCCTTAGACTAACTAGTATTGTAGCTTGGCCAGTTTTTCTTGCAGAGTAGGAATAGCAAGTAGTTACCTCCAGGCCGGGGTGGGGGGACCCCTACCACCCCACCCGTAAAGAAGGTGGCCGGTGGCCGTGCTCAAGCCACTGTGCTGTGTGCTTACTCGTTTCCCAGGTCGGGTAGTTCACCTGAAATGTTGTTCCGTGAAGCGGTGGCCCTACCCTCCTTGGGACTGTGCCTTCATGTTGTCCCATGACGCAGAGGTCAAGCCTGTGTAACTCACGCTGGAGGGGAATTCTGTCTGCTCTCAAAATGTCATAAACAGGGGCGCCTGGGTGGCTCAGTGGGTTAAGCCTCTGCCTTCGGCTCAGGTCATGATCCCAGGGTCCTGAGATCGAGCCCCCGCATTGGGCTCTCTGCTCAGCAGGGAGCCTGCTTCTCCCTTCCTATCTGCCTGCCTCTCTGCCTACTTGTGATTTCTCTCTCTGTCAAATAAAAAATTAAATAATTAAAAAAAAAGTCATAAACATTCTAACACTTTGGAAATTAAATCTTGCAGATGAGGGGTGTATAAGATACATGACCTAAACTAGGGTATAATTAGGGAAGTCCAGTGGTAATAATACATTGGTATAAATGAGAGCCATTCTTTCAAAGCTGCTGCGTGCCCCCCGCCTCATGACTGAGGAGGACCCACAGCCCCAACCCAGGGGACTTCCAGAGCTGTTGAGGCAGGATCCGGGCCCGGTTTCCGGAAGCCTGACGCCCCCCTTTCATCCTTCCCCGCACACAGCCACAGGAGGGGACGTCTCTGGCACACATGGAGCCTGAGCCGCCTCTCTGCGCTTCTGTAGAGTGAGGGCCTCCTTCCCTGGCCCAGCTTCCAAGGTCCCCCTCCCGGCACACCCCCCCCTCGGAGCCCTGCCTCCTTGTCTCCGGCTGCCCTGGCCTCACTGAACTCCTCCCACGTGGCCTGGGGGTGCTGTGCCCCCGCCCCCAGCCCTGCCCTGTGCCTGGGACGTGCCCCCCCCCCCAGCCCTGCCCTCTGCCTGGGACGCCCCTGCTCTGCCCTCGCTTGCCTGAGGGGCTTCTGCTCATCCTTGCTCCCCCTTCAGGGTCCATCTTCGCTCTCTCCGTCTCCGTGGACTCCGCCTCTGCAGAGTGGACTTTCCTCGTGGTGCGCCCACGGCAGGGGTCACGGGGCAGAAGGCCAGACTGGACGGAGTGGGATCTTGGGGGCCCCGGAAACAAGGTGGCAGGGGTGCAGCTATGCAGACACCCTTCCTCACCTTTGAAGATGGTGGCGTCTGTGGGAGAAGCGTGTGGGCCCGTCCGGCCTTCCTGCTTCTCCCTCCGGGGACTAGCTAGGAGCACCTCCAGGAGGAACACGGAGAAGGGCTTTCCTTGCTCCTGGCCCCAAAACAAGGGCTTGGTGCTGGCTTTTTCTCTGCGTGTCTTTGGGCTTCCCTGACTGCTGTGTTGACAGATGAGAAGGGGCTACGTGTGTCGTTAGGATTTCAGGTTCCCATATTTTTCTAGATGTTTTACGAGTTGGGGGGGTGTTACGAGGTGATCATGATTCCTCCTCTTCCTTCTTCCCAGCGCGGTGCTGCCGATCTCCATTCTCTGCCCCCGAGAGGCCGGTTGTCCATGGGGATCGATGGAGCCCCAAGCCGTGCTGGTCCCCCAGGGCCGTGGAGCGGGGCTCGAGGCCCCCTGCACTCAGCTGGGTCTGACTTAGCAGCCCGGCTTCTGAGGGCCTGCTGGGGAGGGTCTGCAGACCGTGGGTGGTGGGCCGGCCTGCCTGCTCACATCCTGCTCATTCTCCGTCTCACACATGGCTTCACCCCCGTCTTGCACACCTGTGTTCCCACAGGGGCCAGGGCAGGCTGGGGTCCTGCTGCCTGGGGGGGGGAGGATCTGTCCCCTTAAGGCCGGGCTGTGCTGTGGGCCAGTGAGGTCTCAGCTGACGTTGTGGGGTGGGCAGGACTTTGAAAAGTGAAAGGCTGGACCCATCCTTTGGGCTCCTTGTCCTTTGTGAGTAGCTAAGCACAGGCACAGCTTGGAAGGCCAGGGAGTGACAGGGTCCCTGTAGGGAGCCGGTGACAGGGCAGTTGGCTGAGAGCAGGTCTGGGCAGTTGCGTGGGACTGGCTGGCAGAGGCCCCGCAGGGCTCGCTCTGGCCTGAGTACGGATGGGACAGGCCTAGGGAGAGACTCTGTGGTACGAGATCAGCCAGTGCCCGCCTCCCAGAATCACCCAGAATCCTTACCTTCCTGGGCTTTGAGACCGCAGGGCTTGTCATCCTCAGGGTGTGACCTCTCTGCACGGTCCCTGTAATTGTGTCCATAGTTTGTTGTTTCTTAGGAGGGTTGGTTCACATTGACGCTAAAACAAGGTGTGCCTTGTACTTTTTTAAAAATTTATTTTAATTTTTTATTTTTTGATTAACATATAATACCTTGTACTTTAAATTCTGCCAGCAAGGGGTGCCTGGATGGCCCAGTCAGTTAAGCATCTGAGTCTTGATTTTGGCTCAGGTCATGATCTCAGGGTCCTGGGATTGAGCCCCACACCAGACTCCACACTTAAACAGCATGGAGCCTGCTTAAGATTCTCTCTCTCCCTTTGCAACTGCCCCTCCCCACCCCAACACCACGTGCATACTTTCTCTCTCTCAAAAAGAAAAATTCTGCCAGAAAGCTTTGACTTACATGATCTAAAGGTTCAGGCTTTAGGTTTTGGGAATTAACATTTTTGGTTTGGATTTTGGAGCTGCGTTGATTGGGATGAGCTTGCTTCTTCCCGGTGGGGGCTTCTTGGTAGACTCTAACATTGGTCATTGTGTTCATCTGCAAGGGTACTTTCGAGCCAACAGCTGTGTTGGGAGAATGATTTGTGAATCCTGCACCAGGATGGTTGGATGATCTGTCATTCAGTCCATGGTAGTTCTGAACCAGATGGAGCCCTGCCTCCGGTGAATCTAGATTGCACGTTGTGGTTTTTGTTTAAAACCAGGAGCGCCTGCAGATTGAGAAACCAGGTCCATGCTCTTACTTGCTGTAATGGGTTTTTTCCTTTACAGTGGAAAAATACAATTGATCAGTCCCGAAGGCTTGTACATCATGGAGTGCGATGTGTCGGGACGCAGATTCTTCTTAGCCTTGCCAAGTCATTATCAGTGTTGTACAGTGACATGTGGAGGCAAAGCAGGTGGCAGAAGTTTGAGATTTTTCTCTGCTATAGAGGTTATAATAGCCATTTAAGGTTCTAATCTGCAGCCCATTCAGGTCAGTGCTTCATAAAATTTCAAATCAAGCATGGCATCTCTAGAGGCAAACCATTTAGAATTCTTCCTTAAGATACTAAAGAAAAAAAAAAAAAGGCGAATGCATGAGGACTGTTCTGTTTCCAAGACTTATGACAGGCTCTGTGGCTTTCATTCTAATGGGAAAGAAACACGGCCATTGTAAGTTGCTGTCAGGAGGATATTTTAGTGCCAGCTCGGCGTTAAGTGCTATTTAGAACTTGGAGAAGCTGCCGGATCCTCTCCCGGCCAGTTTGCGGTTGGCAGGCAGGTGGTTTACGCAGGGACCATTCCAAGTGGGAGAAGCATTCCAGTCCCGTGATGGGTGAACAGCGAACCCAGAGCAGGCCGGGGTGTAGTGGAGTTAATACTGGACCAGACCAGGGGCTCAGCTTTTAATGGGTGAAGGTCATCAAGAAGCAAAAGGTCAGAGCCTCACGCTTTATCTGGCCCTGTTTGAAGCCTGAGGGCAGGAATTCTCCGCTCTTTATCTTTATCTGGATTCTGACTGTTATGTAAAGTCTTAGGTGACCCGGAGGACCTTAGCTTCCAAAAGGAGGGACAGAACGCTGAAGTGAGAAGTGAAGTGAAGTGAAGTGTGAAGTGAGAGCAAGAGAGGAGCCCTCTCCCATCCTTCCATCCTTCTCACCGGGCGGAGGTAGCTGCAAGCTGGAGGGGTTTATAGGGAGCATTTAGAAGCAGGAAACAACAGCTGTCCTGGTGAGTGGCTCCCTGCATCCATCCCCCCATGCCTTAGTTTTACCCAGAAGTGGTCCTAGAATTGTGGGGAGGAGTCTGGCAGAGGCGGGGTGCAGGGCCCGGAGAAAGGGGGGAGTGGTTGGTCGCAGTCCAGGGGAGGAGGGCTGGGTGTGGGGTGAAGAGGGGCGGGCTCATGGGCGGGCTCATGGGCCCAGTGCTACGTGGGGAGCGCCAGCAGCCAGCAGCCGGGGACAGGAGTCAGGGTTAGACAGTGTGGCTGCCTCCTGCAGGTGTGGGAAGGGCGGACACAGTGGCCACACATATGTTGCTTCCAGGATGCCAGATGTCACTCTGGGGTCTCCCTACAGGCCTCTGTTGCCTGATGTGGCACAGACTCCTGGGCCTGTAGGAGCTGGAGATGCTTCTGGAGCCAAGCCCCCACCTCTGATTCCCGCTTCATGTTGTTTTTCCTTCATTCCCAAATCTGCGCCGTCTCTGGCCCTTTCATCATGGGGTACGTGGAGTATAGGCACAGAAGCCCTGTCCTGAGTGGCTAGAAGCAGGGTTCCCCGGCTGTCCTGTCTCTGCCCCTTCCTGGCTGTGTGTCTTTCGGGAGCTAGGGCTGTTCAGGTGTTGGCCGTTGCTGTATTCATCTCCTGTCTTTTCACACAAACCCACACCCTTCCCTGAATCATTTCTGGAGCCCCACCAAAGGAAACAAATGCCCTTTATTCTAGATTCCTTCTCCAGTCCATTCAGGCTACTGTACCAGAAATACCACAGACGGGGGTGCTTGTAAACAATAGAAGTTTATTTCTCACAGTTGGAGCTAGGGACCCAAGATCAAGGTGCGGGCAGATTTGGTATCTGGTGAGGACTTGCATTGTGGTCCATAGGCCACTGCCTTCTCACTGGGTCCTCCCCTGGGACAAGCAGGCTCCCTGGGATCACTTCTGTAAAGGCATAATCCCATTCATGAGTGCTCCATGCTCACGGTCTCATGGCCTCCCAGAGGCACCGGGAATGAGAAATACACGTGAATGTCGGGGAGGAGCAAATGTTGGGTGTGTGGCATTCCCTGTGGGGGCACAGAGGGATGTAGGGTCAGGAGATAGGGTTCACAGCCATCATGCTGTACCTACTAGACTCAAAAACATGTCAGCTTCCTCTCATTCCTGAGCCTCTCTGTTCCCCCACATGGAAGAGAGCTGGGGATACCCTGCCCGCCTGTGTCTGGTAGTAAACGCCAAACCACAGTGCGAGCAGGTGTTCTCAGTAAGCACCGGGGCCCCCTCATTAGATGAGCTGTCCTGATGACTTTGCTTTCTAGCTTGGATTATAGTTGTGTAAGAGGTAATACTCCGCTTCTCTTGCTCGATATTCTGCCTGCCATAGAAAATAATCCAAGATAGCTCAGAATGAAGGTTTCGGCCCCATAAAATAAGAATGATTGATGGAATTAGGAGGGAGGGATATAAAATGGAATTGAGGGGGCTAGGGGTCTTCTGGCGTCTAGGACAGAGCAGCTGGCTGGGGTGCCACATTCTCAAGCTAGTGGAGGGGGGAGGGCCCCCCTCTTTCAGGCTGCTGAGGAATAGATGCCAGAGCCTTTCACCAGCCTGCACCTGGGGTTGGGGGTGGGGCGCATTGTTGGGCCGGTGGCAGCGTCCCTAAGGTCTCTTAGCATCCTGGTTGATTCTGAAAGTCCTTTTGGAAAGCTGAGGATTCTTTTGTTGGACTGTAGTTTTCCAGAGCTAGGTCTCCTGCTGCAGGCCAGAGTGATGAGCTGAGTATAAGGTCAGTTTTCTGGTCCTTGCTTGCAAGAGATGGTTGGTCAAGGGACTTTGCCAAGGTGATTCTGTTGAACAGACGCCAAAGGACCTTTCCATGGCAGCCCATCCATGAACCTAAACTCAGGTTTTAGGGGGAGACTAAAGCACACTTGGGAGCTCTTCCCACACTGAGAATGTTGCCTGGTCCTCCAGTCCTGACTGGCGCTCTGTCCAGGCCCATTGCAGCTTCGGAAATAATCCAGGTCTCTCTTCTGGGGGTTGACTCTTACATAAACCAGACTCTCCCTGATGGGGGGAAAAGGAAAGGCCTAGAACAGCACGTTTTCTGGCTTGCCGTGGAGCCCTGAAGGGGACTCCTTCCCTCCCACCTTGCTGATAGAGGGGAGTTGATAGAAGTGGGTGTTGGAGGAGGAAGCTGTTATCAGGGTCCAAAAACGAAACAGTTGACTTAAGATCTAGGAGGTTTATAGCTTCAAAGAATGCTAGCCGCAATGCACATCTTAGTCTTTCAGCTGAAATTTCAGTTTTCAACAGGATAGAGTCACTGGAGAGGACGGCGTATATTAAGGAGCCTTGGATAAGTGCCGTCAAACATCTCTGGTTGAGGCAGGAGCCTGGCTTCTGGGCATGTTCCCGGCGACCCAGCTGTGTTTCGCTCTCAGCGTTGTCCTCCTCAGGGTCTGTGAATGGCTGAACTTAGAACAAGGCTTTTGCAATCTGTGCTTTGTGAATACGGTTTTTGTTCTGTTGGTTTAATTTGCATTTGGTGTCTGGAGTGCCTGGTCATGGAAAGAGCCAGTGCTTTGTTTTGGGTAATGAGGGCTGAGGTTTCAAATCAGTGTTTCTCGGTTTACCCAGTGTCAAGTGTTATTTGAGTAACAAGCGACTGTGTTGCTCATCGCTCTGAGGTCCTGTGAGTTTCCATTTACAAATTAGATTTTCGCATACCCGCACATCGTAGATTGCTGAATGATATCATGGAAGAGGAAACTGTATTCACAAATGGAAATTCTCTCCCGATGACATGCATTTTCATTCCAGAACAGATGTCTTTTTAAGCCCCTTCAGATGCTTGTTTCTCCCCTTGTCAATTACTTCATCTCAAGGGTCAATGGTAAACCAAGAGAAAGGGAGGGACCGGATGGGAGACTTTTTCTTTCTGTTGCATGGGATCATGTTGGGTGCTTCTTGGAAAGTCGGTGAATTATTCATGATGAAATGAATGAGGGTATTCTTTTAAATTGGTGTAGACGCAAAGGGTTAACCCGTTTATGAAGCCGCTGGTGTCGATCAGGAGGTGTCAGAGCCTATGAGACGTGGTCCTTGGTTGGTGGTTTTCTTTAATTTTTTTTTTTTTTAATGGATCTTCCTAACTCCCTCCAAGCCTAATTTGATCCTTCTTTGCTTTTTTTTACCTAAACATTTTTTTTCAATTCTGGTAATTCGTTTTGAAATAGGGTCGGGCATATAGTTCCCTTTCTCCCCTTCCTTGCCTTTTTCATCTTGGTGGCCATCCTGATGGCCTTCCTGTTGTGGGAGAGGCAGTCTTCCCACCAGGGGAGGGCTGAGCACTCGGAGAACTCTGGCCCATGGATTTACAGAGGGCTAGGTCCTAGGAAGTTCTGACTTAAAAGATCCAACTAGTGTTAACAGCTCACTTTGTAACCCAATCAGAACCCGAAAGTGAACAGAATTGGCCTTTGAAAATAGGACAGAATTCTGTAGGGTAAACATCCTGCACTTCTCTTTCACAGAAGTCTCTCTCTGGGCCCTCCCTTAGGACCAGTTTTGACATCATTTTGTTCCTTCTTAGGTTATGAAATGTAAAATAAAAAGTCAGTGAAAAATACTTGAGGTTTGAGGCTATGGTAGTTCCTGTCTCCGAGCTGCTCAGTCTGTTCCTGCGCTCAGAGCCGGCTCCGGATTCGGTGTCTGGGAGCACAGTGAGGGAGGAGAGTTGAGGAGGCTGCTGCTTGAGGGGAGGACTGTCCTGACTTGTCATGCAGTGGGTGCTCAGCGAGTTGGTACCCAGAACAAGCTGGATAGAATGGAGGGAGACACTGTGTCCTGCATGTTAGTTTCTCCATGGAGCAATGGTGTCGCTGTTTGCTGTAATGCTACTTATTTTCGAGCTACGTACTGTAGTTAGTAATCTGTGTGTCGTGCATATGTTGTTTGTTACTGTGTGCCCACATACGTAGGAGGTCCTCACCTGGCAAAGTTCTGATATGCATGAATTTCAGTGATCACCCTTTAAAAAATACCAGTCCCCCAACAATACAGTTCAGATTTCAGTGACCCCATTGTGTTACCAGGGTTAACTGCTGCCAGGGTGTCAGTCGGTGAATCACTGCGTGTATCACTGATGTGTGTCGTGATCGGGAACCAGTCACACCCCGTCTTCTTTCAAAGTCTGGTGGTGATTGGCTCCTGCACCTTTCACTCTCTTCATGTGCAGGCAGCAGAGTGGGTGGCTAGGTTGCCTTGTTGTCTTTCAGGTGTAAACCAATATGACATTTTACAAAAATAGCAAGAACTGAAGAGGAATTGGCCAGTAAAGGTGAAGGAGCATTAAGGAAGGTCAAAATGCTAGAAGTGTCATTCACAACCTACGTGGAGTTGCAGAAGGAGTAGTTTGCATTTCTTGCCTGGGAATGTTGCTGTTCCAGCCTTCGGAGGGACTAGAGGTGCAGCCTGGGAGAAGGGAGGAAGGTGAGCTACCCATGGAATCAAGGAACATGGTTGCGAAGGAGAGAAGGATGCCCCAGAGAACGCGAAGCTGGTGAAACACCAAAACAAAACACTTCATGTTCAAGGAACTCTCAGATTATTTCCCAACATAGAAAGGTGCAAAAGGTAAAATATATACGTATTCCATTTTAGGAAGGACTGTGGCCTGTGGTGCAACAGTGTTCACATGATAGTGGAAAGGTGATGAGAACCCAGGCGTCCATCAGGGAAGGTGGCATAAACAAATCGTGGTACCTACCCACAACTGGAGTATTACTTGGTCATAAAAAGGAATGAAGTATTGGTACGTGGTACAGTGGTAGTGAACCTGGGAAACATGATGCTAAGTTGAACCCAGGTATGAAAGATCGTGTACTGTATGATTCCATTTATATGACGTATCTAGAGAAGAAGAGGTAAATCCATAGAGATAGAACGCAGATTGGTGGTTGCCAGGGGCTGGGGAAGGTGGACTAACTGCTTAATGGGTTCAGGGTTTCCTTTCGGGGCTAAAAATACCTCAGCTAGACAGAGGTGGTGGTGACACAACATGGTGAATGTGCTAAATGCCTCTGAATCCTTCACTTTAAGTTTAAATTGTTCACTTGTACCTAAAACCATACAAATCCTAGAAGAGAGCACAGGTAGTAATTTCTCTGACATTGGCCATAGCCACATTTTTCTAGTCTCCCGAGGCAAGGGAAGAACAAAAAATAAACCATTGGGACCATATCAGAATAAAAGGCTTCTGCACAGCAAAGGAACTAATCAGCAAAACTAAAAGGTAATCTGAATGGGAGAAGATTTTTGCAGAGGACATGTCTGATAAAGGGTTAGTATCCAAAGTCTATAAAGAACTTCTACAACTCAACACCCAAAAGGCAAATAATCCAGTGAAAAAATGGGCAGAAGGCAGGGACAGACATTTCTCCAAAGAAGACGTACAGATGGCCAACAGCCACATGAAAACATGCTCAGCATCACTCATCAGGGAACTGCAAATCAGAACCACAGTGAGCCACCCCCTCACACCTGTTAGAATGGCTCAGATTAGAAACACAAGAAACAAGAGTGTTGGTGAGGATGTGGAGAAAAAGGAACCCTCTTGCACTATTGGTGGGCGTGCAAATCGGTGCAGTCATTGTGGACTGTGGAGTTTCCTCAACTATGTTATGGTCAGCAGTCACACTACTGGTTATTTACTCCCAAAAGTGCAGAAACACTAATTCAAAGGGATACAGGCAACACTGTGTTCATAGCAGCACTGTTTATAATGGCCAGATCATGCAGGCAGCCCTAGTGTTCATCAGTAGATGAGGAAGAGTGGTGTATACGTACGGTGGAATATTATTCAGCCCCGAAAAAATGAAATCTTGCCACTTTTAACAACATGGATGGAGCTAGAACGTATAATGCTAATAAGCGAAGTAAGTCAGAGGAAGACAAATACCATGCGATTTTTACTCTGTGGAATTTAAGAAACAAAACCGAAAAGACAAACCAAGAAACAGACTTAACTGTAGAGAACAAACTGATGGTCACCAGAGGAGAGGCAGGAAGGTGAGGTAGGTAAAGGGCGTGAAGGAATGCACTTGTGATGAGCACTGAGTAACGCACGGAGTTGCTGAGTTGCGTTGTACACATGAAGCTAATACTACACTGTATGTTAACTACCCTGGAATTAAAATAAAAAACATAAAAGTAAACATTTTAGTTTTTTTATTATCTGAATTTCATGGTCAGTTAAAAATAGTATCACAATTTGCCAAGGTAGAGAAAAGATGTTTTCTTAGTGTTGTAAGTTACGCTTCAAGAAGAAGGCAAGCACTTTTAAAGTGTTGATAGGTTTTGTTATTTTATTTTATTGCAAGAGAGAGAGAGAGTGCGCGCATGAGCGGGGTGAGGGGCAGAGGGAGAAGCTGGCTGTCCGTCGAGCAGGGAGCCCAATGTGGGGCTCGATCCCAGAACTCCATGATCATCACCCGACCCGAAGGCAGACGCCCAATGGACTGAGCCTCCCAGGTGCCCCAGGTTTTGTTGTGTTTTTTTTTTTAACAAAGAAATCAAACACTTCAATTTCTGGAGTTCTAAATGGCATTGTACTTTAATATTTTTATTAAAAATAAAGTACTTTAATAAATAATATAATTAATAATTAAAAATAAAATACTTTAATATTAGCTTGAGTCTTTTTCTTCTCTCTATACCTTTATAAGTGACAGTTTTCAATGTTTTGACAAACATTTAAGGGTCATGGGACAGTTGCAGCTTTTCCTGTCGAACAGTTTACGCTTCTGTGGGCATTTCTGTTGCCCCATGCTGCCCTGAAGAGCTGGGGACTGCCTGTGCCTGTATTTTACTGTGAACGTTTTGTCCATTGCAGCGTACGGTTGCCGCACAAATCCTTCCCTCTGCCGGCGAGCGTCCTGGATGTGTCTCCTGCAGTCCCCGTATTCTGACACGGTGCACTGTGGAAGGAAAGAATAGGAAAACCAGCCCACAAGAAACCATCCGGGAGGGGTCCTAGGCGGGGCTTACAAAGCACACTCTGCCTTTTCCAGGGCCAGCCTTCCAGAAGGTTTAGATTTCAGGAACTTTCTTGGAAAAGGCAACTTGGGAACACCCAGCGAGTAGTGACTACAGCAGCTGGCGGTGGAGCGAAGTTTCCATTTTGCCCTGTAGAAGGAAAAGCACTCTTCGTTTGGCTGTTCGATGTGTGTCCAGCAAAAAGGACAGGCTTGGCTTTCCCCGGAGGCTTGACCCCGGGCATCAGGCGGCCCTCAGCCAGGCGCAGCAGCCCCTGCGTGGGGCTGTTCTCGCTGCAGAGGTGGTCTGAGGCCCTTGGGACACGGTCCCGGTCAGCTTTCACGCCGCGAGTCTGCGCCCAGACAGCGGGTGGAATTTATTCTGGGGTCTTGGGCATTTCCTTTGCGTACCCACGGCTCAGTCTTGCCTCTAACTCCAGGTCAGGTTTTTAAAATCCTACTATAAGTCTAATTTATCTGTACGTATTTAAGATAATTTTGCATCTATCACTGTGTGAAAAGATTGAAAACAAAAAACCCCTAAAGACGCTGTTCTTGGGGAGGTCACAGCCCCTCACTGTTTTTAGTCTCTTGACTGCCAGGCACTTGGGTGTTGAAGGGAGCGCAAGACGCAGACCCTGCACTGTGGGGGGCGGAGTCCGGCTTGGGGTCCCCAGGGCTGGGCTGGGCTGGGCTGCGCTGCCTTGCTGTAGGGCCTCTTCTGCTTCTCAAATGAGCTGTGACTTGAGGCAAATCATCTGTAAAATGGGCGACCTAAGGACCCTTGTTACAGGGTTATGAGGATTAAATAATTCGAGGTATGTGAAGTACTGAGAGCAGTGCTGGCAGGTGGCAATTTTTTTTTTTAAGATTATTTATTTTTAGGGGAAGGCAGGGACTGACGGAGAGTCACGGGAGGGTCAGAGGGAGAGGGAGGGAGGGAGGGAATCTCAAGCCAGACTCCCTGCTGAGCACAGAGCCGGACCCTGAGATCATGACCTGAGCCAAAACCAAGACCGATTCCCCCCAGATGCCCCAGGTGGTAAGTTTTTTGTTGTTGTTGTTTTTTTTTTTTTTGAACAAAATTATTGTCCTAAAACTAAAGGGCATGACAGTTCCTGATCAAAAAACGGTCAAAGGAAGTGGATGGTGTCCCAGTTACTCTGCGTTGAGTGTCTCCCCTGTGTCGCAGAAGTTCCACTGCTGGAAAGGGGCCGAGGCTGGGTCTGAGCTTGTCCCCAGACCCTTCACTCTTGGCTTTTTTGACTGATGTGGCAGGAGAAGATTGGGAAATGGGTTAGTCCACTCCCGGGGGGGCGTGGGAAAGCATCACAGCCTGGGGGCTTAAACAAGTGACATTTACTTGTCACAGTTCTGAGGTTCAAAGTTGAAAATGAAAGTGTGAGCAGTTTGATTTCTTCTTGGGCCTGTTTCCTTGGCTTGTAGACGCTGTCTTTTCCATGTGCTCACATGATCTTTTTCCTGCATACCTGTGTCCAGATATCCTCCTCTTCTAAGAGAACGGGTCATGTTAGATTATGACCCACCTTAATGACTTCGCTTTGACCTCATCACCTCTTCATTAAAGAGCCCGTGTCCCAGTGCAGTCGCGTTCTGGTACGCAGGGGCTTACGGCTTCAATATGCGAATTTTCGGGAAACATATTTGAGCCCATAGTAGGCAGTGACTAGTAGTAAAACCAGAGGAATGGAAGATCTGTAATCAGGAATAGGAGTGAAGGCAGAGTCAGAGCTTTGGAATAGACAGAGCAGATGGTTGGTGTGAGTGATTTTTGAGTTTTGATTCCAGACATGGTTTTCCAAGGACAGAGAAGAACAGACTGAAGAGTGCCGCCCCAGGACACAGCAGTCTGGAATGAGCAGCGCTGTTGTGGGGTGTGCGGGCACCCTGCTTTGGATAGAGCTTGGTGAGTGGGAGCAGGCCCTGGGTGGCTGGCTGGGTGGGAAGTGGGAGCCTAAGAAACCCGTATTTTGTTTTGCTAGGCATTGGAGATCTTACTGAGCAAAGTACTTACGGAGGGCCTGAGGTCTACCTAGAGTCACAGTGCGGTTCTTGTCGGGGGAGAGAGAACTGGGGTCTCCTGGTAGATTCCCTCGGTAGCTTCTGACTCCCAAAATTGTTCTGGTCTGTGGTTGTAGAGAAACAGATTATGTAAATCCTCTAAAATTAAATTTCTTAAGTATGCCTTAATTTTATTAACAAATGTTACTTTAATCAGCAAATTGTGGAGTAGTCGAGATTAAATTTAGAGCTGAGACTGGGTTTTCATCCTGGCTTTGTCACTGGTACCAGCTTTGTCAGATTTGCCATATGACACAAATTGGCAGAGGCTCAATTTTCTCAGCTGTGGAAAGTGGATAATTACACATATCTCATTGAGTTGATGGAGAGCGTGCATACAGTAATGTATGTGAAGGTTCTAGCACTGTGTCTTTCCCACGGTGAGCCCTCATCATAATGATACTTGAAGGAGGATAAAAGACTTTTTAATGGAGGAAAATAAATAGCAGTGAATTTTGGATTAATTCACTCATTCAACAACAGCAAAAGGTTTGAGCTCCAGCCAGTGGTTGAGTGCTAGGGATTAGAAAGAGGCAAGGCTCCTGCCCTCTGCAGGCTTCCCGGCCCCAGGGGCAAGCCCAGGAGGGTATGCCGAGGGTTGCTTGGTGTGCTTATCCTGCCATGTAGGTGTTGAAAAGGGTGACTTTTTAAGAGAGAGGATTTTTGCAGGAGGTTTCACATGGGAGCAGGCAGTAGCATTGAACTTTGAATTTTGGGAGGGATTCGTCACCCAGAGGAGTGGAAATGTATTTCAGAGCAAGATAGTGACACCTGCGGGAGTCTGCAGGGTACACAGTATGGTTCGGGAACAGCAGTGCGTGAGTGGACATGAAGGGGGGACAGACTTCCCCAGGCAGCGGGGAACTGCCGAGGAATTTTCAGGTGGGAAGAGACGTGACGGTATTTGCAGTTAAGGAAAACTCACCTGATGGTGGCGTGCGGGAGGATTTGGAGAAGAGGCAAGAGGGAGACCCCGGAAGAGTTCTAGAAAGATTCTCAGTGATCCAGATGAGCTGAGATCTTGAACTTGGGCTGCAGGTGCAGGAGCCTGGAGGAGAGGACAGATTCCAGAATTGTAGGAGTGGCTGCCGTCAGAATGGATGTGGCTGGGGTTTGGGGGTGGGGGGCGGGGGACTCTGGGTTTCTAGTTGGGTGTCTGGGTGACGGTGTCATTCATGCACGCGCTGGGTGTGTGTGGGAGGTGAGCCGATACTGGGATCTTAGACTGGTTGAGTCCGAGCTGTCGGGGAACAGCACTTCTTTTCCTTTTCCTCCTCTGGGTCTGGAACCATCTGCAGAAGAAAGGACAGTGAATGTGACTGCCTCTCTCTTCAGACACTTGGCCCTGGGGAGTAGAGCTTGAGATCTGGTGTCTGTGGTTCCCAAAGGTGGGACCTTCTTCAGGATAGATGGTGGAGTTATGTCTCCGTGCCCCGGGGAGCTCAGACATGGTGATGCGACCACCTAGAGATGAATTAGAAAGCGAGCACGTGAAACTCCTGTTGCTTTTGAGCCAAGGCGAGACTCACTGGTGCGCTCTTGGGTATGTTCCACAGGGCACCTCAGCTGTGTGGGAGGCCGGGGTCCCTGAGCGAGGTCAGTGCCTACACAGACCAGACTCAGGTCGACACGGGAAGAAACCTTTGCTCCTAGGCTTCTAAGATGTGAGACGTCATGGTGGTTTTCTACCGTCACCTAGCCCCTCCTGACTCAAGTTGTTTTACAAGAGGCTGAACCTTACGGATTCTCCTTTTCTAGACTAAAACTCAGTGCCTGTGGGTGTGTGTGTGTGTGAACGCACACATAGGTGGATCAGTTCACCTGCAAGTGAAAGCATTTCTTTGTCACCATTATACTTTGACCGGTATTTTTGAAATGAATGAATTGTCAGAAACTCGCATTTTATGGAGACATCATTCACGTGCTGTACAGTTCACCCATGGAAAGTGTACAGTTCTGTGGCTTTAAGTAGATTCACAGATTGGTGAATTCATGTCACCATAATTCTACAACATTTCCACTACTTCCAAAAGAAACCCCACTCCCCAGTCCTCTCATACCCTCCCTCCCCAGCCACAGGCAAACTCTAATCTACTTGGTACAGGTTTCCTCTTCTGGACCTTATACATACATTGAGTCCTACAGCGTATGGTCCTTTGTCACTGCCGTCTTTCACTTGGCAGAATGTTTTCAGGGCTCATCTGTGTTGTAGCTTGAACCAGTATTCCTTTTGCTGTGAACAGTATTGCATGGTACGGAATACGGTGTCTTGTTTCTAAAGATGGAGGCAGTGCTGGCCCTCCTAGCTCTGTGGGTATCCTTTCATCAGCTGGTGGACATTGGGGTTGTTTACACTTCGACTGTCATGAACAGTGCTGCTGTAAACATCCATGTGTCTCGTACACGTTACTCTGTGAAAATGTGTTCATTTCTCTTGGGTTTACACTAGGAGCGGAATTGCTGGGTCTTACGCTGACCACATTTAACCGTGAAGAGCTCTTCAGCCGTTTTATACCATTACATTCCCACTAGCAGTGGACGAGTGTTCTGATTCTGTACATTCTCACCAGCACTTGTTATTGTCAGTCTGTGATTAGAGCCATCCTGGTGGGTGTCACGTGTTCAAGATTACATTTTTTTTTTTTTAAAGATTTTATTTATTTATTTGACAGACAGATCACAAGTAGGCAGAGAGGCAGGCAGAGAGAGAGAGGAGGAAGCAGGCTCCCCGCTGAGCGGAGAGCCCGATGCGGGGCTCGATCCCAGGACCCTGGGATTATGACCTGAGCCGAAGGCAGGCGGCCTTAACCCACTGAGCCACCCAGGCGCCCCTCAAGATTACATTATTAACGTGAAACTTAGATGCCATAGTTCTGCCTTCCTGTCTCCATACCCACCGTCTTTACTGGCAGCTCATGCTTTTGTGACTTTGTATTCCCATATCGGTGGTGGTGGTGTGTATGTTTTGTGGGGCCATGCTTACCTTCCATCAACAGACCTACAGTCTCAGTTTTAAAATATACTTTGGGGGCACCTGGGTGACTCAGTCGTTAAGTGTCTGCCTTCGGCTCAAGTTATGATCCGAGAGTGTTGGGATGGAGCCCTACATCGGGCTCCCTGCTGCATGGGGAGTCTGCTGCTCCCTCTCCCACTCCCTCTGCTGTGTTTCCTCTCTCTCTCTCTCTCTCTGCCAAATAAATAAATAAATAAAATCTTAGGAAAAAATGTGATACTTTGTTCAGTGTTGGGTTCTTTGGCTTGACCCACTGGCCGGCAGGATGGCTTCTGACTGGGAAATGTTCAGGCTTAAGCTGAACTGAGGATTAGTCCTGTGTGGCCGCCTGTCACTTACATGAGGAGCTTCGGTGGCGTTTCCTGTTTCTCTTCATTCTTGAGCCTACTTCATTGTATGGTGGGCAAAGTCTAATGCATTTTCAGTATATATTTGAATATCCATGTTGTAAAATCACGTGGTTTCTAAAAATGGCTATGATTCTAAAAACGGGGATCCCCTGGAGTTCATGTGCCAGGTGAACAGACCTTTTGAGCGACTGGTCTGCCATTGGTGTTGAGCAGGGAGCTTGCCTTCCTGGAGGGTCAGGGCTAGCTGGGGACAGACCTTTCAGGAATAAAGGCCTTACAAATCGTAAAAGGGCTGTGAAAGCAAGGGGTCCTCTGTAGGAGAATGACAGGGACTCCCAGGTTGAGTTCTTTTTGGTGGGGGATGTGTCATGTCAGGAAAGACCTCTCAGAGCAGGTGACATTTCCATCTGAGACCTAGGGAGAGGGGAGGGGAGCTGTGACCGTGGGAGGCAGGGAAGCGCTTCAGTTCAGAGGAAGTATGGTGACATCGGGGTGGTGGAGGCTGGGGAGGGGGAAGAGGGGACACCTGAGAGCAAGCCAGATTGGGCAGGACTTTTTGTGGATGTGCTAATAATTTGGACAGTACTCAAGATGCAGTGAGGTCTCACTGAAGGTTTTTTTTTAAATCAGGGGAATGGCATCATCCAGTTAAAAAAATCTACTTTGGGGACCCCTGGATAGCCCATTTGTTGAAGCAGCTGCCTTCGGCTCAGGTCTTGATTCTGGGGTTCTGGGATCAAGTACCGCTTCTGGCTACTTACTTAGCAGGGAGTCTGCTCTCCCTCTGCCTGCTTCTCCTCCTGCCTGCTTCTCCCCCTGCTTGTGCTCTCTCTTTCCCCCTCAGGCAGATAAATAAAATCTTTAAAAAAAGATAAATAAAAAATTCACTTTGGCTGCTCTGTGTCAAATGCATTGCAATTTAGGGGTGGGAGTGGTGCAGGGAGACAGAGGGTCAGGGATCCACCTGTCCAGAAACCCCACTGGAGGCATGGGAGCTGGGACTGTAAGTTGGGGCTCCAGCACCCTTGTTTTCTTCTTCTCGCTCTGTGAGGGTGCATACACTCCTGCTTGAGGCAGGTCCCAGCTGCTCGTCCCTGTCGCAGGGAGCAGTCTCCTTCGTATTTGCCCCTGTTGCAAGCCTACGAGTGAAGGCTCTGCAGACGTCCTCTCTGAGCTTCCAGGGCTGTGCTTTCTCTTAAACAAATATTTGAGTGACCCTTCCATAATTAAAATTCCTCAGCCAAATTAGAAAATGTGTTTTCGCAAGCTTCTGACACTTGGGCAAATTTGTTATTTTTGTGGGGAGCTGAAGTGCTCCCTGCAAAACTGCTAGTGACAGTTTTGCTGCTGGGCAGTAGTTGTTGGGTAAAGGGTTTTTTGTTGTTTTTTTTTTAATGCCTTTATCTTTTTTTCTTTTGGTTTTAAAAAAACAGTATTTCTTTTTGTAAGCACTTAACGGAGATAAGTCATTCTGGCACTCAGAGGAAGGAGGAATGGCCCATCTGTCAAGTCAGAGGTGTGTTTCCTGTAGCTGGTGTAGATCATGACAAATTTGGTGGCTTAATGCACCCCAAACTACTGTCTTACAGTTCTGTAGGTTCCAAGTCTGACACGAGGCTCACTGGGCCAAAATCAAGGTGTCCACAGGGCTGCCTTAACCCTGGAGGCTCCGGGAGCAGGATTCCTTGCCCTCGCCAGCTTCTTCCTAGGGGAACCGACACCCTCCTTCCTTCCTCCGCTTTCGAAGCCCCCAGCGGAGCCTCTCTGACCATTCCGTTATAGGCACGTCTGTTTCTCCTCCTGTCTCCCACTCGTAAGAGCCCTCATGATTGCATTGTGCCCATCTGAATAATCCACAGTAGTGTCCCTGTTTGAAGGTGGGTACCAGCCTCAATCCCCCTTTTCCCTTTAAGATAGTCATGGGTTCTAGGGATTAGGACGTGGCCAACCTTTGGGGCCATTTTTCTGCCTCCCACAGTGGTGGAGTTAATCTTATATTTTCTGATATTAGGAAATTGGCTCATTGATTCCTTCTGGTATTGATCTAGGATTTATTTTCCCTCCTGAACACACAGTAGGTGCTTTAAAATCATGTCATGGAATTACCTTCTGGGAATGCTTATTATCCTCTACTAGAATTCATTTGTTGTTAAAATGATAGCTGCTTTTCAAAGCAGCCTTGGGGGAAATAGCTTTCATGAACTGATTAGGTTGAAGTTTTTCCGTGAAGACTAGTTTGTTTAGGAAACAGTGGGTTACCTTGGGTTTTTCTCATTTATGCAGCCTGTTAAAATACTACAGGGGAGGTCCAGGGATCCTCCCAAGATTAGTTTAAAGGTTTATCCTAACTGTAGAAGTTTCTGAGAAGTAATCAAATTCTAATTCTGGTACTTGCATTGGGGGAGGGGGTGGTGATACCTCCCTAATTGAGAAAGGAATTAGGATTTTAGGACCTTTGAAAGAACGACTTACACTTTCCTTATTAGTTCTGTTTTAATTGCTCCTTAAATGGAAAGGAGGTATGTCCTGGATGTTATGTCTAAGGATCCAGTTGGAAGGTTGGGACCTAAGCCGAATGTTGATAAATGGGAGCACATCCGTGAATGATACTAACACAAAGTTTGTGAGTTTTAACTTGACCTTTTGTACCGTCTTGACATTACGAGTCTTGGAGAGGATTCTGCTGCTAGGAGGTTAGAAAAATCAGTTCAGTGTGTGTGTTTGGCGGGCCCTAGAGGACAGTACATTTGTTAACTGCACATGTGGGTTGGAGTTCGGGGGTGGTTGGAGGAGAAATGTTAAGACCCAGTGATTTTTAGGGAACGTGATCATAGCCAGCGCTGCCAAATTTTCTCCAGAGCTGCCGAGTCCCCTCTCAGTGGTCTCTCTGCTCATGTGGGGATCCGGCCCCCTCCCCAACATGGCTCCTTGGGCTGTGGGTGACTCTGCTGGTGTCTGACTGAACTGGTTGACAGACTGGGGTGTCGGGGTACTTAAGCATGCTCGGGCTTTCATTTCTCACCTGCCGTCTTCCTGTCCTGGGAGCATTTTCTGTGGGTCACCCAGTCGACTATAAAAATCATTTCATCTTACAGAAATGGAAGCTCAGATTTATTGTGCTTTTATTTATTTATTTTTAAAAATATGTATGTATTTGAGAGAGAGAATGAGAGAGCAAGAGAGAGAACACCAGAAGGGGAGGGTCAGAGGGAGAAGCAGACTCCCCCCTGATCAGGGAGCCCAATGCCGGACTCGATTCCCAGGACCCTGGGATCATGACCTGAGCCGAAGGCAGAGGCTTAACCCACTGAGCCACCCAGGTGCCCACCTATTGTGCTTTTTTAAAAGCCCAGAGGTGAAGAGCCACGAACACCCTCGCTTTTCTCCAAGTGTGGTTTTTGGTTTAGCTGTGACTGTGGGAGGTGTGGAAGCCTCAGCTCTCCTGGTGGCTTCATCCAAATTTATGGGCCTAGGTCTTGGGAATTTACATTTTAAAATAGCTTTTCCAGGGGCGCCTAGGTGGCTCGGTCTGTTAAGTACCTGCCTGTGGCTCAGGTCAGGATCTCAGGGTCCTGGGTTGGAGATCTCCACCTTGGGGGGCTCCCTGCTCAGTGGGGAGTCTGCTTCTCCTTCCGCCTCTTGCCCCCACTTGTGCTTCGCTCTCTCTCGCTCTCAAATAAATAAAATCTTCAGAAAATTTTTTAAAAAACATCCTCTCCAGATAGGCCTTTGCACTCAAAATTTGGAGCCACCCTCTGGGCTCTGAACTCCTTGGCCCTGTACATCGGTACCCTCCCAGGGTCCAAGAGGGTCCAGCAAATACACCGCATCCTCTGACACTAACAGAAGAGTTAATAGTTCGGCTTTACTAGGGCTAAGCTTGACACAGGAGAATGTAGGTATGTGGCCAGGCCAGTGGACGTGGTAATGCAGAACTAGGCAGACTTAATACCCCCTCATGCCCATTCTGGTCAGAACCATCATGGACTTTGGCTGCCTTACCAAGCAGAGGGAGGATCTCTATACGAAGGGTAAGACAGAATCAGAGGAAGGGGTTTGACCTGGTTCCTTATCCACAGTTAGGGTGTTTCTTGCCTTTGGGTGGAGTGAGTGAAGGTAAAAGCAGGAGTATGCTGGTTCGTGTTCCCTCCTTCTAGAAGGGAGTTTTAGGGTGGGAAGGAAGCATTGCCTGGCCTCAAGAAAACAAACAAACAAACAAACAAACCCAAGTGCTTAGTTAATATTTGAGAGATGAACTAATAATTAAAAAACTTAGATTTTCAGGGCACCTGGGTGGCTCAGTTATTAAGCGTCTGCCTTCGGCTCAGGTCATGATCCCAGGGTCCTGGGATCGAGCCCCGCATTGGGCTCCTTGCTTTGCGGGAAGCCTGCTTCTCCCTCTCCCACTCCCCCTGCTTGTGTTCCCTCTCTCACCGTCTCTCTCTCTCTCTCAAATAAATAAATAAAATCTTAAAAAAAAAAAAAAACAACTTAGATTTTCCTAGCTCAGAGCATTTGTAGAACTACTTCCATCTGAGAACTTTCTGCAGACGCATTTAAGGTCAGGGTTCCAGGTGCTAATTGAAATCAGCGCATGTATTACAGAGGAGGTAGGAATTCATGTAGGCCCTGGTTGCCTTTGAGCAGGAAAAATAGCCCGTCCTTATTGCCAACTAGAATAGTTTATGTTGAAGATGATAATGCAGTTTATTTTTTATCGTTTCCAGATTTGATGTCAGTACATGTTGGAGTTTGGGTGTCGGTAGAGTTTGCTCCTCTGCTTTAATCTTTATTTACAGGGAAGATGTTGGCCATTTTTGGCTCTTCATGAGGGAATCCTATCGTAGTGGAAAGGGTAAACTTCTACACCCATGAGAAGGTCTGTAAGTGAAGTCACTGTCAGCAGTTACCATTGAATGTTTCCCTCCGATTGTGGGCAAGGATGTGGCTCTGGTTCTGGTTACCCCAACACCCTGGCCTGTGACACACACGGAATGTTGCCTCCCTCCCTTCTTCCTGATGCTCTCGCTAGAAGCCTTTTCTCCCTCCACCTCTGGGTAACGGCTGCCTCTCCTACAAGCAGGTGGTTTTCATCATTTTCTTTCTCTCTCTCAGCGGCTCCAAACTTCCTGTGACTGACGCCTTTGGTAGAAAGGACACACCCCGATACTTGAGGCCGCACAACCCCACAACCCTTGGTGCCCCGCCACAGCGTTAACTAGCACTCCTCATTCACAAATCGTTCCCCAAAGCACAACATGAATTTCAGAAGCATTGTGGGAAACCTAAAACTTGATATGCCTTCAAAGTTCGCGTCTGTTCTGTCAGTGAACGCAGCTGTGTTCACGGACCGTGTTGTTACCAAGCGGGACAAACTCGTGTGTATGCTGCACGATGCACTTACTGCCATTAAGCCTGTCTGTTGGGGCTTCCCTCGTGCCTGATGCGTGTGCAATGCGGCTCTTGGCCGAGGGTGGGCTGTCTCAGGCTTCTCATCTCCTTTCCCGGTTTTTCTGGAAGGTCTGCCTCATCCATGCGCTGAAACGACAGTTTGCGTATAGTCAGAACGTGTTTTTCTTACAACAAAGTAATTTTAAATCTTCCCTCCCTTGGATGAAAAAAATGTCCTCAGAACTGCTCTGTCCTTTTTGAAGCCTGTTCTGTACTCAGTGAACTTGTATTCCTTTCTCAATTGTGGCTTGTTGTTGTGTTGGTCATAAAATCTCTTCACCAAATCTTTTCAGATTTTTCTGCCGTAGCAGACTAGGGCTGAGGGGAAGCCTGATTTCCCATTTTTTTTGTTTTTGTTTTTTGTTTTTTTCTGATTTCCCAGTTTTATAGCTGAGGGAAGCTACTGCTCTTTCCACCTGAAGTAACAGTGGTCCCTCCCTTCCTGCCTCCCTCCCCTGAAGGCTTCTCTTCTGGTGTGGATTCCAGGTCACCTTTGGCCCCGCCCTGAGCCAGGGTTTCTCTTGGAGAGCCTCACCTCACACCACCTGCTGTGCCTCTCCAGAGCCACACCTCTGTGTCCCTTCCTCACTTTGCATCCCGACCCCCCACCCCCACCCCAGTCGTTGTCAGGGCCTTTCCTATCCCTGTGGATGGGCTTTCTGGGCCCCTGGCCTTGGAGTTCCTCACTGAAGAAAGTCCAGAGGCGCTTTTCTTGAAGCCAGGCCCTTGTTGCTTTTGGAGGTGTTTCAGCTTCCCTCCCTGGCCTTACCTCTGTGCTCCACGATTCTCTTGTCCTTCTGTCTCCATGGTCTCCATGGGACAGGGGTACCAGACACACCTGGGAGACATCCCCAAATACCAGAATAATTGGGGATGTAGAGGGAAGGTGTGGCCCTCATATGGGTGGCCATATGTTGGAAGGGTGCCCAGGCCATGCTGACATCGCCTGCCTGCCCCCAGCCTGAATCCCCCCGGATTCTGTTGGCTGTAGTCAGGCCTCTCTGTCTTCAGCCTGGACTCCTTCCTCAGCTGCTGCCACAGTGCCTTTGTGCTCCCTTCATACCCTTTAATCTTGACCCACTGACCTGGTGTCCTGGGTTACCTTGTTGAGTTCTTTCTGCTCCTAGCTGCAGAAAACAGTTGGTGAATGTCACTGATAAGTTATGTGCCTTTATCACAAGTGCATGCTGCTAACTTTGGCCAGACAAGTTCTGACACCACAATCCTGCCCACACCTGCCTTTTGTTAACAGCTTGATTTCAGTCCTCTGAGCTGTTGGGTTCGCCCCGTGGTTCTTAATTCCAGCTGCACAGTAGAGTCACCTCAAGGCGGTTTAAAACTTTATTGATGGCTGTGGGGCTCACCAGAGGTCCGGATGTCACTGGCCGGGGGCAGGCAGGCTGGGCTTCGGTGGGTTGTGTTCAGAAGCTGCGCAGGTGATTCTGAGAAGCCAGAGCTGAGAGCCAAGGTCTATTCCTGCCTCATCCTCCGTTAAGAGGATTGCTGGTCTTTTAAGATCTCTGCTGATCTTAGATTCTTCTTGTCCACATCTGACCCTCGTCCCCCCTCGGCCCTTCCCTGGCCTGCTGTCTTCAGGATCTGAGCCCATGAGCCCTTTTCCTGCCTGCACCGACATCGGGCACATTGGACAACCCAAATAAAAATGTCAGTCTTGTGAAAGCAAGGGCACAGAGGGGCCGGCGAGGAAGTCTGCTTGCCAGGGGCTAGGACTAGAGATGGGGGTGGGGTAGGCAGACCTGGGTTTGAATCCGACTGTTACTCATTGGCTACCTGTGGTCTCCCTCCCTCTTGAAGGAAGTTCATCATAGTTACTGCACTGGATTTTTGAGGACAGAACTCAGTAACAGCATAATAAACTGCTCTTAGCACATGCCGAGCCCACAGCCGGTGCTCAGCAGATCCGCCTTGAAACATGTCCTTCCTGCTATCAAATTCAGGAAAATACTCCTTTGTGCAACACATGTAATATTTCACCCAGTTCAGTCCCTTTATACTTGAATAGTCATTACCATATCCCACTTGTGCTGTTTTAATAAACTGTGGGTGATTCGAAGATGACTACATAAAATTTTTTTTTGAAGATTTCTTTATTTGAGAGAGAGCGTGAAGGGTAGAGCAGAGGGAGAGGCAGTGAGAATCTCAAGCTGACTCTGCTGAGTGTGGAGCCCGAGGTGGGGCTCGATCTCATGACTCTGAGCTCACAACCTGAGCCGAACCCAGGAGTTACAACCAGGACACACAACCCGGGTGCCCGAGGTCTAGCTAGGTTTCTGGTGTTTATTACTCTAGTCAAGTGATCATGTATGTTTTCCACCAAGAGTTGAAAATAACAACCAGTATTTGTTAAAATTAAATTTAACCGAAGGAAGACTTACACCATTTCAGGCACATGATCTCTAAGTACCCCCCTCTCCCCGCTTTTGGAGGGGAGAGAGATGGGAATGACATTGAAGAAACAGAATTGGTGACTGAACATTGAACAATGTTTTCGTAGAGGATGAAACAGGGTTCCCACATGTTAGGATTCTGGATGAAACTTGGATGTTGTTTTAATTTTGCCCCTGTTATTTGAGCAGATTACTTAACCCCTTGAGGCACTGTGTTCTTCCAGGACAAAATACAGAATTAGATGAGGTGGATTTTAGATCCCGAGTTCTGCCATTCCAGCCTGTCTGTAGTGAATAGTGTCCGCTGTTATTTGACTCTTCCTATAAACTTTGCTTCCCGTAATAGGTTTTCTGTCTATAATTCTTACCTTCTAATTTTTTTCTCATTAAACTCTTGTTTCAGTGGGTCTCAGTTACCTTATAGTTTTTAATGTTTTTTTTATTTCAAATTTCTTTTAAAGATTTTATTTGGCGGGGTTCGGGGGGAAGAGGCAGAATCTCCAGCGGACTCTGAACTGAGGAGGAAGCCCAACGCCGGGCTTGATCTCACAACCCTGAGATCATGACCTGAGCCAAGAACCAAGAGTCAGAGGCTCAACCAACTGAGCCACCCAGGTGCCCCTAATTTTCAATGTATTTTTAAGTGATACAGATAACTTACAGATAACTTGCATGTGAATGCACTCTTGAAAAATAATCAAGATGGCATATAGACGAGAAAGTGAAAGTGAGCCTTTTTGTGCATCTCCCCCTACCCCCTCCTTTCTTTTTGTCAGAGGGGACCCCGTTAACCATTTTGGTGTAAAAGCCTTTGAGACCTTTTTCTGGACCCATCCAGACATGCGGTCCTTTCCGCGTCATTATAGTATCCCACGCTCAAAACTGAACTAAGTGAAGTTTGAACTTGAGAGAAACTTCAGCCCAAGTCAGCTCCCGCCTAGAGCTTGGTTAATTAAAATTCGTGCCTGGGAGTTGCTGTGGTTTCTGGGCTGTGTCGCCCTCTGGTGGTGGCTGATTCTGGTGTAAAGCGGCCAATGTGCTGCGGGGCTGGGGGTGGAAGGGATGGTTCCGGGGCAACAAGCTGAGGGCGGGGCTGGCTGTTTGCAGTCGCTGACGCGCTTTAGTGAGCTCTGGAGATGCTGTCACCTTTGTACTCCAAGCTTGCCCTTCGTAAGAGCCTTAAGCTTGTGGCGGCTTCCCGAAGGAGGCCTGCTTAGGTAACTGGGAATTAGGAGGCTCTGCCCGACTGGTGTGTCCTGTCCACCCCCAGAGCAGCTGGACGATGGTGCCACCTGGTACCGTGTTTGCACTGCTGACCTCTGCGCTGGGACAAAACCTGGCTGGTGGTGCCCAGAGGACAGTGTTTCCCTTCCGTGCTTCTCAAGGAGTAATTATTCCCTGCTGCTCATTCCAGCTAACCTGTCTTTCCTCCTCTTAAATCTGAGCCCTGTTGGAACTTGTGCCACCAGCTGTGGCCCCCTTCGCCCCCCTGGTTCTGTCCTTGCCTCCTGGGCAGCGGTCCTCACTACAGATGACCTGCCTGCCTCAGCCCCTGTCCCCGCGTGGGAAACTTCAGTGTGTACCTTGATGATCTCTCCCCCGCACCCCCCCTCCCCGCCCCAGCAACTTGGCCTCTGTTCCTGACCTCCTCGGCTCCTGTGGCCTGTCCCCACCTCATTTTAGTGACCCTCTTTAGATCTTGTCCCGATCAGGATCAGAATCGTGATGCAAAGCACCTCACTCCTCGGTCTTACATTCCTGAGCTTCTGTGTCCGTCTGTGAACTTCACCCCTGAGCATTCTGCAGAACTGGGGACCCCACCACATGCCACCCACCTTTACGTGGCTTCTGTCCACGGCCTGGACTTTGGGGTTTCTTCCTGTGATCACCCAAGCCACCTTGATCCTCTGAGCCCGTTGCGCTTCCCGAGGAGACCCCCACCAGCTCGGGGTAGAGCCTCTGCCATGGTTCGGCTCATTTTCCCAGTGTTGCAGAATGGTGGGGGCAGGACTCCTGTCACACTTGGGACCGCCTACCTCAGATGGGCATCTGTCCGGTGTCTTCCTTACGCTTCTTGAATAATTTCACTCTGTCCCATCTCTCCTCAGTTCTTTCCCGCCTGCCTCCCTCCGTCACCTGGATGGCACACCAGACCTCAGTCTGAAGCCTGGAGTCTTCCCGAGTAGCCCTTCCCCAGCCCCTGCTGGAGGCTTATTTCCTCATGGGGCTCCCCCACTGCCCGGAGACACCAGCCCACAGAGCACTCCTGCCACCTCTCCTCTGGCATCTTTGGGTGCTGCTTGTCTGACCCTGTCCTGCCTCCTTGTTGACCGACAAGAGCGCATCTGCATTTCTCTCTGCGTTCATGTCTCCTTCCTTTCTGGCTGGGCAAGACCTGGACAGCTGGGTCTTGGCTGGGTCTTCTCTGTCCACCTGCTAATGCTTCTGTGCTTTTCTAACGGCACTGTTCAGGATGGCATTCTGTGGCACTTCTGGGAGTTAGAGCTGTGTCTGCCAGTCAGGAAGCTTAGCTGGTTGAGGTGAGTTAAAACTAAATAAAAGTTAAAATTAGGTCCTCCGTGGCACTAGCCACTTTTCAAACACTCAGTAATGACTTGCAGCTAGTAGCCTTCATGTGGGGCATTGCACATGTTGTATAAAGTTCTGGGCGGTGCTGTTTCAGTTTTAAATACGGTAATTTGGCTGCATGAAGCTTCATTTTCCATCAGGATTCATTTAGTCATCTCCCATCAGGATTCGTTTAGTCTTCTCAGCATCCCTGGTTGGGGTTATTCTGGGAAACTCAATAGGTAAAAAGAACCCAATCTCTGAAACGATTTGAATGGGTGGAAATATTTCTGTGTAGCTGCCTCTCAGGACATGGTACAAGCATCGAGGCAACTGGAAGTTTCAAGTCGCAAAATGTAAATTCCATAATTGAAACGACAAAATGCAACCTAAAGCGTTTTCTCTTTCCTTCTTCCACTGGGTCCCCTTATTTTGTTCTCTGAGAGTCTTACCCTACCACACGACCAGGGCAGGAGACCCAGGTTTGCCTTGGCTTTCTAGGTTTGGAAGCAGGTCTGGCTAGCTGGGACTTGCTGTTACCATTACGTAATGCTGGGATGCCGAGGACACATTGTAATGCCAGGAGCATAAAATGCAGTACCTCGGATGTTGAGGGCAGTGATGCTTTTGTTTTTCTGGTGGATTTTGGCCTTTGGAGGGCGGACCGTGAGCTCACTGTACTCGGTTAATGATTTCCTACCTACAGTAACCCAGTCTGCTATGCATACATACCACCGTGGGGCGGTTAGTTCCGAGCTATGAAGTGCCCGTCATGCATGTATAAGATTTCTCTTATCAATAGAGGAGGTTTCGCAGGGGGGTTAGATTTTCTAGCGTTTGTTTTTGCAGTAGTATAAACTACACATTACACATGGGAGAGCTTAAAAAAAAAATAGCCAAGCCGTGTGCTTAATTCTTTATCGAACATTTGTCTGTGCGGTTGGTTCAGCCCAGATTGTTGATAGAGAAGGTCCTCAGAAACTTGTCTGGCCAGTTGCTTTTGTTTCCTTCCCCTAACAGAGGAGGCCATGACCAGCCTTGCCTTGTTCTCAGTTACCAACACTCGGAGGGAAGCCGAACCCTTGATTCAGGATGAGCAGCAGAAGTCATCTGCTTTCGGGTTCAGTATGTGTACCGGCCTGAAACTCAGGCACAGCTATGAGCATCACGTCCTGGGATCAGAAGGAATGGAAACTTATAGTTCATCTGGCTCGTTGTTTTGCTTGGTCATCTTCTCCGTTCTGGAAGCTTCTCCACTTCAGTGAAGCACTCATGTTAGTTTCTACTTTTCATTTTGGCCCATTAAGTGTTACAGATTTAAAGTAATGTTCCTGATAAGAGAGAAGATCGACAAGTGATTATGTTAAAGAGTGTGTGTGTGTGTGTGCGCGCACGCGCAGGCACTAATCGAACTCTTGGAAGATGGGTCGCAGGCAGAGCCGGACCTTTTAACCCCACAGTCCCAGATTCATTTTGTGCATCTGTGACTTCACTGTGGTTTTCTTGCCCATGGCCTGGTGCATTTCACCAAGCCATGCTCTTTGAATTTTTGTTTTGTGTTTTGTTTTTTTAATGAACAGAGGCTTCCTGGACTCCTCTGTTTATGTATACTGGGAAAGTTGTGGGAGGAACGATGTAGAATTTTGACCGTATTTCTATGTAAATTTATTCTGAAAAATGGGAGAAAACATGCACTTTCTGTTCTAAGACAGGTCTTCTTCCTTCTCTGCCAGCAGAACCCTCCCCTGGCCCATATCCTCCCCCCCCCCCATTGCTGGAGCAGAGGATTAAGACTAAGTGACTCTAAAAGCACCAGGTGAGAAACAAGATCCCTGGCTGATGGACCTTGTCCCTAAGTTCTCCCCTACTAGGCATTCTAAAAGCCTTTCAGCCTTCTCCTGGCCTGTAGGCTCGGACTTTAAAAGGGTCTTGTTTCTGTGGGTCTTTTGTTTTGGTTTTGTTTTGCCACTCACTGGAAAGGGGATTAGGAAAGGAAAACCTGTGGGACTTCGATAGGATGAATTAAATGTGGGGTAGTCTCATAGGATTGGTAGAAGGGACAGTGTATTTATTTAAAAAAAAAAAAGATTGTTTATTTGACAGAGAGCACAAGTAGGCAGAGCTGGCGGGGGGGGGGGGAATCAGGCTCCCTGCTGAGCAGAGAGCCCGATGTGGGGCTCCATCCCAGGACCCCGGGATCACGACTGAAGCCAAAGGGAGAGGCTTAACCCACTGAGCCACCCAGGTGCCCAGGGACAGTGTATTTAAGTGATGATTTGCAGATACGAATTTACTGTTTAATATTGTGATCGAGTGATTGATAAACCCCAAATCCTTTTAGGTTGCAGCATAACAAAGGGTGCGTCAGTAATTTTGGGTCATTACTTTTGAACTCTCTACTACTCTCTCCAGTGGCGAGTTTACTCTGTTCCAGAGTGCTCTTAGTGAGTAATCTATCATAGTCTCCGGTTTCCTCCTCCATAAAATGGCATGATGATACAACTTGGCATCGTGGAATTTATGAGTTCGTAAGTACATGGAGCTCAGCAAATGGCAGGTAATCAGGTTGATCTCAGGTGCCTTCCTGAGCCGTTGAGGACTTGAAACGGAGCAGTCAGTATTATTGTGGTTTTTTGTTTTGTTTTGATGTGATTTGTTTCTTGAAGGTGATGAGAGTGTCTGTGATTTGAATTCATTAAAACTAAACTTCTGTGAAAAATGTCAAAAGGCAATCTGTAAAAAGTGATTTTAGCACTAGAGGTTTGTGAACCTTTATAAATTAAAGATATGTATTAGGAAATCATTAAACTCAAATAACAAATGCTAGTTAACTCCTATTTAGGAGGTTAACACTGGCTTATAAACCATCTTGTGCGTTCCACAACCAGATGGAGGAGCCTCTGGGACTTTAGTTACTCATGGTGCTGTGGGGCTTCCTCCTTTCAGTGTCTGGTATGTGGTACTCAGTAAACGGTTGTTGAATGAATGAATGAATGAATGAGTGAATGAAACATGAGCAACAGCTGAGAGTTGGGTCTCTTTTCTAATTTATTTGGGAGATCCATGGTTTTGACCCTAATGGAATTCCTACGGGTTTATATGCTTAAATGCTACTATTGATGTAACATAATAAAGCTTTGAGGAAAAGGATAATTAGGAGAATGAGCTCCTGAAGTTTCTATGGCGGTTAGTTTTACTTCTCTAATGTTTGCACAGCTCTAGGAATTCCAGAGGGTTTTCTCAAGTCCCGCATTGAATCTCGCCTCTGGGAGGTAGATGTCACTTCCCATTTATAGATGAAGTTGGAGCCCAGAGGAATAGAGAGAAGCTTGTTTACAGCTGATGTGCTGGAAGAAGCAGCTAGCTGGGTTAGGACTTGAATTCAAATCTTTCTAACTGTAGATCGTATGCTCTTAGCATTAATCAGTGTCTCTGTGTGTGTGTTTGTGTTTACATTGAAAAAAAAAGTCATGTATTTAAATCAGGTGAACAAAACTGCAAGTTGATTTTTTTTTTCCCCCCAATCTTCTAGTGAAGCAGACATCTTCTCCCTTCCATGCACGTAGACTACCTGACGTGTGACCCATGCTGATGAGAATGTTAGCATAGGAAGCGCTCACTCTGCTGTCCTGTGTTCGGAGTGCTTCACAAGTAGATTGTGAGGGCCCGTCATCCTCCTGACAAGTCTCGGGATTAATTTTATCCCCTTTTGGGGGATGAGATTGTGAGGTGTAGAGAATGGACCTTCATATTCTTAATTTTTTCTGTCCTGCGTCACCCGGATCCACCAAAGCAATTCTGTGTCCTAAGTGGAGTTTCAGAATTATGTTTTCTTGCCATTCTGAACTGGGGTTGCTGTGATGGGACTGTGCCTTTTCTATCCTGGAATCAAGGGTTTCCCATGTTACTGGAACTGCCTGCTTACGTATTTCTGGCTCCCCAAAGGCTGTGAGCCCTTGCTGTGGTGCCTGCCCAGAGTGAGCCCTCCAGCAACATCCTGTGATGAATATGAGTGAATGAAGGAGAAGTGAATGTTGCGCCTTCCAGATGAGGGGGGAAGGGCTGATGCTGTGGCAACTCTACCAGGGTCTTGAGATCTGTGATTCTGGCCTCCTGCTGTAGCTTCATGACTCTCTCTCTCACACACTTGGGGAAAGTGCTTTCTACGCTGCAGTTTGCTGTAAACATGAGTGTTTGTGCCTCCTCTGAGAGGCAGGGATGGGTTGTGTTTGTGGTGCCGCTTTTCTTGGTTTGCCCTTCTGATTATCTATTGACCTTGGGGTGGAGGCCATCTGACCTTGAACGGAGAGATAAAAATCACTTTTTCTTTCTTTCTAGAAGTTCTGTTAGTGCAGAGTGTGAAATTCCAAGTTGTGATCTGAGGCATTCTGCAAAAACTAACCTTTGGCATAGTTGGCTCCGGCCAACCTCTTTCTAGTAAATTCCCCACTGGTTCTTGGCTTTTCTTCTGGAGTTAACACATTAAGAAAGTTTTCTTCATTGGTATTCCTGGTGCGTGGGCTTGAGTGTTCCTTCTCCGCCTTGATTTGTGGGGTGGTTTTGTCTTTGTGTCTCACAATGAGAGAGGAGCCAGACAGAGTAAGGGGTAGAGCGGAAGCAGGTCTCATGTAGCGATCCCAGCTAATTCAGACAATCCTCACCCGTTTCCTGAAGAAGACACTGGATTTTCATTTTGCTCATTGATGTCAGTAGCCCCAGGGAGGTTGGCTGGGAGCTAAATGTTTGCCCTGCTTCCCCCCCTGCTCCCCTACTGTGGCTGAACACAAGGTGGTTGGACTGGCAGACCCAGTACTGCAGAGACCCAGTACAGCAGAGCCACCCTGGAATCAAAGGGAGATTACAAATGCCGACTCAGTTTGAAGCTTTTTGTGCCCGAGAGGTAAAGCAAGTAAATAAAGGGGAGAACGCTCACATGCTGCGGGTGTCTCCTGTGTTTTTATTGTGGAGGGTCACACCAATTTTGCACTCTGTGGGAAGCAGTTTCCTACATTTAATCACTTGGCAGAGAAAGGGGTGATTGTTCCATGTGAACAGAGAAAGTGGGGTTTCAAGGAAGAACTTTCCTCGGAGTCCTGCCCCCGAGGTGAGTCTGCCTGGGGAAGCCGCTGGCAGGGTGGTTTTAATGACCCACGGTCTGCTTGTTCCGGGACTGGCGCCGGCGCTTGTGTCTCTGCTCAGTGGCCTCTCTGCCCAGAATTGAAGCTGGGAGAACTCTGGTTCACGTCCGCTTCTCTGTCTTGTCTTTTTTTTTTTTTAAGCCTTTATTTGTCACAGACAGAGAATGAGTGAGCGAGCAGAAGGAGAGGGAGCCAGGGCAGAGGGACAAGCAGACTCCCCATGGAGCAGAGAGCCCCATGCGGGGCTCCATCCCAGGACCCTGGGATCATGACCTGAGCCGAAGGCGGACACTTCACGGACAGAGCCCCCCAGGCATCCCAGGTTCTCTGTCTTGAAGCGATTTTTGTTTTCGCTAGCGGGAAACAGGAGGAGAATGAATGGGTGGGGGCCTGGGAGCACCTGTGCTCACGGTGGATGACACTCACAAAGGGGGATTTGAGGAGGGTCTCAAGTAGGAAGGGAAGGGGTTATGGAATAAGAGGGACTTAAGGAGAAACTTGTCAGGTTTAAGGGAGCTCTTAATTGCGGAGCAAGGGCGTTCCAGAAAGAACCAGAGAGGCTGAGCCATCAGTCATTGAGATGTTGGCGGGGGGGGGGGGGGGGGGGTGGTGGTGGTGAGGAGAGGCTGTCCCAGACTCCGCTCTGTTCTAGTAGTTTCCTTTGGACACATTTTTGTTTTCCTTGAGTCCTTCAAAACTGCATCTGTTATCCCCTAGTGCTGTGTGCACTGCCTGACAGGTTTTGCCACTAAAATGGAATCTTAACCTGATTTTCTTTCTTTGTTTCCTCCCCTTCCTCCCCTTCCTCCCATCCCCTCCCTTCTGGTCCTTACTTACTTACTTGAGTGACAGCGAGCATCTTAAGCAGACTTCCTGCTGAGCACAGAGCCCCACAGGGGACTTGATCTCCCGACCCTGAGATCATGACCTGAGCCGAAATCTAGAATCAGAGGCCCAGCCGACTGTGCCATTCAGGGACCCTACTGATTTTCTTAATTCACAGGAAAATAAAATTAAGAAATGGATTAGATTTAAAAATTCTAAAGACTTTCTCCTGTGTCCTTAAACATTTGGTAACCTGCTATTGTAACTGTGGTCTTCCCTCCACTTAAAATGGGGTTACATCCTGACCTTTCCATCCCAAGTTGAAGATACCATGTTGAAAGTGCATTTACTACACGAACCTATGGAGCATCAGAACTTGGCCCAGCCTCCCTTACCTGGACTCTGAACACTGACCTGAGCCTGCACTTGGGCAAAACCCTTGCGCACAGAGCCTGGTTGACAGCCAGGGGCCGATGTCCCCGACTGCTGCACAGAGGGAAGGGAAGAACAGTGCTGTGCGGGCACAGACGGCTGGCAGGGGGGTGTTGTTGACCCTCATGCCCGCTGGCTGACGGGGAGCCAGGTCGGCGCCCCCCCACCTCCCCCCACCCCCCCAGTATCACAAGTCAGGGTCCCACTGTGTGTCACCGGCCCCCGGGCAGGATCCACATTTTCAAACTGCCAAGTAGGGTTTCTACTGAATGTGAGTGGCTTTGGCTCAGGTGTAGAGGTGAAGAATCTCGGGCGAGCCATTGTAAGTCAGGGACTTTATATTGACCTTGACTTCAAGGGTCATCAGGTGTCCGATCTGGTAAAACAGTTACTGGAAGTGTGAGTGAGCAGTACTGAGTGGCTTTCAGAAAAGCAGAGAGCACCTCGACTCCTTTGGAAGTTACATCTTATGGGTGCAAGGTTCCCTCAAGGGTGCCGGTTGTGCCCTGGGGCTGTTCTGCGGACAGACATGCACCCCCTGTCATTTATGGGCTGCGGGCTCAGGTGGCTTCACTTGTTGTTAGCACAGGAAACTGGATAACCAGACTCTCTCATAAAGCTCGACCCACCTCAGAGACTGGCAACAGGAGTTGTGTTTGTCGTTGAGCCGGGAAGCCCTTGTGAGAACGGGGAGTTTCTGGGACTCTGGGAAGCCTGAGTGGAGGAGGAAGGGGAGGGTGGGCTGGCGGGGAGGTGGCCCTTTCTCTGGGGAAGGCCCTGAGAGCCAGGAAGAGAGGCTCACAGTTGACAGGGGCAAGAATATGGAGGAAAGGAGGGCAAGGCCCCCAGTGTGTATCCATTCCCCCGTCCTGAGAGGCAGCCAACTGTCCTCTCTTCTGTTAGCTTGTGTCTCCAAATCTCAACATGATTTGGTCGCTTCTACTTGAATTTTCAAACTGGATTGCTGGTTTGGAAGTTAGGGCTTTGCCCTCTCTCCCTGCACAGCGCCCCGGCCCTCCCTCCGTCCACACTGGTCTGTTGCCATGTCGCTCAGCTGGGTTTTCCAGGTTTACCTTGTGGAGACTTCGTCTGGACTGTGACCCGAGGAGTGGATTGTGAAGTTGTCTCTGCACAGCAGTGCTTTTGCCTGTCTTGTCTTTGGGATCCCCCAGCTCTTCCTCCAGATCTCAGCCCTTGTCGGTGTTCTGTGCTGGTGATGTCTCTCCCAGACCCGCTCCCCTGGTCTAATCCGGAGCCCACCGTCGGCATCTCCTTGGCTTCTCTCTGACCTTGGCGCCTCTGGGGGATGGCTCCTTTCTCTTGGTTTCTTGACACTTTTTAGTGCTACTCGTTTACTCTGTTCTGTTTGTTTCATTAAAGAGGATACACTAATTTGATGTCATAACCATGGGTTATGTGTTGACAAACAGCGAGCTGGGTGACCAGAGCTAGATGACCGCTTATGGTGACGCTGTAGCATTGCTGCTGTGAGTCCCCCTTTCCCTTCTCCTCCCCCTTTCTCACCCCCCCTCCGCTCACCTGTCCCCCCTTCCTCCCCCTCTTCCACATTTCCTTTCCCCCCTCCTCTCCCCTCTCCCTGAAGCTCTTCGGAAAGGACAAGTGGCAGAGTTAGGAATGACAGAGGAAATAAATGATGGGGTCACCACGAGCAGCATTACCATTGCTGTGTTGACCTAGGGCACAGGGTGCTGGGCTGTGCTGGGGTTGGTGTGGGGAAAGGGGCTCCTGGCCCAGGGCTCAGCGCATGCACAAGAGCTCGGCTGAGGTTTGGGTACTTACCTGGCCTGAGAAGTAAGTCCCTTTACTTTTTTAAATAAATTACTGAATGTGGGAGCTAAGCATCTCCGACCCCTGCCTTCTCACTCCTTGGCTGAGGGACGGGATTGGGTTCCATGTGGCTGACGCAGCAGGAGGCCAGAATCTCCTGAGGACTGAGTCACAGGAGTCACGGGTCCCTAAGGCTGGGGTCTGCTTGTCATCTGGACATTCTCCTGTGTCCTCGTATCTGCCTTCAGATCGCCAGTGTAGCCTTTCAAGCGGAAATGCTCATACTTACTTTCACTTAATCGGTCGTTTAACAATGCGACTTAAACTCCCGTTACTGCTCTGGAAAGGCCCGAGCAGCACATCTCCTAGGGGCAAGCTGGGAGGAGAGGGTAATTTGGAGCAGATAATAGGATTCCTTATTGCCTCTCCCACACTGAACCGGGGACCCTCAATTACAGTTGTCAGCACCCTCAGTTTCGTTTCAAGGGATATAATCCTTCATGAACTGAAACTTCGTTTTGATGACATGGAGAGAATAGGACTGATGTACTTAGAGGATAATCCATTTTATCATTTTAATACATTCTATTATTTTATAATAAAATATATTTAAAGTAATGCATATTTGTTAGAAAAACATCAAACAAATACCACCCCTCCAAAGGTGTGAAAACCCCTAAATCTGGTGGTAGTTAGGGACAAGTTAAAGATGTCCGTTGTCTAAGTGACTTGTTATTAAGAAGTCATTCTGCATTCTGGTAGAGCTGTGTGGGTCTGGCTGAGTAGGGACAGCTGTGTGTAAGGATGTGTTTCAGAACAGCTGTAGTCACACATCTTCCTTGCAAACCCTGGAAGGGGGGACGCTTATGGCCCAAACGCAGTGCGCGGGATGGAAGGAATGCAGTGAGGCTGGTGAGTTAGGTGAGCTCCGGCTTTGTAGACCTGTTAGGGCTGGCGGAGTTGGAGTTTTCCATGAGGTGTTGATTTCCGATTTATATTTTGGTTTCCCTGTCCTTGGTACCTTCTTCCTTGTCCTGGGGGAGGGCAGGAGCAGAGGCAGGGACACAAGCTAGGAGCTAGGCAGGTCATCCAGGTGAGGGACAGATGGGAGCATCCAGAAGGTGGATTCAGCCATAGGGCCTCTGCATGTGGCCCCAGAGGGCTTCCTGGCACGTGTGTAACAGGGAGATTCAGTTGCAGAGATCAAGGACTGCTCAAGTTTCAGGCAGTGGATTTTTTTTTTTTTATTTTACTTGATGCAAATCTTAATTCCCAAGGCTCATAAAAAGCTCCCTGTTTGCCCTGCAAAAGGCCGCCAGCACTGAGAAATAGGCAGCCTGTCCCCTCGTCATATTACAAAAAATGCAGATTGGTGCTGCATGCTGTAAAAATTCCAATCAGATTGCCTCCTTTGTGTAGTCATCAGTGAATTCTTTTGTCCACTTCTGAGCAAAGGATTCCTTTCCCTTCCTAGCGGTGTATTTTCAGTGTTGTTCTGGAGGAGGCCTGCCTTCTTCGTGTCATTCATCCAGTCCCCCCTTTGCAGCAAAGCTCTGCTCTTGAATGAATCCATTGTGCTCCCCTCTGCCCCCTGCACGTCTCCGCCAGCAATAAAACAGGTGAAATTGTCTTTGCTCTGAGTCACTGCTTATTTTCCGGAGACTGTCAAAGGCCTCTGGGGAAGCATTCGGGACTCTGTGTTGCTGTTAGCAGTGATCACGTTGGTGATCACTGGTTCTGATGACAGCGTTGTGGGAAGGAGTGTGGGTTTTGGGGGTGGACAGACCTGAGTTTGAGGCCCAGCTCCCCCACCATGAGTTCCTCGGGTTCCCCGTTTCCTTCTGCGTGGGAGGGGGATACGAACACTGCTGATAGGCTGCTGGGGATGTTGGTTTTGGCACAAGTGGCTGGTGCCTAGGTTAGTGCCCATCAGCAGATGGCGGGTGCAGGGGGAGGGTGGTGGGGTCGTTCTCGCTGTCCTGCTGGTGATCTGGGTCCTTACTGTACAGACCCCCCTGCTGGTGAATTTTAAAAGCGGCTTTGATTGTCTCCCAACCATGAAGCTGTGGGAGAAAACAGTATAAATTATTCAGGTGGGAGAAAATATGAGCCCTTCCCCAGTATTATCACAGAGAGGCAAGGAGGTTGGTTGGGGCTGTGATGAAATAAATAATCTTGAGTCACAGCCTCAAATAAAGTTCCTCTCACCATCAGGGTGGGGTTGGAAATGAGACAAAAGATTGCTCCTTTCTTTGAACGTCCAACTGTAAATTGTCCTTATTTTGAACATTGAAGTGCTACGTCACTTGGTCTGGTGATGGTGTTTACTCGGTCTTGTCATTCCTACCCCGGGTGTGAAAGCAGGTCTGACTTCCTATGCAGATAATCGTAATTCATAGAAAAGTTCTGCTTTTCCCTCTAGGCTAGACTAATGTGTGTCGTGACTAGTGTTATGAATACATATGTGTGCATTTGTGTGTATATATATCATTTAGATGGAATGTCCCTAAGAGGGGTGTTTGAACATTTTCCTGACTTTCTAAATTGAATCCTGGAGCTGGTGCCTGTGGTTCGGGAACCTGGCTTGGCCCTTGCATTCCCACCCCTGTCTGCTGCACCTCTGCCACTCTGTGAAGGCGACCATGGGGTTCTGGTCACAGCAAATTCCAGATCTGTGCAGGCAGGCCCAGTTTTGTCTCTCTTGCCCCCTGCAGTTGTTTTGTTTTGTTTTGTTTTTTTTAAAGTATTTATGTGATTGATTTGTCAGCACAAGCAGGGGGAGCAGCAGGCAGAGGGAGAAGCAGGCTCCCCGCTGAGGGAGGAGCCCAATGTGGGACTCGATCCCAGGACCCTGGGATCCTGCCCTGCGCTAAAGTCAGATGCTTAACTGACTAAGCCACCAGGGCGTCCCAGCTCTGCAAAATTTCTAATTGAATTTGAATCACCTACTTTAAAATTCTGATTCTCACTTCTTGCCTGCAATTTCCTTAAGTTCTCAGAAGGAATACCCCATCGTGTCTTACACTGGGGCATCTAGGAACTGGTGCTGACAGAGTCCTCGGACCTGCTGTAGCCAGCAGCGGGGCTCATACATGCTAGAAACCTCCATGGCTTCTGAGCGGCAGAATTTGGAACTCCAGCTATATAAAAGGAGTTTTGGGAATCTTCAGTTGAATTGCACTCTGTTTTGTAGAAACATTTGCGTTTGATGCATATTTCTCATTACGGGCTTACCCAGGTCTCTGCGTTCAAGAAAGGATCTTTCCACTTAGAGATTTTTTTTTTAAGATTTTATTTATTTATTTGACGGAGATCACATGTAGGCAGAGAGGCAGACAGAGAGGGGGGAAGCAGGCTCCCCGCTGAGCAGAGAGTCCAATGTGGGGCTCCATCCCAGGACCCTGAGATCATGACCTGAGCCGAAGGCAGAGGCTTTAACCCACTGAGCTACCCAGGTGCCCCTCCACTTAGCATCTTAGTGCCAGATATTTATAATGAAGAGTCTCGAAATGAGAATTGAATTTTAACATCTTTATGCAACAACAGAAGGAGCTTGAAAATGACAAACCTCGCCTTTCATAATTTTTTCTAACAGTTTTAACTATTTCAGAGGAGTCTTTATCTAGGATGTCTGATTGTCAAGCCACTGATACTTGGATGCAGGGAGAATCTGCAGAAACAGATTGGGAGAGGGGAGATCAGCCTACATGGTTGGATCAGAGTTGAAAACCACCCGGTTGATGGACAAGAGGCAGGATGTGCACGTGGCCATGTTTCCGGTTAGAGGTCAGGAGGCCTGGCTCCCGGTTCTGAGTTGGAAGTGACTCGTGTCACTGCCCTTTCATGTGGCAGCTGCTGACAGTCCTAGCTTGCTTTAGAAGTGTCCTCTCAGGGGTACCTGGGTGGCTCAGTGGGTTAAGCCTCTGCCTTTGGTTCAGGTCATGATCTCAGGGTCCTAGGATCCAGCCCAACGTGGGCTCTCTGCTCAGCAGGGAGCCTGCTTCCTCCTCTCTCTCTGCCTGCCTCTCTGCCTACTTGAGATTTCTCTGTCAAATAAATGAATAAAATCTTTAAGAAAAAAAAAGAGAAGTGTTCTCTCAACGCTTTCAGGTAGAGGATTATGTCCCCGTTTGCTGGTAGGGAAACTGAGGCTGAAGAACACCTCTGCCGGGCTGACTTGACATGTAACACCGGACTCATCCTCGTTAAATGGATCGCAGCGGCCTGATCTTGCCAGAAGGGTTTGGGGTACGTCATTGATGGTAACTCCAGACCTGGACATTTCAGTAATTCTTGTAAGTCTTCTCAGAAAGGCAGTTTCGTTCACTTCCATGCTTCCTCCTTATCTGCAGTGATGACAGGCAGGCTCTGCAAGATGTCATAGATCTTCCGGACCCAGTGCCAGTCATGCCACTGCGCTGTTCCGGGGTCAGAAGTTAGCCAGCAGGAGAGCCCACAGCGGGAGAGCCCACGGCGGGAGATTAATGTCGGGACCCCCAGGGCGCTGTGCCGGGCCTGCTTTCTGCTCCCAGGTCTGCGGGGAGGGAGGCGCAGGGTGGTGAGCACAGGGTGGTGAGCACAGGCAATGGGAAGTAGTTGAGCCTTCCTGCTGGGGGCCGGTCCTTAGAAAGCAGTCACGGGGTTGGCTCTGTGCCCGCAGGCCTGGATTTCCATAGCCTGCGAGGAAGGGAGGAGAGAGGCAGGAGGGGGGCCAGCTCCAGGATGCTTGCGGGTCAGGGTTAGGGCACCAGGAGGCTCTGTTGTCTCACACCCAGGAAGGAAGAGAGTTAACGAACAGATAAGGTGGGTAGGCCTTTCCTCTGTGGTGTGACCTGGAGCATCTAAACTACTGCTTTAGGTGTGAAGTCCTAGCTGCCTCTTAGAAATAGTGGGCGCTTCAGTCAATGTTTGTGGCGGTGGTGGTGGCTTCTGGGACTGCTGTTGGTTCTGCTCTCTCTGGCCAGAACAGAAAATACTCTCTCGAAATAATGGTTGCAGAGAGCATGGCCTCTCTTATCTTCCAGGCCGATCTTAAGGCCATTTTACCGATCTCCTTGGAACATTAGGAGTTCACAGAGAAAGACCGTTTTTCTATTTTATTTTTAAATTATTTATTGAATTTACTAATTATAAAAGTAAATAGTGGGAGGGAAAAAACCCAAAGAAAAAGAAGAGAGAGGGACGCCTGGGTGGCTCAGTCGTTAGGCCTCTGCCTTCGGCTCAGGTTCTAATCCCGGGGTCCTGGGATGGAGCCCCGTATCGGGCTCCCTGCTCCATGGGGAAGCCTGCTTCTCCCTCTCCCACTCCCCCTGCTTGTATTCCCTCTCTTGCTGTCTCCCCCCCCCCAAATAAGTAAATAAAGTCTTAAAAAAAAAAAGGAACGACGACCCACCCTCTCAGCTGAAGTGGGAGCAGGGACCAGTACCCTTTCAGCATATGTGAACCCCGTTCTCTGTAGGCAGGCAGACCTGCTTGTGAGATGCACGCCCCAAGAGCTGCGTGGGGCCTGCCTGGCCTGGTCTGTCCCCCAGGCCCCTGGAGGAGCCCCTGATACGAGGTGGGAGCTGGGGAGTCACCCCCACTGAGCCTGCTGAGTGTGCCTGGTGTCAGTCTCGGGCAGAAGGGTCCTGGCCCCGAGACCTGCTCGCGCAGGAGTGGAGGCTGAAAGCAAAGGGGGTCACTCTGGTTAATCTGAGAAAACCCAGAGATGGTCCCGGCAGGAAACAGGTGCCCCCCTTCCCTCCCTCCAGGGCTGTGGGAATGAGGGAAGAACGGGGGTGACCTGAACCGCAGTGGTGTGAGGAGGCCTTGCAGCTGTGGTGGAGCCTCTGGCAGCGGCAGTAGGGGTGGGGGTGGGGGGGCTCAAGGACCGTGCTGGGTGGAGCGGGAGTCGCTGCTGAAGGCCCGTGACGCTGACAGTGGGAAGACCTGAGAACGCAGCCTCCTCTGGAGCCTCCCAGGGAGCCGGCTGGAAAGAGAGTTGGGGAGTGCAGTTTGTGGGGTCCTCAGCCAGGTGTCGCAGAGCAGGGAAGGGGAGGGTGGCTTTGGAGTGGAGAGGACCCTAAGTGGCCAGCGCTGGGTGCCATTTTGAAGAACTGGATCTGGAATCATCCTCGGCTCTGCTCTGACGTCGCTTTCTGTTTTTGCTGTGGATTCTGTATCAAGGGCATTTTCCTGTATCAACAGATAGAGCTCTCCTCCGGCTCTCTGGCGTGCCGGTTCTGGAGTCGGGTTCCAGCGGGACTGCTCATTAAGGGCACGACCGACTGGTTTCTGTTACGACTGAGGCAACTTCTTCCTTGTCTGTAAAGTGCACCCAGTTGCGAGGATTAAATAAATTTATGTCAGAGCATTAGCAGCTTATCCTGGCTGACATAACAATGCTAACGATAGGAAATAATTACTAGTCTGATGGCTTTAACCAGCCCCATTCATGAGGTGATATCTGGTGAATTGTTTGGTTTTTTACCCCCATGAATATTCTTGTAAATGCATCTTTGCCCTCTTGTCTGGGTGCTTCTGTCTGGTGGGTTTTTATAGCTGTTTGCACCAAGCTCTCTGCTACTTACGCCTTTCTTATGTTTTGCCAGATTGCCTTCTAGAAATACTGTACCAGTTTTCAGTCTTACTTCTAACAGAGTACCTGTCCCCGTGCCGCCCCCCCCCCTTCACCAGCCTGGCTATTGTCACTTCTTCCTGCTCTTTGTCAATTTGCTGGGCCGAATTTGCTGGAGGCCTTGCCGGCTCAGTGACCAAGAGAGGTTTCCTCACAGTGTCTCCCCGGGAAGTGGGGATGGTAAGAGAGCGCCCGTCTCCCAGCCCTGGTGAGGACTACAAGGCACCCTGTGGAGAAGGGGTGACTCCGTGCTGGGCTTTTGGAGTTGTTAACCTTTCATGAACCTCTGAGTTAACTTTGGCTCCTTGTATGTGGGTTGGTCTGTTGACCCTCAGGAAAGGAACTAGGGACACTTGAAATTGGGGTGTGGGGACTCTGGGATGACAGTTGCAGAGGTGGAACTGTTCTAAGTGGTGGCGAAGGCCAGCGAGTCTGTGGGTGCTTGAGGTGGATGTGGGCACAGATGCTTGGGGATCAGAGGCCATTTAGGAACTGAGAGTGTCCTATGGGTGTGGGTCCTCACGTCATTTAGGGTAATGCAGGGTTTGGACCAGAGAGGAAGATGGTGACCCAGGCTCCAGTGTGACCTTTGAAGAAGGGGTAGGAGACAAGAGTGTTGGGTGATGGGCCAGGTGGTCTGTGGCTAATATGGCAAGTATATAGGATCTCCTCACCGCAGTCAGAAAGGTCTCTACACATTGCCCGGGTCCCCTCTTACAGCGGAGTCGGCCCCAGGTGAGAAGCACTGTTGTAGAGTGACCCGAGTTTCTGCGCAGCCTCTGCCTCTCATGCCACATGATCTTGGACCAGTGACATCTCTTTCCCTAAGCTTCTGTGCTCCCGTCTGTGAATTATCTGGTGGTTATTAATGCCACTGCTCTGAATGCTCATTTTTGGCATAAACAGGATTGCTAAAATGTTAATTTTTCCTAAATTAAGAAGTGTTAAGTCACTGTAATGTGAATAAAGCAATGAGGGAGATCGGCGAGTATTTCCACTGTGCGTTTGCTGATTACATAGTGCGGGCTTGATTCCTCCTGCCCATTGCCCAGTTTTCTTTTGTTTATTTCTCATTTGGGGTTTTGCATGTCCTATTCGTGCGTGTGGCCTCTCTCTGTTACCCTTGTCTTCTCTGCCAGCAATCTTCTCCATGTGCCGGGCCCACCTCTCCTGGCGACCTCTGCGACGCCCTGCAGAAGGCCAGGCTGATGGGGGGCCTCACCTGTCAAGGTGTGTGCCCCTGGGGAAGGAAACACGACCTAAGGAGCTCTTCTCCTTGTCCCCTTGGAATCACCTGTCTGAAGATTCTTTGACTGATAATGCGTCTTACTGTCTTGCTTAATTAACCAGTCAGACACTTGAGTGCTGTTTTCTCTTTCCAGCTCAGTTCGTCTGCTCAGGCTGCCAGAGCAAAAATACCGCGGGGTGGGGCTCAAAAAGCAGACATTTATTTCTAGAAGTTCACGATCAAGGTGCCAGTGGGATTGTTTCTCGAGGCCTCCCACATACAAGGAGCCCAGTGTATTTGCCTCGGGTGGGACAGTGCCGTTTCTTTCTGTGAATCCTCCGGCCAGTTGTGTGATTGTGAAACCTGGAAGTGGGCAGAGAGGAAGCCTTTGCAGAGGGAAGAGCTGACCATTGAAAGTGTTCCTTTAAGACACGGTGTACCCGTCCCCGTTTACTGAAGGCGGAGGCGCACCGATCGCTGATGTTACTTACCTGCGCCGAGTGCTAGGTCTGTCCTTCTGTTTCCCGAAGACCGAGCCCTGTGGGGTGGGAGGATCTGGTGTGGCGGGGGCAAGCCCCTGGGGCACCTGCAGTGTGACGGGAGATGGGATAAGAGCACATGTTTCTGGAGAGGAGCAGACCAGAGGCACATGTTCCTGGGAGGCGAGGCAAAGGTGGTGTCCCTACACCTGTCACCTGGCAGTGGAAAGTTAACCCTCGGTGGCTGCCCGGACTTCCGCATACTCTTGAGAACTGCTCATGCCCTTGGGTTTTCCAGCATCACCGCACTTGTAACATCTAGCATATTTGTGGTCTCCTCAGTGAGATGTCTCGCGTTGAAGGAATGAATTGATGCTACCTGGTAAGACTTGATGGTGCGGGAGGAGGCTTTGCCTTCCTGGGACACTTGAAAACTGAAATTCTTCCACAGCCCCTAGTAGTGCTGGGTTACCTCGAGATTCCTGAGCTGGTCATTCAGCTCCAACACACTGGACCTAGTTTACTTCTTGTGGAAGGATTCTTGTTCAGACCTCAGGATTGGGAACTTTTTTAGGAACGAGTCCAAATGGGCGTGGTTGGTTTTCTTAAAAGGAGATGTTGCTTTGGGGGAGGAAATGTAAGAAAATGGGTGGATTTAAAAATGTACGAACACTACAGAAGTTGAGGATTTTTCTTGAAGACGAAATGGGCAACCGTGAATTTCTCTTGAAATTTTGAGTGAGAAATGAAGCTTTTCTGGGGAAGGGAATAGATTTCTGTGCATTTTGTCTGAGTAAGGCTCCTCCCAGTATTAAATATTGAATAGAACTGTTAGATTTTTTCTTTTTTTAATTGGGAAGAAAGGTGGGTTTTAATTGGGAAGAAAGGTGGGTTTCCTTAGTTGTTAAAAGATTTTAATGAAAAATTAAATATAAATGGCTGAATAACATTCTGTGTGAAGGGGTGGTGCATTTTCGTTCTGGAATTGACAGACCTTACCTGCTGTTCACCATGCTGGCCTGGGCGATAGTCCTTTGTGTTGATAAATTCTAACTACTGGTTTGAAACCTGTTTCTGGTGCTTTTTAAAGGGTGGGAATTAAAAGCACCAATTATTTGGCCTGACAAAGCGCATTTTAGTTATGAGATAGCTAGATTGCTTTGAGTATTTGCTTAGGAGGAGACTAGAAGGACCCCCCTCTCCCCCCGAGAGGGACACCCGTATTCCTTCAGGTGACTGGTCCCTCTGTGAGCAGGCTGGTTCTGCCTGGTGGCCGGTTCATGGCTGTGGGGGTTGGTGGGCACCAAGGCTGGGCACTGTTTTCCATGCTGGGGGTGGGGCTAAGTTCATCGAGGGTGGTGGGCCAGAGTGACGTCCTGCCTACTCCTCACGCCCCTCTCCTGCCTTAGGTAAGTTAGTGGAAATCCCAGAGTCCTCGGCTGCAGGAGGACTTTTAGCTTTGACTCTTGGGGAATTCTGGCCACACCTCAGTCAGATTTAGATTAGAATCAAAATCCACTTTTGAAAAAACCCTTGTGGGGGATGTGGGTTAGGCTTCTGCCTTCGGCCCAGGTCATGATCTCAGAGTCCTGGGATTGAGCCCCGCCCCCTCGCTCTGCCTGCTGCTCTGCCTACTTGTGATTTCTCTCTCTGTCAAATAAATAAAATAAAAATCTTATAAAACCCTTATGGGCAGGTTTCACAACTTCCTCGGGTATCATTTTCTGCTGCCTAAACTTAACTTTTGGAGTCCTTCCTTGGCTTACATGCTTATCTAAAATGATCATGTAACCAATGCCCCCTCTGCATACAGACGACCGGCCCGGAGTGGGGGCTACTTCCCGCTTAGGCGAACCCTGCCAGGGAACAGCCTGTTTGCAGACCCCTCTCCTTATGTCTGCTCAGCCGTTCACCTTTTCTCCTCCTGTGTCTTTGTCCTCTGCGGTCTGTCCCAGCTCCATTACTCATACTGTTGGGATGTTCCCTGTGTCATGGTTTGCTTCAGGTCAGGGATGAGTTGTAGTGATTCAGGATTTAAACTTCTGGTGCATAGCAGGTTCTCAGTGATGGTTGCTAAAAAGGAAGAAGGCCCAGAGCCAGTGTGAAAATACGGAATTCCCCCCAGCTCAGTAGTTCACAGGACGGCTGTGGAGGGTGAGCCTGGAGGCTGGGACTGGCCCCGCTGGGACTGCGTGTGTGTGCATGTATGGAGGGGGCGGCCTGGACGGGGCTCACTGGTAGTGTAAGTAGTACCGGACATGTCGGGTCAGGTGTCACTAGTGACTGAACGGACTGGTACAAGAGCATCAAGAGGAGGCTATGTGCCTGAGCGGAGGGCAGACCTTGTGCAAGCCAGAGCCCTGGAGTGGGGTGACTGGGGTGCCGGAGTGTTACAGGCTGGGCCCAGGGAGATAATGTGATCACTGATTCCCGCTGGGAAGGGTGCAAATGCATATATTGTTCACTCACGTTTGATGAGATCAAGTGATCTGTTCTGTGGGATAGGAGGGTGGGATCAGCGAGGTTCAGTAAATACTGGGGGACACAGAAAGAAGCTGTTGGGTCTTAAAGTGGTTCTGCTTCCTCATACAGACAATCTGATTTCTTACTTTGAAAGTATAATAGGTGCTCTTTGGAAGAATAAAGGTAAGTGAAACAACAGCTCAGACATGATTGATAATTAAACCCAGGTGCGCCTGGGTGGCTCAGTGGGTTAAGCCTCTGCCTTCGGCTCAGGTCATGATCTCAGGGTCCTGGGATTGAGCCTGCATCGGGCTCTCTGCTCAGCGGGGAGCCTGCTTCCTCCTCTCTCTCTGCCTGCCTCTCTGCCTACTTGTGACCTCTGTCTGTGAAATAAATAAATAAAATCTTAAAAAAAAAATTATACCCAAAGTAGGGGAAGCCTCCCCTACTCTTGCCCCATAAAGAACTTTTGGTAATGTGTGGTGGGTGTGTTTCCCCGGAGGGACTCTTGGTAAGAGTTACTGGTGGGGGGCCGCCTGGGGGGCGCAGTTGGTTGAACATGTGATCCTTGCTTTCCGCTCAGGTGATACCAGAGTGGTGGGATGAGCCCTGTTTCAGACCCCACGCTCAGTGGGGAGTCTGCTTGAGATGCTCTTTCTCCTTCCCCCGCCCCTCCCCCATCTCTTAAAAAAAAAAAAAACCTTACTGGGGTGCTGCCAGGCGTAGGAGCAGAGGAACAGGGAACACAGAATGTGTTCAGCTTTTGGTGTACGACCCCAGTTGCCCTTGCCAGCATCGCTGGCTGAGAGAGAGAGATTGATTGAGATTCAGGGCTGGGCTGCCAGAGGAAGGGGTGTTAGGGTTGGAGACGCAGATCTGGGAGCCCTCAGCATTTAGAAGCTTCAGTGGCTTTCTGCACACATTTCCCTCCGAGTTTTCCCTGGGAAGAGGGGACTGAGCTCATCGTCCCTGCAGATGAGTCCAGAGCCGCCAGTTGGAAATGGGAGATCTTCAGAGCTGTTGCAAAATGCCCGTTTTACTCCGTGGTACTTCCTTATTTGTTTTAGTGTGACCTCGTTCCCGTTCCTCGGAGGTGATTGTGCTTCCGAATCACCCGGGAGCCTGTAAACACAGATGGCTGGACTTCAGCCTAGAGATTCGGATTCTGATTGTGGAGGTCTGGGTGGGGCCTGAGCATGTCCACCCAGTTGCCAGTGGGTGGAGGTGCTGGTCGGCAGGGGTCCATACTTTGAGAACCACTGTCCCACTCATTGAGACTTCCAGAAAAATCGGTGCCCAAGACAATGTTCCTCGCAGGTCTGGTGGCTTCCCAGTACAACATCCTGCATAGAACTGTGCAAGGAGGGAGCCCCCGCCCATCGGGCGGAATGCACAGGCTGTACGGCAGGTGCTCGCCTTCCCTGTGAACAGCACTTGGAGGGAGGCTCGTGTCTTCCCTGTGTGCTCAGGACTTCAGGGGACAGGAGGCGAAATGAGCTCGCCCAGGCTGTGGAGGGGGGCCCGGCTGCACTGCCCCCGAGGGTGGGATGACTTCTGTCAGCAGCTTTCTCATCCTGTGGATAAATCGGTATCTGTCTTCCTACAGTCTCTCATTTGAGAATTAAATAATCATCCTCACGATGTGACAGGCTCTTCATAGACGGACCTGAAGGAACAGCAGAGGCTTTGCAGAAGGTTCAGAATGTGTCCCAGGGCCCGAAGCTGTAAAGATTTAAATTAGATCTGGGAAGAGGTTGACATTTGTGTCTCCTGAGGTACATGTTGGAAGATTTGAAGGAAGAGCAAGTAAACAACATCAAGCATCAACGGTCTAAACCAAGTACACAGTGCTTGGCCTCAAAACTAAATATTAACTTCCAATAACAGAAAAAAGCCCAGCATTAAACTGAGGTTGATAGACAAAAGAATGGAATAAAAGTGTGCCATAGAGGCTTAACCCACTGCCTTCGGCTCAGGTCACGATCTCAGGGTCCTGGGATCGAGCCCCGCATTGCATCGGGCTCTCTGCTCAGCAGGGAGCCTGCTTCCCTCTCTCTCTCTGCCTGCCTCTCTGCTTATTTGTGATATCTCTCTCTCTCTGTTGAATAAATAAATTTAAAAAAATCTTTTAAAAAAATGCCATAGAAAATCCTTAATAAAAATGGGGACTCCTGGGTGACTCAGTTGGCAAGTGTCTGCCTTCAGCTTAGGTCATGATCCCGGGGTCCCGGGATCAAGCCCTGAGTTGGGTTCCCTGCTCAATAGGAAGTCTGCTGCCCCCTCTCCCTCTGCTCTTCCTCCCTACTGCTCCCCCCTCCCCAATAAATAAATAAAAATCTTTACTATAAAATAATATAAAAATGGACATGTGAGGGGCGCCTGGGTGGCTCAGTGGGTTAAAGCCGCTGCCTTCGGCTCAGGTCATGATCCCAGCGTCCTGGGATCGAGCCCCGCATCGGGCTCTCTGCTCACCGGGGAGCCTGCTTCCTCCCTTCTCTCTCTGCCTGCCTCTCTGCCTACTTGTGATCTGTCTGTCAAGTAAATAAATAAAATCTTTAAAAAAAAAAAAATGGACATGTGACATGGGCCTTAAAAAAGGGCCACTTTCCAAGGGAAGTTCCCTGTAGTGAAGACTGTGCACTGGCAGCCCTTGCTTTGCACAGCCGTGTGACACATGAACTTGGGCACCTGCAGAGCAGAACTGCCTCTGTGTCTCCTGGGCCCCTTGGAACCTGCACTGTCCTCGCGAGTAGAACCCGCTCAGAGTGAGCACACCATGGCATGAGAAGGGAGGTGCAGGGCTTTGTGCGGTAACCACAGGTTTGGAAGGAGGGGACGGTCACGGCTTCCTCAGCCACCATCTGGAACGGAAGGTTTTTTTGTTTTTGTTTTTTTTTCCCTAAGATTTTATTTCTGTGAGAGCGCAAATGCATAAGCAGGGGGAGGGGCATAGGGAGAAGCAGACTCGCCGCTGAGCAGGTCGCCGCTGAGCAGGGAGCCTGACACGACACCTGTGACACACATGACATACACGGGGCTCCTGTGGCTCCATCCCAAGACCCTGGGATCAGGACCTGAGCCAAAGGCAGATGCTTAACTGACTGAGCCACCTAGGCACCCCTTGATTTTGATAGTTTTCATTTTTTAAAAATATTTAATTTATTTATTTGACAGAGAGAGACAAACACACACAGCCAGAGAGGGAATAAACCAGGGGGAGTGGGAGAGGGAGAAGGAGCCTTCCTGCTGAGCAGCAAGCCAGATGCCAGGCCCAATCCCAGGACCCTGGGATGGTAACCTGAGCCGAAGGTAGACGTATAACCCGGTTGCCCCAACTTTGATAGTTTTAATAAAACAAATCAAATTGAGTACTGAGGTGAAATCGTTTTGTCTTACTTCTTTTTTTAATGAAAAAGAAATTCATTTTTTAATGAAAAATATAAGCTTTCTGTTTTTAGGAATATTTTTAAAAAATTTATGATTCAGAACATAAGGTAAAATTCCAGTAAGCTAGGAAATACAATGTTTCTGTTACTTTCTTAATGAATGACTGATGTTAGGTCTTTGTGATAAAACGGTGTTGCCTGATGTGAGGCTCAGCCGGAATGTGGAATCTGATACTGTACATTAGCACATTGTAAGGCTGTAAATTCTGCCTTATAGGAAGCAGAGATTCTGCCCAGAAAGATCAATAATCTTGCGTATTTGTTTCCTTTTTAAAATTTTAAAAAATACTTATTTGAGAAAGAGAGGAACAAGGGGTGGGGAGCACAAGGGAGAGAGGGGAGGCAGATGCCCTATTGAGCTCAGAGCCTGACCAGCCGCGTCAGCTGGTCCCAGAGACCTGAGAGCACGGCCTGAGCCAAAACCAAGAGTCAGGTTTAGGTTTAATCCACTGAGCCACCCAGGAGCCCCCTTGTCTCCTTTTAAATGTGAAGTCAGTGACCATGAAGGTTTTGTCTTGGTATACTGGTATGAGACAGACTTGGTGTGTGGCTGGCTTTCAGGCACTGAGGTGAACAGAAGGCAGGTGAGGAGTTAGGATGGATTCAGAGGGGCTGCTTCCTGGGCCACAGGCCACGAATGGTCACACAAATCCTATTAGCCTTGTCACCCAGCACCTGCTCTCCTGTGGTTGATGCCTACAGCATTCCAAGGCTTGTGGCACTGGGTGCCGTGGCTTCTTGAAGTTTCTAATGGGACAGCTCAATTCCATTTGCAGCTTTTCCCTAGCTGTGGTTTATCTCCCGGTGCTCGTTGGAGCTGGTGGTAGTGCTGTTTCGGTGTTGCTCAGTTGGGCTTTCTCTAGAGTAGCCCAAGCTAACCTCAGCTGCCCCTTGCACCAGCGACCTCTCGCCCTCTTACACGGCGTTATCTCTGAGAACGACTCCAGCCACTGCCCACCAAAAAAGTTTTGCTGTTCTTTATGAAGGGAATTTTAAACATCTCGAATAGAGCCAACTAGCCAGAGTTAATCCTTTTTGAAATAAGGTGTGGAATAGGAACCGCAACAGAACCAAAAAACATATCGATTGCATGTGCTCTTATTTCTGTGGGTCATTTCATTCATGATATTTTGAAACTGGTCGCAAGTAAGCCTTCCTTTTTTAAAAAAGATTTTATTTATTTATTTGACAGACAGAGATCACAAGTAGGCAGAGAGGCAGGCAGAGAGAGATGGGGAAGCAGGCTCCCTGCTGAGCAGAAAGCCCGATGCAGGGCTCGATCCCAGGACCCTGAGATCATGACCTGAGCTGAAGGCAGAGGCTTTAACCCACTGAGCCACCCAGGTGCCCCAAGAAGCCTTCTGATTTATGAATCACCTTTTGTGTTTTACTGTGAGAGAGGTGGGACTGTCATTACTATTTGTTTTAGAAAAATTACACGTGTGTGTGTGTATACATATAGAAAGCATTGTGTGATCTTGTGTGAATCCTCTCGGTCTGAGTTTCGGGCTCCTCATGGGCAGGCCTTCTCAGATCACACCCCACGGTTGGGAAGGGACATCAGGGATCATCTGGTTCGTCTTCCCCCACCCCATCCCCCCATACCTGGTGATAGTTGTGGCAGGTGGCAGGCCTTTGCTCTCGCACTGGTGCTAACCGGTCAGCTCTGGGCCTCAGGAGGCCACCTGCTCTGTGTTTGACCAGGCTTAACAATCCAGAATTTCCTTCCCTCTGTAAGGCACATCTACGCCCTCATTCCCTGGTTGGAGGTTTGCCCTCAGCAGCCTCAGAACAGAAAATATCTTGGCTTCTGCCACCCCACCCCCGCTTCCCACAGAAAGAATCTGATGATGGTTGTTAAACCAGGTTAAACATTCGTGTGATGTTTGTTTATTAACTATCCTGGATACTTAAAAAGTTTTTTTTTCTTGAGTTGTTAATATATTTAAGCGGTTTTAAATTCAAGCTTTGAGAAGGCTTTCATGCAGTGAGGCGTCTCTGTGTGTCTATCTCACGCACCTTGGTCCCTAGCCAACTCATTTCTGTCCTCAGTCCATCAGTGATACCATTTTCTTGTGTCCTTACAGACTTTTCTTCCACACATGCCAGTAGATAACGTGAGTGTGTCAATGCATACACACATCGCCTTTTTTGTCCATGGAGGATGTCACACCCTGCAAAGCCTTCTCCCCCGCAGCCTCGTCATGCATGGCTGGGGTTTGTGCAAAGCTGCCCGTAGAGCACATCCTCTTTCTTACGGTTGCTTCATGCTCTGTGGTACAGATTTTGTCCTCAAAGCAAAATAACCATCCTCTTCCTAATTCCTGCACCTTGGACTCGATCACAAGGCTGGCCCAGGGTGCAGTGGGACGACATTCCTGGCTCTGGACCTTGAGTAATGCAGGTGGTTTACTACTGTCACTGTGTTGAGTCATAATAGAGCTTGAGATAAAATAAAATCCCCAAGGGGCGCCTGGGTGGCTCAGTGGTTAAAGCCTCTGCCTTCGGCTCAGGTCATGATCTCGGGGTCCTGGGATCGAGCCCCGCGTCGGGCTCTCTGCTCAGCAGGAAGCCTGCTTCCTCCTCTCTCTCTGCCTGCCTCTCTGTCTACTTGTGATCTCTGTCAAATAAATAAAATCTTAAATAAAATAAAATCCCCAAGATTTTTTTTTTAAAGGAAGCGCTATGCCCAACATGAGGCCAGCACTCACGACCCTGAGACCAAGAGTTGCATGCTGTGCCCACTCAGCCAGGCACCCCAAAACTGCAAAGATCCCCCCATTTTTGGTGCTCTTCCCTCCTGCCCCCTGCACAGAACCAGGCAGCCAAGCACACACACACATCCCTGTAAAATTGCACTCTCAAGGTTGGACCTGTCCCTCATCTGATGTAAGCTTGTTGGTTTCTGATCCGGTTTTCTGACATTTTCTCCACTTGTGTGTGTCGGCTGTAAATTGCATTAGCCTGCCATCCATCCTCACCCACATTTTCCAGGCTCACAGTGTTTCTGAGTTAATGATAAAGACTGAGACCCAACACACCTCTGCGACCCCACCTCCCTGGAGTTGTCTGATGGTTACACTTGGGTTGGGCACTGACCACGAGGTACCACTCAACCCCACCCAACTTAATATCGGTTCGCCCTCCTGTCGTCTCCTCGTCTAGAGGAATATGATCGTGGTTTGGCCAAAGTCTCTGTACACTAGGTATGCAGCCTTGGAGCTGTAAATCTTATCAGAAAAGGAAGTAAGTTTGCAAGTCTTATTCTTGGCAGACCTTACTTATGTAGAGTGTTTTCTTTTTCTAGCTGATGGCAGACTATTGAGTAATTCACCCAAGAACTTTGTTTTGGATTGATGTCATTTATTCACCCAGCCGTTTACTCCCCAGGGAACATTTGGGTGCCAAGGTCTTTACTAGAGTCTCGGAAAGCTGCGCTAAGCAAGCTCCGTGCCCCCCGCCCCCCAGCCTTGACCAAGCCTTGACCATGACTCTTGCTGCTCCCAGTGATCTGCCTGGCGGCTGCCTTCTCACAGCTCTGTCTTTGGCACAATAGCTAATTTTAAGATTTTATTTTTTAGACTAACCTCTACACACAATGTGGGGCTTGAACCCACCACCCCCAAGATCAAGGGTTGCACGTTCTACTGACTGAGCCAGCCAGGTGCTCCATGATAGCTAATTTTAAAAGCAGCAACAATGAAGGGTGAAAGAAGCCATCTGGGGCACCGTGGGAGGCCCTCATAAGCCGGGGAGCCCTGGAAAGACATTTTTCAGAGAACGTGTTCCGTTAGCGGAGAGAGAGAGGAACCAAAGAGCAAGTTGGTGATCTGGCAGCGGGGAAAGCTATCCTAGCCCAAGTGTGTCGTTTATAGTACGATTCATAGCTGCTTTTCTCTCAAAGTTGGGACATTTGCCCACCTCTTGTGTCTGATTCCTTTGGGATCATGACAGATTCCCTCAGCCACTGTGGGAGGTGACTCCTCGGGATGAGTAGTAGAGCTAGTAGTCCTGGGCATCGTCCCAGTTTTGGGGCCCTGGTTCCCCCAGCTTGCTCCTCCCCCCACCTCAAGTGAAGTCAGGAGCAGAGGATAGGAAGGCTGAGGCTGGAGCATGAGCGTGGGTAGTTACCTCAGGGGATCTTCCTCTCCCTCCAGGAATCAAGAACAGGGATCTCTTGAGGTGGCAGCCAGCCTCGGAATGATCTGGAACTGTGGGGCTGCAGATTCTGGAACACCCACGGTTTCACCTGGTTAGCTGGCCTGTGAGGAACGCGCCAGGCCCGAGGCTTCAGATGCATGCAGCAGGCTGTCTCCTCACTGTAAAATCTAAAACACTAAGTGTGTTTCTTACCAGCTTCGTTCAGGTGTGTCCTTTTCAGGATGCTAGGAGCCCTTGGCACAGGGACATGAGTCACACTTCTGATCCTGCGTGGGGAGATTCAGATACGGGACCACGGAACTCACTCCATGGCTTGTGTTCTTGGGGGCCGCCTGAAACCCAGACCTCCCACATCCTTCTGGTCCAGCTACACATTCCAGAAACCCAGACTTCACTTTACTGGAGAGGAGAGGTCAGAGTTACGACTGCCATGAAAAATACAGAATTTTAGATTTTTGAGCTATGGTTTTTGGCTTTCAACAAAGTACAGTTGTTTATTATGATCATTTTTAGAACTATAAACAGAAGATAATTCTTGTGTTAGTGATCTTGGGGGAACTTAAACACGTTTCCTGTCTTATGATTAGAAGTTAGGAACAAAAGCGCCGTTGATAAATGGATTCTTTGAAAACTTTTTACATGGAGTTCGACCAACTCTTCTGGTAAAAAAGAGAATTTTTAATTAGCGAAAGAGAGCGACTCTGTGCTTTGTGCTGGAACTCCTGCCAGCTCATTCATTCCGTGGCGCTGTTCAGTGGCACCCTCCTTTCCCATCTGCGAGATCGCTGAATTACGGGGGATTCTTGGCGTACGAGAACTGAACATTTCTCGTTGAGATCCACTCTGAAACTGTCCACACCTGGAAGGCTTCACATTCTTGCTGAGGTGTACGTCTGAGTCCTTTTAGGGGGGAGGCCCGTGGGCCTTTGAGCACCGCCCAGTACATGGCGGATCCCGGCCCTCACCCCGCCTGCTCCCCCACCTCCTCTAATTTAGGGACCGGTTTTCCAGGGCAAATGGTCGCAGAGTGGTGAGATCTGTAAGGAACCCTGAACAACACCATGGCTCAACTCCGTTCAGAAGTCAGAACTGAAACAGGTGTAAAGCTAAGGCTTGGAAGGCATCGTAGTTGTGGGAGGCGAATTCATTGCGAGCAGTGGGGGGTCGGCCTGAGGCTTGACAGAAGCTTCCAGGTTCTGCTCCACGGACAGCCTGGCCTCTTGCGGCAGGTGGGTGTGGCTTCCTCCCTTGTCACGCATCTCCTGGCTGCGGGCCCTGGGTCCTCTGGCCTCCCTCCAGGCGGGCTTTGGTGGTGGGCTGTCCCCCCTTCACCCTCCTCTGGTCTCCCTGCCTTTTTCCTACGCACCCTTTCCCTCTGAGTATTATCCATGATGTCTCCTCTTCGAGGGACCACGGACAGGGTCCTGTTGGGATTTTACCCCTCTTCTCGCCTCCCACATGCCTTTCGCTGTGACCAGTGTGCAGGACAGAGCAGCCTGGTTACGATGAGCCTGGCCTCATCAGCCGGGCTCCCCGGTCTCCGTCGCCTGCTTGATTAGGCCGCGGTCCCCGCTGTCCCGCCATTGTGTGATGATACAGAAGTCAAGTCGCAGGGACGGTCTGCTCTGTACCATACTGGCTTCACATGGCTTCCCAGCGGTGAACTGGCCTGCCGGCCTCCCGTGTCCCAGAGGGAGTCTTGCCCTTCGCACACGGGATCCCAGGAGCTCCCCCTTCATCTCCAGGGAGCTGGATTCCGCAGCTGGATTGCGTTACAGTCGGCTGAGAGGGGTCCCTTCCTCCCTCTCTCCCTTCCTTCTTTCTGCTTTTCCACCTTTCACAGGATGTTGTTCAAACCCTGCTTCGTTCTTGCCTTGGGGTGCAGTGCCCTTCGGAGCAGCCCCAGCCGGCGGAACTTCCTGTGAGCGTGGACATGTCCCGTCGTCTGGGTCTGCCTGTCGTGTCGGCTGCGGTAGCCAGCCCCTAAGCATATGGGTCTGTGGGGAACCTGAAATGTGGCTCATGTTAACTAAGGAACTGACTTTTTTTTTTTTTTTTTAAGATTTTGTTTATTTATTTGACAGAGAGAGAGAGATCACAAGTAGGCAGAGAGAGAGGGCAAAGCAAGTTCCCCACTAAGCAGAGAGTCTGACATGGGGCTTGATCCCAGGACCCTGAGATCATGACCTGAGCCAAAGGTAGAGGCTTAACCCACTCCGCCGCCCAGGCGCCCCGGAACTGACTTTTAATTGTAATTGATTTACTTCAGTTTAAATAGCCCCACGTAGCTGGCGGGTACCGTTTTGGACAGCGCAGCCACGTAGCTGAGAAAGTAAGACTCATGTACGGGGACGAAAGGCTGCAGTGGCTTACTGTTACTTACGTGCCAGACGGCATGATCAGTCCGAAGCCGGGCTCGGAGGAAGGAGCGGGGTCCCCCGCTCTCAGTGTCAGTGTCTGACCTCTGTACCCAGCTCTGGTTTCTGAGCGCTGACTGCCTCTTGGACATCTCTGCCTGCACCCTGGCAAGGCAACTTCAGATCAAGACATCCACGTTCTCCTCTATTTCCCTTCGCCTCAGACTCACTCTCCTTCCTTTATTTCCTGCCATCGGGTAGCAGCAGCCCCCGTTACACCCAGACCGGGAGCTTGCGGGGGTGCCTTCTTCTCCTTGCAAAACCAGCCTGTCACCCGGCCATGCTGTGTGTCCCCCACACCCCTACCCTGGAAGAGCTTTGTACCCAGTCCCATGTCCTCCATTCCCCAGAGCCACGCTGCACTCTCCACCAGAGCAGTGGAGTGGGCCTTGTAATTTGTGTCCTGTCCTCTCCTCCCTGGACTGTCTCTGCTCCTGTCATCCAGTGAGCCTGTCCCTCGTCTGCTGGACATGTCTGTCCTGTAGCACGTAGAGGATGATGTCTGGCCTGGGCATCTCCCCTGTCTCTCTGCACATTGATTTGCTCTCCATTTCGAGGTACCCTCATGCTGCTTTTGTCCTCCCTTTTCAAAAGATTGTTCCTCCCTTTTTCTCCGTCTTTAGGGCCTGGCTCACATGTCTGCTCCTCTGAGGCTTGCCCCAACTTTCTGGCCAATTTCCTTCTCCCCGCCCCTTACACATACATCATTTCTTCCTCCTCTGAGTTCCTGTAGAAGATACCATTCGCTGCTGTGATTAAGTTTATTGTGTCGTCTTGTAATCGTGTATATGTTGTTCTCCTGGGACATAGAAAGCGAAGTCCCATAGGCTTGAACTCTGTCTTACTGACTCCTTCCATCACTGTTCTCAGAGTAAGCACCTTGGGTTTCCTGATGACATGGATGGGAGCAGACCCATAGGGGAAAGGTGGGTGCTGTGTGGGCCTATGCCGTGAGGAAGGGAATTGGTTCCCTGCGAAGAATGTAGGTAGTAGGGATAAAGCTGGCTGTGGTGAGCCTTCACTGCTGGGCTGAAGGGTTTTAATTAGACCCATTTATCCATGAGGAAGACCCGCTGTTGTAAGGGAGAAAGGACATTCTAGAAAGGTTGGACTGATGAGGTGGCAGGTGAATTAGGATGGAGAGAAGCTGCCACACGTCAGTAGCACCTACTCAGGGTAGGGACATAATAGATGCACAAGAGCTTTCGGAAGAAGGAGCGATGATGAGGTGACGGTGGTTGGTGTTGGATCACCACACGTGTCCTGTGGAGTTACTGGCATAGAGTGGACCAGGGTCTGCCCTGAGACAAAGCTCCCTGCCAGGATGATGTCAGTGAGGAGCGCAGTCATCGGAGGGTTTGCCTGGGTCTGGAGGACCCAATTCGAGATAGTTCATTCACGTGGCCGTTAGCGGGAGGCCTCTGTCGTCACTACCTGGACTTCTCATAGGGCTTCTTGAGTGTCCTCACAACATGGCAGCAGCTGGCTTTCCCCAGAGTGAGTGATCTGAGGAGAGAGCTACGGTACCTTTAATGACCTAATCTTCAACTTTTTCCATATTGTGTTTATTAGAAAGAAGTCACTATGTCCAGCATCCAATTAAGCCCTGCCTCTTGAAGAGCAGAATTTTAGGAAGTTGTGGACGTATCTTAAAACCGTGGCACATAGGGACCCCTGGGTGGGTCAGTCGGTTAGGCGTCTGACTTGATTTCAGCTCTGAAGCCCCTTGTCAGGCCCTGTGCTCAGTGGGGAGTCTCCTGGAAGTCTCTCTCCTTCTCCTTCTCCCAGTCTCGTGCTCGCTCTCAAATAAAAAAAAAAAAAAAAAACCCCACAAAGAATGATTTCTGAAAGTTAGTCATCTTGAGCATTAAAATCCAGATTCTGCTCTGGAGGGCCATCCTTTTAGCTCTCCTCATTTGCTCTGTTGGGCATAATAACGGCCATCATCTAGCAGAGGTTGAGAAATGGAGGTTGTGGACAGTCCTGGGGTTCTGCATTTTTCTCTGGAACTATTATCCTTGGGACTTGGGTTGTTGAGAATGTTCTGTGTAGGGCTGACCGTCGGTGAGCCTGCAAGTTGGGGCTCTTTGCTGTCATGAGGGTTATCTGAGCTCGGCTGGACATGAGGTTCAGTATTGGGCTCCTTGGCTATGACCCCCTGTGTCTTTGTCCTCAACCCACATATCTTGGGTTTCTCTTCCCTCCTGTCTTACAGGTCTTACAGGTCTTACAGGTATATGTGTGTTTGACCTCCGCGCTTGATGGTGAGCCCCTCCTGGGCACAGAAGCAGGCGTCTTGCTTACTTTTGTGTTCTTTCTAGCACAGCGCATTGAACATAAATGTCACTCAGCACATTGTTTTGAATGAGCAGTGAGAAGGTCAGAGTGGAGAACCGGGACAGAGGAAGAAGGTGGGAGAGGTAGCAGCAGTGTGAGGCCAGGGACCCATCAAGGGAGTGAAGAGGGGAAAGGTTTAGAGAGCAGGAACTGGGGTAGGAATACAGAGCAGGAAAAGGCAGAGCTGAAGAGGGCAGGAATAAGGGATGTGGTCGGGGACAGCAGGGGCTTTAGAAAATTTAGAGAGATGGTGGAACAGGGTCTTGGCCCATAGCCGGAGCAAGAGCAGGTGGGAGCGGGAAGAGTTGTGGTATTACTGTGTAGTAGGCACAGTTTGGGCACTTTCTGTATGTTGGCTGATTTAATTTTTAAAGCAACTGAAGTTAATGGACATACATGGAACTTGGATATATATTTCAGGGTATAAAGCTACTTACTGATCATCCCTTTGAACCAGGAGGTGTTTACTGTGAGCCTGCAAGTGTTGTGGGTAATAGTGAGAACGATAAATACACTGTAGAATATGGAACATAAATGCGTGAATTAGGGACGAAGGACTAAGATGTGCAGGCCCCTGATGGAGGTCTTCCTTGTCTGCAAGGATGCCTGGGGTCCCTGGAGAATCCCGTGGAGAAGGAACACTGTTTCCTAACCCAGATATCACCCTTTGTGGCAGGGGTGGCGTGGGGTGGTGGAATCAGCTGCCATTGTGAGGGATAAGGGCTAAAATACCAGAAGTTGCCTTCTTGGGGCGTGTGGGTGGTACAGTTGGTTAAGCGTCCTTCTCTTGGTTTCAGCTCAGGTCGTGATCTTGGGGATCTGGGATTGATCCCTGCATCAGGCTGTGCTTAGTGTAGAGTCTGCTTGGACTCTCTCTCCCTCTTCTCTGCTCCAACCTCCCCTCCCCCGCCGCCAGCTGTGTGGGTTCACTCTCTCTCTCCCTCACTCAAATGAATAAATAAAAGTCTTACAAAAAAGTGACCTTCTCAAGGTGGATTCCTAGGAGAAAATGTAAATTCTAGTATCTTTCTTTGAGTTGGAAGTTGAGGTTTATTTTATGATAGGAGTAATTTTGATAGATGATGTATTTTAATAGGCTTTGTTGGGGGGGACATGGGAATTTGGTAACCCCTTCCCCACAGTTGATACGAGCAGGTTTCCGAGCTGGAAGTAGCGGCCTTACAAACGAGCCTTCAGAATCCCCCTTTTTAAAGCTGGGACTTAGCACCGAGCCCTCAGCGGTGGCTTGCGCACCTTATCTTGTTTTAGGCCTTCAGGAAGAGTTAGAAAACGAAGTGGAAAAGAAAAACACATGTCAAATGCATAGAGTCGTCCCCGTTGTGCAATGACTGTGCGAAAACAGATGAATAGTAGCCGGGAGAGACCCCGAGGGTCATGAGCAGACCCAGTTTTCGGCCTCCCCTCTTCTCTGCCTGCACTTCCCCTGCCCTGCAGAGTCTGACTCCGGAGAATATCTTCGTTGTCGTGAGCCGCCTTAGTTAAATATTGAATTCTGCTGGAGCCGTCACCAGGGCCCGCAGTGTCATGCGTAGACTTTATGAAAGTAATAAAATGCCTCAGAAAGTCTAGTTGCTCGGCTTGTCGCCCATTGCAGCTGATAAAAGTAGTTACCCACCTGATCATGTGTTTCTTTACAGGGTGATGATGGGTTGCTTATCTGTATACACACTGAGTGTTGATAGGAAACCCAGATAAGTTTTTGCTGTATGCCTGAAACCTATGTGTCAAAGCGATTTTTATAGAGTAACATTCTCTTTTCTGCTCCCCTGCCCCATAACTTCGGAGGGAGGTGAAATTTCCTGTCACAGCTGCTTGTAAATAGTGTAAGTGCTCAATAAAGGCTGTTTCCTCCTTTCACCTCCCAGCTGTTGCTGGGGTGTTACAGAGAGTGGCCTTTTCACATCGCCCGGATGGACAGCTGTGTACCTTTTTGAGTTAGCTAAAATACAATCTTTAGGTTTTTATTATGACAAAGGTGAATCACTTTAGAAATACAGGGGCCTAAATTCCTAAGCCTGTGATTTTAAGTTTTTCTTCTTTTCCTTATGTATTTTTCTGGAGTTTCTCCAAAAGTTTAATTTCCAAAGAAGAATATTTAATGTTTCAAAAAGAAAAAATGTAGATGATCAGAAAGTTACCCATTATCCAGAGGTAATCGCTGCTGCTGTATCCTTTCGACATTTTTTCTGTGCTTATACGTAATGGATATTTATTAAAAATTGAGATTATATTGTATATCAGTAAAGGCCAACTCCTATAGCGACCTTCAATTTTCAGTGGGAAGAAACAGTACAAATCTATTTCCAGCTTGCTGTCCTGGCAAGGTGGGTAGGTGATGGTAGAGGGGGAAGGTGAAGTGGAGAGGAGGGTCTCTCCTGCTACGCTCCTTTTTCAGAGTTTTCCCCTTCCTGGCCTTCAGGATTTTCTCTGTTGAGCTGGGAGAAGAGAGTGGAGGGAGGATGATCAGAGGGGGAAAGTCTTATGGGCCAGGTCAGGAAGATACATACTTCATTTCTGTTCTCCTTCCACTGGCCAGAAGTTAGTCACATGACCACCTAAACTGCAAGGAATGCTGGGGAATGTAGTCCAAGTAGAACAGCTATCAACTGCCTTGCTTATCTCTAACTCACTTGTATAATCCATTTCTGAAACTTTTTTTTTTTTTTAAATAAACCAAGTTGTTTATTTCAAACATGGTCACCTCTCCATCTCAATCCTATGCGAAGCCCCCACCATCTCTTGCCATCTCTTTCTAATTGGTGTGTTTCTGTTCTCGTTCCCTACAGTCTGGTCGCACACAGCAACCAAGGTGATCTTCTAAAAACTCACGTCACATGTTACCGGTCCCCTGCTGAGAACTTGCCAGAGATGGTTGCCGTAATGCCCACTTTCTAAGGAGGGTGGCCTGCTGGGGCTCTGGCCCCACCGTACCGCTCTGCCCTCACCTCTCCTTGCAAGGCCAGACCTGCTCCCCGAGGCCTTGGAACTTGCTGCCGCCTTTGTATGAAAATCCCCACCCCCAGCATCACCCTCCGTCTCCTTTGGTTTCAGCTCAGGTGTCTCCTCTCCAAAGAGGCCTTTCCCGACCACCAGTCTCTCCTCCCTCTCCCCCCTGCTTAGTTGCTTTTATTGACCCGTCATTAAAGCACTTACCACCATCAGAAATTCCTGTTCACAATATATATTTATATTCTGTCTGCCTTCTACATTGTATTCCTTGAGGCAGGAACTCCGTCTTGTTCATATCTGTTTCCCTAGGTAGTGTGTCTGGCCCATGGTCGGTACTTAGTAAACACTTGTGCAATGAATGAAGGTCATTAGAGAATCTCACACAATTTTTTTAAGAGATTTTATTTATTTGAGAGAGAGTGTGTGCCACGAGCATGAGCAGGGTGACAGGCAGAGAGGGAAACAGACTCCCCACTAGGCGGGGAGTCTGGCACAGGGGGCCCGTCACAGAGCTCCATCCCAGGACCCTGGGATCAAGACCCAAGTTGAAGGCAGACGATTAACCTACGGAGCCTCCCAGGTGCCCCAGAATCTCACACGTTTGTAATGACAGTGTTGTAGCTCATTGCACAGAATTTTGCTGTGAACATTTAACTGTCTACATTTGAGGGACTTTTGCATTTTTTTTTCCCAATTAAGAAATGCTTTGGTGACTGTCCTTTCAGCTGTTCTTTGGTTTGCTTTGTGCACGTATCTGTGCTTATTTTCTTAGGTTTGATTGCTAAATGAGAATTTATTTAGTGGAAAGCTATGTGTACAAAATTTTAAAGTCTCTGTAATATATTACCCTTTGCCCTCCAGACCCTCAATTTGTGTCCCCCGTGTAGTTGAGAGCCCTGGCATACATACAGCTCGCTTTCAGGAGTGCCGGAAGCTCGGCGGGACAGGGTGGAGGTGGGGCATTTTGTCTGTCTGTACTGCTGTACCCTAGATCTCAGAACAGGTGCTCATGCTTACCAGATGAATAAATCAGCCTACATAAAAAAATTCTACTTGTTCCTTCAGTGAAGTTTATTTTTACTCATTTATTCGTATAAATGTTCCCTGACTTCAAAATGTGTGCTTTTTGAAAAGTTCTGCCCAGTATAAGAACGAAGAACATTCCCCCAGTGTTAATATAAACCTCGGAGAAGCGGAGTGAGCTGGGCTTATCTTACTGCTCAGGACCCAGACACGAGGCACTTGAGCCCCCTTTCAAGTTGGTGGCAAGTCCAGGACACTTCTTGGGATTTTTGAGACTCCCAAGGGCTAGGAGATAGAGAGACCGCGTCTTACAGAATTCTTATCTTTCGTTCTGTGACTACGTGTGGATTTCCATCTCACATAGCCCCTTGTTTATTCCCCCAACGCGGTGACCAGTGCCAGCCTGAGGTGGAAAGACTGCCACCCTGCCCCAGCTGGGTGTGGAAAGTCACTGTCTGGGTGTGGAAAGTCACTGTCTGGATGGCCAGATCCACCATCTCCTTCCGCCAGCGCCCAGGACTGGCCTGGAGACTTCGCACTTCCTTTAACACCGTCCACCTTCCGTGGGTACCGACCGAGTTGTCCCCTCTCTGCACAGGGGTGTTTGGGGGAGACTTGCTGGTTGGAAGTCTTTGTCATGGAGTTGGGGAGGGCCAGAGAGCTGGGATGTGGGGAGGCAGGAAGACAGAAAAGTACGCTCCTCTCCAGCTGTTCCCTGTCCTCATTTCTTCTGAATGGTTCCTGGAACATTCCCTCTCAGGTCAAGTCTTAACCCCTTCGTCTGGCAGACGAGGATCTCGTGTTCACCCATGATCCTCAGCTTGTACACATCAGTGGGCCTTAAACTCGCCGAGTGCTAGAAACTCTACAAGGTGCTGCCAGATTTTTACCCATGTGTTAAAAAAAGTGCATCCACTGCGGCATTCCTTGAGTTGAGTAGGTCATCAGAGAGGTCTAATGGGAAAAATAATAAGGTCTAATGATGGGCAGTGGGGTGCAGTGTGCTGGGAGGATCAAAAGAACCATAGCCCGGGTCATAGCTGTGCTAACTGGGAATTCTTGATGACCGGTGGTTGAGGTGAGTGGAAGGGAGAGAGGTCAGGGCTTCAGTGCCTGCTTAAAAGAACCAAGGGAAGGTCACTTAGCCTGGCAGCTTTGGGAGGCCCTTGGAGACACTGCTAGGCTGTAACAAAGCCATGTTTTAGTGATCCCTCCCTTGTCTTAAGCCTTTCATGAAGCCCGCCAAGCGCATGAAATCCAAGCTGGAGTGCGGACCTCGTTTGGAAAGGGATCCTAAGCACACACGAGTTGGGAAACCTATTTGCGTCTCTGCTGTGTGTGCGTGTGGGGCAGCCTTGTGACAGGGGTAGGTGGTCCGAGGGAGGGAGGGAGGGAGGGATGGAAGAATCCTGGAAAGTAACCATCTCCAGCACGGTTCCGGGTGCTCAGTGTGTGTACAGCTCACTGACCAGGTCTCCATGGCCGCCGGTCTCCAGGTTTAATTTCACCCTGCCTCTTTCAGCATAGCCTGTGTAATTGTTTGGATCTTCTTTCCTTCAACCGGGTCCTGAGCGAACACAAAGGCTAGATGGCTTTCACAGTCCTCCTCTCTTGCCTCTCCGTGCTCCTGTCCCCAAGGGCTGCACCCCTGGCCCTTTCCCCTCCTCACCCTTCCTGGGTTTGTTGTTCTGCGCCCGTGGTTGTAACCGCCGGCTACCACTCTGCACTGATCACTTCCCTGTCTGACCCGTACCAGATGTCCCTCCCATGTATCTAGTCTTTTTTTTCTCTCCTCCACCTGGTTGTTTCATAGATGCCTTGGATTCAACTTACTGTTGTCTTTTCAGTTCATGTTAACACTTAGTGACCCAAAACTGAAACTTTGAGAGCAAGCCACCTCCTCTGGCCTGGATGTCTTAGCCCTTAGCTATCATCACTCTAATCTGTGTCTTTCGGTGTCAGGCCATCAAGGGGTCCTGCCCTGTGGGTCTGCCCACCCCTCTTAGGAGACCGTGAGCCTGTTCATATCTATATTTTAGACCTCGCTCAATGTCCAATTGGAGCTGTTTAGAGAATGTTGGAATGAATAAGCAAGTGGATGAATGAATGAATGAATGAATGGGTGATTTCTGAGAGCATTTGAGATGATTTCCACTTAAGATGAAGCTCTTTATTTTTTTTTCCTTCTCACTGCAACTGAGGAATTATTTTTGCTTGTTTAGGACCAACATGATGGAACTGTCATTTTGAGGAAATCTGTATACCACATGAAGTTTTTTTCTGTCTCAGGCAATGCGCACAAATGCACAAATTTCCATGGAGGAATTACTAAAGTGAAAAATCAAGGAACTATTTATTAAATAACTTCTTCATTAAAGTTAAAGATCTGCGTGGTTTCAAACGTATGCTTGTGTTCTTGCTGGAGAATTGAGAAATCTTTCACTGGGCCAGATCATTGATCTGCATGATGCAGTTTGAATTAAACTTGTGCTTAATTAACCTGGGTACTCTAAATTTTTTTAAAAAGGTTTAATTAATTATTTGAATGAGGGAGAGAGCATGGGGGAGGTGAGGGCAGGGGGACAAGTGGATTCCCCACTCGAGCGTGGAGCCCGACTCGGGGCTCCATCCCAGGACCCTGAGATCATGACCTGAGCTGAAATCAAGATTTGTATGCTCAACTGACTGAGCTACCCAGGTGCCCCAGGATGTTCTAAATATCTAGGGCTGTGGGATTTTAGAGCTGGAATGTTGCCTTTTGAACTTCAGTGTAAGGAAGAGTCGCCTCTGCTCAGTTGATTGGTTTTGTGTCCCCAGGACTGGTCTGAACAGAAACCATTACCTTTGCATATTGGATAAGGCAGTGACCTATTGAAGGTCCATTTCTTAAACTTTTTCTTTTCTTCTCCAACAGGGAGAGTCACGTATTCTCAGAGTGAAGGTGGTTTCTGGAATTGATCTCGCCAAAAAGGACATCTTTGGAGCCAGGTATGTTCGCTTTGTTTTTGTTTTTGTAGGCTTCGGGTGAGCTAGGCAAGCACTTTCCAAACTGAGGCAAGCCTCAGTTGACCCCTGGAGGCCTTCTTAAGACAAAGATTGCCAGGGCCCCCCCTCCGGAGATTCTGGGGGAGCGATGGCAGAGGAGTGCTGAGGCCGCCGAGCCGGGGACCGCGTTTTGTGCAGGAGTCTTGCCTTCCATCTGGCTTGATTTCGTGAGGAGACTGCATTCCGATGTTTCTTTGTTTCTCTGTAGAAAAATACAGCTTGGGAATGTTTGTTTATTCATTTTAATACATACCTTTAAAAAAAATCCCTAGTTTTTGAGACATGAAAGCGTTACTTTGTTCCTAGCAGAACTGGGTATTCTCTGGCCTGTATGATCTGATTGGAGAGATGTGGGAATGAGTGAGTGAATTTGGTGATTTCTGGGCCTTTTCTGGAAGCGCCAGCAGCTGATCTTTCTGCGTCCTTAGCTTTTTTTATTTTGAATACTGTGCCTGATAATCCTTTATCTTGAAATCAGTTCTTTTGTTCCCACTGTCTCTGCTGGGTGTCGCAATAAGTCATCGGACCAGTAGCACAGTGAGGTTAGAGCCACTGAGAACTGGGATTTGGACCAGATTTTGGAGAACAAAGACCTTTTTGAACTTTAGACATGGAGGAGACATTATAGGTGTTTGGTCCTACTTGCTTGCCCTGACTGATAGGACTTTCTCCAGGAAGGTTACTGCTTGCCCAGGGGGTTCGCATGTCAGAGGGCTGGAGCAGCCCCGCTCTCCGTTTGAGTTGGGAATGCTGCGGGGTTGAGCGGTGAGGGCTGTGGTGGCTGCTGGGGACAGTTAGCTGTTGTTGGAGTCAAGCTCACTAGAACATCCATTTCATCTGTGGGGCCCCTGCTGTTGCCCGCAGTCACCCTCTGGCTTCAGGGCCTCGGTGTGATGCTGGACATTCTGTAATGGGGCCTCCTCACCTTCCTGCTTGCCCGGCAGAAGCCCTTTTCTGCCCTGGGGAGGCAGACCTCTTGATTTGCTGTCCTGTATCTTCATGGACATATTTAGCTTTTCCCATCCCGATAAGTTACTTTAGTAGCACCTGGAGAAATTATTAAAAATAGTTAAATAAAGTTGATGCAAGATAATATCCGTGAGATAATCTTGTTAATTTCCCCATACTTGGGGCACCTGGGTGGCACAGTTGGTTGTGTGTCCGACTCCTGATGTTGGCTCAGGTCGTGAGCACGTCTCACCTGCAGGTTCCTTCTCCTCTTCTGCCCGTGTGAGTGCTCAAGTACTTTACTGGTCTGGCTCCTACCAGATGAGACATTTACAGGAGACTGCGACCTCTCACCTGTGTTGCTTACTGTATAGAGCACCGTGACCGGGACTGGGCAGATTCTTTCTTAATTGAAACGTTTAATTGAAACATTTGCATGCCTGACGTGGGGCTCGATCCCAGAACCCCAGGATCATGACCTGAGCTAAAGGCAGTTGCTTAACAGACGGAGCCACCCCGGCGCCCCTGTGCTTCTTTGTCTTAGTTTAATATAGAGCCCACCATCCTCCTTCCTGCCTTCCTCTGCTCTCCGTGCCTCGCCCAGGGTCCACTTTCTCTGAAGCTCTGTGGTTTTTTTAGGACCCATTTGCCAGCGAGTGAGCTAAAGCGGAAGGGTTCGGTGGCAGCGTGCAGTCCAGGCCGCGTTGGCACTTCTCTCTAGAATGGCCCCGTTATCACCTTCTTATTCTGCCCCGTGACCTTCATTCTCCTCCACATTGTCTTGAGCAGATCCTCTCAAGCTTCGTGTGACCTGGTAGCTTGTACAGAACAGGCATCACTGTTGCCTGTAACTGGTGTGCAGGGCTCTGGGGAGAGCCCCGGGGCCGCTCCGCTCACCTGGCAGCTCTCCTGTGATTGGAGGCAGAAGTCACAGGTGTGGGTCTGTGGTGTGTGTCCCCTGCTCTCTGCTGAGGTGAAGCCCTACTATCTGTGTCCTTCTGAACCCCAGGCTGGTAAGGCGCCTCCCCTCCCCATCACCTACAGCCTGTCACTGAACCTCCTCCACCTGTGTTTCCCATTCTCCCTTCCCAGGGAAGGAGCGGACAGGAATGGGAACCCCTGTTGTGGAAAGGATGATGAATGGAGAGAGAAAGCCAGTGTTGGCGAGCGGCATCATCAGAAACTCCTAAGTGGTAGAAACCATATAGACTTGGGTATTTTGAAAAGATAGGATTTACTCCTTTTTTTCATAGTTTTTTCTGTTTTGTTTTTGTTTTTGTTTTTTTTTTAAAGAGAAGGAGGGAGAGAGAATCCCAAGCTGACTTGAGCCAAAATCAAAGTCTGATGCTTAACTAAGCCACCCAAGAGCCCCGAGACAGGATTTACTTCTCTGGGGTTCTCTCTGCTTTGTCTCCAAGGGAGGCTGCTTGGCCGGGGTGGGGGTGGGGCGCTGGTGTTCGGGACATAGTGGCTGGTGGGGGAGGGGCGGGATGTGTTGGTCCGAGGTGTGACGAGCACTCCCTCTCTCCCAAGTGAGAGGCTGCCTAAGGCTCCACTTCAGAGGACTGGGGTTTGTGGGCCCCTGGTATCAGACCTGCCTGCCCGCCAGGGTGGCCGATTCACCCTCTAGGCCGGTACCTGAAATGCCCTTCTTTTCCGCATTCTTTGTCCCAGTCCTGCACTGAGAATACAAGATCATTTTCCCGCTTCCTTCCAGCAAAGTCTAACTTCATTAAAAGAGCCTTTGTTTAAAGAAGATTCGGTAATCGAGCTGTTGCTCTCCTTGAATGTCTGACCGTTTGGTCTGTGTGGAAATGGCACTAGCAGAGAAAGGTTTTCTTTTGGGCCACACCTTCGGGTCAAAGAAGGGCAACCATATAATCTGTCAGCTAAACAGGGACACTTTTGTCTGCAAGAAATGCTACGTTGAATGTGGGAGATCAGGGCATAGGATGTATATGGGGACTGGTCACCCCAGTTAAAAGACCTCCAAACTTGATGACCCAGACTATGGGGGGGAAATGCTGTGTGATTCCCACCCCCCCCCCCAAAGCCGAGGAAAAGAAAATCTTAACTCTTAAAACAAAAGCATACCACCTGTAGATGCCAGCACGATATCCAGAAGGAAGTAAATCCATGTTGTTCTAAAACATGGCATACATGGGGTACCTGCTGCCATTTTGGAAATGGGTCCATTGTCTTTGTGAGGTAAAGTGTGGTGTCGGGGAATCAAGGAGGCACCTTTACCCTAGAAGTCCTCTTGTCCCCTCTTCACAGCCCCAATCTCCCATTAAGGTGTAGGACTCGAGTCCGTTAGTACCAAGTTCTGCCAGCCTCTCCGGTCTGGTTTGCCCCCCACTCCAGTGCCACCCCTGTCTGCCCAGCCTGATCAGATTGGACTGCTCTTTCTAAATGGCAGGTTAATATTCTACCTGAGTGACAAACGTTGAGTCACTGGATGGGCCATTGGACTCAATGACTGCCAGGCGCTCTCTAAAACCTGAAATGTAATGACTACATACTTCTTAAAAGCCAATTTAAGGAACTCCCCATTATATTTGAGCTGGCCCAAGTTCTTAGAATTGTAAGGTGAATATCATAAATAGATTTCAAATAGACTTCACCGAATAAGATCTTAGTTTGTGGTGGTTTTCTGTTTTGTTTGTTTATTTTTGGTAAACTTTAGAATACCTTGAATACCTTTAAGTTTCAAACGGTATTCTTCAGGTAAGCTTGTATCTCAGGACTTTTTTTTTTTTATAATTTTTTTTTTTTAAGATTTTATTTATTTGCCAGAGAGAGAGAGAGAGAGAGAGAGAGAGAATACACAAGCGGGCAGAGAGGCAGGCAGAGGCAGCGAGAGAAGCAGGCTCCCTGCCGAGCATGGAACCCGATGCAGGACTCAATCCCAGGACTCTGGGATCATGACCTGAGCCGGAGGCAGTGGCTTAACCAACTGAGCCACCCAGGCATCCCTCAGGACATCTTTTCGTTATGGGTTTAAATCCTAACTGAATAGGGTCCTTTTAATACGAGTTTTAGCGCTACCTTCCCCCTTTTCCTCCTGAGTTGTGATCGGTCATTTGAGGTTACTTAGAATCATCTGAGACCATAAAGTGCTCCTACAAATTGAGCAACAGTGGCTGAGACAACTAGAATTTCATGCTTTCATACCGAAGATTTCAAGACTCTCATTTCACACTTGCATCTGTGTATTTGCCTGTTGAACTGTTAGCATCAAGTTGCACCTCTCTGGGTTGCTGTCCTTTTTTTCTTTGGACAAGTGGTGATTTGAAATGCAGAACACAAACGCACTCGAGGACGCGGGAGGGATGTGGCCACAAATCCTGGTGTTGGCCAGTGACGGGGCCAGATGGCTCTGTGGCCCCGCCTCACCTCCGTCCCATCTTCTAGATTGAAGTTAACATTCTTCTGCATTGGCTTCACCTGTTTTTTGTTTTTTGCTTTTTTTTAAACTGGAATATTCCATAGTGAATTACATCATGACATCCAGTCCCTAAGTACTTCAGCCTGTACCTCGAAAAAAGGGCATATTTCTTTATAACTACAACACAATTTTCACAAAATTAACAGTAATTGCCTAATGGACTCTCTTACTTAGTCCATGACCTGAATCCCTCCCCCAGCCGTGCCCATGATGCTTTTTACACTGGGCCGTTCAGAGCAGAATTCAATTGAGAATCACATGTTGGGTTTAGTTTTGGTAGGTCACTTAAACTCCTGTTAATCTAGAATCATTCTCCTCTCTTCCCTTTTAAGTGACCTGGAATGGTCAGTCGGTTGTCTCCCCACACATACTTGTTTCCTGTGGTATCATTTAACATAGTCTTTCTCCTCCTGGGTTTTCTGTAGGGTAGAGGTTGGGTCTAAAGGCTCGATAGGGGCATCTGGGTGGCTCAGTGAGTTAAGCATCCGATCCTTGATTCGGCTCAGGTCAGCATCTCTGGGTGCTGTGATGGAGCCCCTGTTGGGTTCTGCACTCAGCACTGAGTCTGCTTGAGATTCTCTCCCCCTCTCCTCTGACCCTCCTGCTCCTGCGCTTGCTCTCTCTCTCCTCTGTAAAATAAATAAATCTTTACAAAAAAAAAAAAAAAGGCTTGATCAAATTCAGTTTCAATACTGGGGACGGAAATGGGGTTGCTGTCTTCTCGGGAGGAACAGTGTTCGGTTGTCCTACAACCAACAGTGCTAAGACAAGGTGGATCCCAGGTTTAATGGGGGGCCGGTCTGTTCCATCCACGGTCATGACTTTTCCCCCAGGTGACCAGCAAGAAATGGGTGGGGCAATATTTTGGCTACACACTGTACATACGTGAATTTTCACTATTCACTTTCTTTCCAAATTGGTTTTGTTATTTGTTTTCGCCATTTTTTGAAAACCTTGTATAGCATAAGGTTCCTTTCACCCAGTTGGGAAACCTTGAGGCTTATGCGTACCTTGAGAGTCCCCTTGATAAACTGTAAGCCCTTTTAGGATGTCATTAGGCTGGAGTTTGCAGGCTCTTGATCCCTGTGGACTAGACTGAACTCACAGGTGTGTGTGTGTTTGGCCCATGGAGCACTAAGACATAAAAATCCCAAGCCAACATTTGGGAGATTTCCTATCAGAAATCCATTATGTCCCGGCTTCTGGAAAATCTTGGCAGTCTAGACACCCAAGGTCATGCAGCTGGAGGTATCTCCTGGATGCACTCGTGAGATGGGGCCATGACCTCTTGGCTGCCAAGGCCTCCTCGTCTCCCGACCTCCCCCGCTGACGCAGCCCTAAGGTCCCTGGAGGGACGGACCTGTGTTTGGTTTTGACCCCTGCACTGGCGGTCTTTTGCTTAGAGAGCGGACTCCCCCTCCGCCCTCCCCCCAGCACAGGGATGTGCTTAGGTGGGGGCAGGGCCCGTAACGCTCAGCTGAGACGGTGTTTGTGACACGCAGGCACTTGCAAATCGGCCTCCTCTCTGGAGGCTTTAACCCTCCAGGGCATTGCTGCGAATCACAACATCAAGTATTTGTCTTAGAAATCCCTGCACCTAAGAGCTCATGCAGTTACTCCTGTGCGTGCCCCAGACACCCTCACTGTCAGATCGTTTATTCTAGCTGCACACCCACCCCGAGAGGACTTGGGAGGATTTTGCCCTCCTCCCCCTCTCAGATCGAAACCTCTTCATGTTCTGTACAAAGCACACACCACTCTTTCTGCGTTCGTGTTTACTGCCTGGTCTTTGAATGCACGAGGCTGTGCCATGTCCTTAGGAAGTATGTCGGTCGTGGCTTTGCACCCGTTCAGCCCACGCGGTTTCCCAGAGGGGAGTGATTAGCAGCGGCAAATGGGTCAGTCCGGTGGAGGGCCAGCGCGTCTCTATTCTGCGTCAGCCCCCAGGGTTGCTGTATTACAGCTCGTGTCCTCAGACAGTTCAGAATGCTCTTGAGTCACTGGGAGAGCTGTGCTGTGCGGGGACCGTCTGTGACTTGTAGAACTCCCTGGTAGACTGGCCTTTGTGTCATCTCCGGTCTTGTAAAGGAGGAGCGAACCAGACAGGCCGCACTTACAGACCACTCTCCGACGTTGTGTTCAGGAGAAGCCTGCACTCGGAATCTTCTGCTTGGCCTTCACTCTTGATGCTTGAACGTGTGGCCCTCGTTACAGGAGCCTCTGCTCTGTCCTGTGGCCCGACAGGGAGGGAGCAGAGGGAATAATTGGAGGACGTCCTGCACTCATTGTCACCAGGGTCAAGAGCAATGTTCCCCGGTCACTGGGTCTGTAAGGCAGAGATTCGGATGGGTTTCAGGAAGATGACGGGCATCAGCACATAGTAGATGGGCAGTAAATTTTGGTCATCGGGTCAGAGTGGAGCCTGAGAACATTGAAAAATCAAAAGTACTCATAAGCACTGCTTGAATCACCTCATGTAATTGCAGAGGGCAGCTTTGGGGATTGGTGGCGAGTGGATGTGGGGGGGTGGGCTGCCCCTTCCTCGCTCCTCCCCCTTCCGGGCTGTCCACCCCCTCCTGACTCCTTCCTCCCCCTCCCTTCTCAGCTGAGGGTCTTTGCCTGGATGCCCTCCCCCCCCACCCCGAGCCGGCACCCCAGTCCCTTCAGTCTTGCATTATCCCAGGGTGCTCTCTATTTGTCTCACCATCTTCCTTTTTGGGGGGAGGTTGAGAAAGTGGGTAAGAAGCTAAGTGTAGGCAAGGCGGTGTGCCAACTGGAGATGAGTCAGAAATGAAAGCATTTCTAAATGTGTAAGACAATGAAGACAATATTTATCTTACAAAAATTGAACTTCACAACCAACCCTGCAGAAACACAGCCGGAAGGCACCATGTGCGGGGAGGTCCGGTGTGGGGACAGCAGAGGGTCTCCGCTGCCGTTTTCTCACCCAAGGAGGAAGGAGAGGTTTCTCTGCCAGTGTTTTAGGCAGTGGAGGTGGCTGGCCAGCCCATCCTCAGTGGCCAGGCCTCCGAGAGGCCTTGGGAATATGGCTGTCCGGGCCGGCGATGCATCAGCGTTGACAAAAATGCTGTTACTGAAGGTGAAAATGCCCTGGTATTGAACCTGAAAGAGACCCTTTAAAAAATGGGTACAACTGTCTGGACTCCCATGGCACTAGCTTTCTCAGATGCAAATCTCCTATGTTACCATACTTTACCTTCTTTTAAGAAACACTGTCAGCAAGTTTCATGAAATTTCTACTTAGGGTTTATATTTCGGGGAGGGATCTGGAAGATAAAATTTGTGAGATGGCTTATAAGTGTGAGTGAGCTGGCAGGGTCTTCACTGGGAAACACAGCCTCCTCTGAGAGCTGTAAGTGGTTATCCGAACTGGGGGCCCCCACGCTTCTTTCAAGGTAGGTAGTGGAGAGCTTCTGCTCGCAGGACTCTCGGAGACACGCGGAAGCAGCCAGGCAGGGTCCGACGGGCCGGCTGTGTGCCAGCAGCCCACGGGCCCTCGGTTGCCAGCCCCTGCGAATAGAAGCTATTGATTCTCTACAACATCTATATTTAGAACTGGGAGTGCCAGTGTTACTCGGTCATGATTTTCAGATCAAACTGTTACAGAGAGCTGCTGGTTAGTGGACGACAGACAGGAATTGAGCCAGTATTGACTTTTTGGGCGTGGAGGAATGGGGTTTCTAGATCTCTCAGGAGCCTTTTGTTATTTTCCCCTCTTCAAGGGCAGCATGTTTACGGTATAACTTACGAGCTTCCTGTTGTTTTTTTTTAATTAAAAAAATTTTTTTTAAAGCTTTTACTTATTTATTCGAGAGACAGCATACACAAGCAGGGGGGAGGGGCAGAGGAGAGGGAGAAGCTGGGGCTCAATCCCAGGACCCTGAGATCATGACCTGAGCCGAAGGCAGGCACTTAACTGACTGACCCGCCCAGGTGCCCCCCCTTGTGGAACTTTTTAGATAGGCACTGTGGATTTCAAAGTCTGCAAATGAATGCAACTGTCAAAACGTTTCTGGCCTAGAGAAAGTGATTCTCTCGCTGCTTTGTCTATAAATACGTGAATGATAAAGTATTTCTACGTATATAAGCAGAGGGGCAGTCACATAATTTAAATGAGTGTATTGCAATTAAACTATGGCCCTTTTTCTTCACGGGGTATTTTTTAGACTTAGGACCTTAGTGCACGTAATGTTTAATAAGGAGTCTGCAGTGTGTAGCTCCTCAGTAAATTATTAAAAGAACTGGCATTCCTTCTGTATAATATCAACACAAGAGATAGAAAATGCGCCTTGCCTCTTAATGAGCGTGTGCTAGCTCTCCTCCTGGCATGCCAGGAGCAGTGGGTAGTAAAGTGCCTAAAGGACTGTTTGCCTTTCTCTCCTTCCTTGTTCAAGGTGCAGTATTGTGCTTCCCCTTTTGAAGAACTGATGACTATTTGAAGTCTCTTATTTTTAGATGCTTGAAAATAAGAACTCATGGTAGGAAAACAGAGAAGATTTGAAAGAAATGCTACGTTTCACGTTTGGGGGCAACTGGTTGGGAAATCAGAAATGGGTGAATCTTAAAAACTTGATCCTGGTTTCTTTTTTCTTTTTGTTTCTGCTAGTGAGAAAATGATACCGTTGGTTATATATTCTCCGCCTCTGACTTGTAAACTCTTGGGAGTTCATTGTGAACAGTGGCTTTAATGTTGTTGAAGTGATTTTAAATGTTATCTAGACAGTCTGGAGAGTAAAAAGGAAATTTGCAAATTCCTTTCTTCTGGAATGAGTTACGGGCTCCCCATAGTGTGATTTCGTTTTCTCTGTTATTAAATACATAGTCAGACCAGCTTGAGATTTGAATGACGAGTGAGACCATACAACTCAGGATCTTTGGTTTCCTCTTACACTGCTTCTTGGCATGGAATGTCAAAATATTTGAAACTGTTCTTTTTCTGGAATGATCTGTCTTCACTGGTGGCTCCAGTGACTATCCAGGCATTCGAGCTGGAGACCAGCGAGTTGTCCTTGGCGCTTGTCCCTCCTCCTCACCCCCCAGGCTGGTCCCCGTGTTCGTGTAGAGGACATCCCAGATGCGGCTCACATCTGCCTTCTTTCCTGGCCCATCCTCACAGAAACAGAATTCTCTCTCTCCAGCATAGACCGATTTCGGCTCCTGGCAGAACCCTTAAGGATCCCATCAGTCCATGCTGCGGATTAAGGTCCCAGCTCCGTAATCTTGACAAAAGCGCGCCCCGTGCACCCTCCAGGGCATCTCTTGGCCTTGACCCCCCCAGGCAGCCACACTCAGTGCTGTGGTCACCTTCAGAGGCCACACTCCACCTCCTGTGCCTTTGCTGGTGTCCAGAATGAGCACCGTTTTCCTGTTTTGCACAGTTGCCTTGTTCTTGTCCTTCATGCTGACACCCCCATGAGCTCACCCCCAGGCAGATTTCTGTCTCTGCCCACTTGGCTCGGGTCTGGTGGCCCTTTGCTCACCTCGTGCAGCTGCCCGTGGGCACACTGAGGTATGGCATTGGGACTTTTCCTCTGCACCCTGCTGTGGTCATTCACCCAGCACCAATCCTTAACTACCATCACCCCCCACCCCACCCCCGCCCATGCACTTGGCAAACTTGGACGTTCCTCTCAGTCGCCGGGCATCCTTCCTGCCACTAGGCTGAGTTTCTCCTGCTTTGGTGCTCTCCCAGTGATTTATACATGCTCTTTCCTTACCGTCTCATTAAATAATTTCTTACTTATTTTATTCTGTCTGTATCTTTAAGACCCTCATTCTTATGCAGGTTATCAATTTTTAATAATACACAAATTCTCGACTAGCACATGCATTATTTCCAGATCCTTCCTACTTTGGAATTGCTGCACATGCAAAAACATTAAGGAATACCTCACCATTAACTCCTCTGTCCGTGTGAAGCTCACTGGAGGAGAGGAATTGTGAGCATCCTTGACCATGAAGGAAGGCTTCCTGGATCTTACTGCATGGCCGCGGTGTATTGGGGAGTTATAGTTCCCTCTGGTGGCCATATCATGTGCATTTTCATTCTAGACTGTAAGAATGGTTTTCAGATTTTATAATCTTTCGGAGTTCTTTTTAAACTTAATTTTCTGATTTTTAAAATTAACTCAGATCTTTGCTTTAGCAGGTATTTAAGTCATTCTCAAATAGTGACACACACAGGAGAAAGAATGATTTTACTTTAAGCAGTTCCTACTTTTTACATAGTTGGTTTTAAAGTAAACAATAGGTGGCACTAACTTTATTTCCTTCTTTCTCTTTTCCTTTCTCTGCCCAGTAATTTTCCTAAACTTGTACCATCACCAAAATGCCACAGACTGCAAAAGAATAAATAACTGATATTGGGAAGGAATGAAATTCTTCAAATGAGGGGTACTGTATTCAGTATGGAATAGACAGTATTCATAGACAGAATGAATCGTAATGCGTTTTTAGCCTCACACTTTGATGAATCAGAACTTAAGCACTCTCTTTTCTTTAAGAAAGGAATTTCCAGGCTGACATTGTTAATATGGAAAAATAATTATAATAAACAGTACCAATACCCATGCTAATTAAGGGAAACAGGTATAGATCATCTGAAATACTTATATTTGACTTTGGAATTAAAAAAAAAAAACACTTAAGTTTTTACCACTACAGAGAAGTTAATGGAGCAATTGATGACATGAAAAACTAGATTCAGAAAAGTTGAGAGGTTTAGAAAATGTTTTTTCTCTTGTTTTCTCTTCCCTGTAGCTACATTGGTAAAGATGCAGATAGGTAAAATTACTTTTCAGATTGATAGCCCCCAAAGAACAGTGGCAGCACTTAAAAAAAACTTTTTTTTTTTTTTTTTTTTTAAAACATGCAAGATTGGCTGATTTTCTCTCAGGTATGCTTGGGGTTTTTGTTTTGAGAAAATTCTGTCCGGTGCAGGGAAAGAGTCATTAAGTTGTCCTGGGCGGTCTGCCTAAGTGGGTGTGTTATAGCAAAGGACTTAGACAGAGTCAGGGTGATTCAAACACCCACAGAGGAAAATGGCATAGATCATTTATCTACTCATTTTGCAATAATGTTATTCTCTCCCTTTGCCATTTCTTAATGTCTGCAAATACTGCCAAAAAGCAAAAACCAGAAGAAAGCCATGAATGCTTTCAGTGGGACAGAAGAAATGAGATCTCTCTGCCGGGGAGAAATATTAGGGAGAAAATTGTCAGTGGGAGCAGATATTAAAATAGTTCATGTTCTTTTCAGTTGAAGACCTTGAGATTTTTTCTCAGAGCTCTTAGGACTGTTTTCTTGAGATAATGTTTTCATGTGAGAGCCCCTGATAATACAAGGTCCTACTGTTTTGTCTAGGCACCTTCCCCTGGGGAGGAAAAAAAAAAGCCAGCCTCCAAAGCAGACAGGTGAATAAACAAAGAATCCTAAGACCATCTCAGCTGAGAAGAAAATGCTCTGCGCAGAGAGCCTGATGGTGGGCAGTGGGGAAGGTGTTCACTGCAGGGTCATCACAGAGGACATCATCATAGCCTGGGCTCCAGCCCTCAGGCAGCTTCCCCCCAAGCCTTTCTCTTGCTACGTTGTATCCTTTGGGGCCTTTGTGGAAAATCTGAAGCTTGATTTGCAGAGTAGACTCCATAGCGTGTGTCCCTAATAACTGCGAGGAAGGGCAAGGAAATGTTGCTGGGCCTGATGAGGTCATAAATATTGTCAGGGCCTAAAATCGGGTTGCAGTATTAACATACATATTGAAGAAAACAGTGTGAGTGTCCATTGGAGAGAGATGAATCATGTTCCTTCTTTTCCCCAAAAAAGAAACCCAGCAGTGCTCACGGGCAGCACATCATAGATTCCCAGTATAATAATGAGAACAGCCCATGTGAGTGTTTTTACTTACAAATTTGCATGTTGCCATGATCTGGAAAAAGACACGTGTTTGTGGAGGAAATCTCAGCAGACCTGTCGGAGGCAGGGAGTAAAAGCCTGTCTTGCTTGGCCTTCTACCCCAGGGCCTGCTGTGACAGACACTTTGATGACAGCCCCCCTAGGATCTTCTGTGTGTGTGTGTGTGTGTGTGTGTGTTGGGGGCAGGGGGACGGGAAACACACAGGAATCGCACTGTACGATTTTATTAACATTAAGCTCCACAGTACCCTGTAGAAACTATTCGCGGTTGTCCTGTGTATCTCTGTCTTCATCTTTTCTGCGGCCACAGAGTCTGAGAATGCGGAAAAGCTGCTGTGATGAAGGGCTGATCCCCCCCGCCCCCGCAGGCTGAGAGTAGACAGGACTTGGCTTGGAAAATGACCTCCTGGTTCATCTGGCCCAGGTGACCGGTGGCCTTTATCAGTGCAGCTGAACTAATGCGGCTCTGTACCTTGATTTTTTTTTTTTTTCCCCAGGTGTTCTTTGAGCTCCTTAGAGTTGCGTGCATGTGGAGAGAGGGTAGGGTCGGTGCTGGATCAGGGCTTCAGTTCTGCACCGCCTTCATCTTCGGGGTCTTTGGCCGACTGCCACCCCATGATTCTGGGAGCTGGGCTGCTGCTGGTTATAAGTTATGCTTCACGTGGAGGTCGCCTGTCCCGTGCTAGCCGTCTTGGTTGGAACATTGTCCCGGACAGGTGTGCTGACGTTGGGACTGAGCCCGTCTCAGCGGTGTCCGCCGTGTAGCACACGCCCCAGGCGGGTGGCTGTGGTCACCTGTGCCCCCAAGCCACCGCTTCTCACCTGCAGGTCCCCCTTCCCTGCCGAGAGCTCTTCCTCTGTCACCTTCCTCAGCTGACTGAGCGGTCCCTGGGAATCTCTGTATGGCACCCCGCGCCTGTCACCTATAGCCAGCGGTTGCTGGCACTTGTGGGCATAGTTTCCATCGCTTCCTCAGTTTCGAATGACCTCCATTTTCCTCAGGCTCACTTAAGTTGGCAGAAACATTTTTTTTTTTTTTTAAGATTTTTATTTATTTGACAGACCGAGATCACAAGTAGGCAGAGAGGCAGGCGGAGAGAGAGGGGTAAGCAGGCTCTCCGCGGAGCAGAGAACCCGATGCGGGGCTCAATCCTAGAACTCTGGGATCATGACCTGAGCCGCAGGCAGAGGCTTTAACCCACTGAGCCACCCAGGCACCCTGGCAGAAACATTTTTTAACCTAGATATATATATATTTTTTATTGTACTTCTAACCTCACTCCCTTTGAATTCATGTCACCTTCTGATGCCGAAAGAGGTCCAAGTTCATTGATAGAAAGAAATCAGTTATAAATAAAAGCAGCAACAACTACCTGAAGGAGGTGGGCGTGTGCCTTGTGGCCTCCGGGATTGGCTGTGTTGGTAGAAGGGGTTTCCAGATGGAGGCTTGGTGGGTCCCGTGGCCTCATGAGCTGCCATACTGGGGAGTTACTCTCGCAAGAAGGTGGTCCCGAGGTTTCATAGCGGTCTCCCCCTCTCACAGGGCTTTCCTGCCCTTTGTTGTTCATCAGAAGCCTTCCAGGATGGTGGTGAATGTGGGGCTGAGGCCTCGCTGGAAGTGTTGCCAGCATCCTCTCGGGGGCTTGTTGGGTCGTGGGGTGGTGGCCCAAGAAGTTTCCAAGAAGGGCCGAGTCAGTTTTCAGAGTTTCTCTGACAGGGTAATGTCCTGTATTCCAGAAATGCTTTTCATGGAGTCTTGTTTTTTTTGTTTGGATACGAGGAGGTGTCGTTTTGCTAAGCCCTGCTCACCTTTCTCCCAAAGCAGCATGGCACCCCGCCAGGGAGACAGGGTAGTGTGCCGTGTTTGCTTGCAGTTTGTGTGGCACCAGTAATTCCGATCAGTGATGGTCCCTGATGATGGCCCTGGATCTCAAGGCACCTGTAGTAGAGGTCAGTGTGGGGGTGCAGTTCAGCAAGGAGCACAGGTTTTGCTAGATGCCACTGGAACGGCAGGGAGGCCTTGACAGTGCTAAGACCCGGGGGCGAGATGACACGCATCAGTGCCCCCGGTGAGACTCGCTTTGCTGTGAGTCTTCTGCTCCTGAGCTCGGAGTGAGCAGGGGTCCCTGCAACCAGGTTTCAAAAGGAATAGTACCTTTCCCACAATAAACACACGACAGCGAACAGTGCTCAGGGCTCCTGGATGGCTCAGTCAGAGGAGCATGTGACTGTTGATCCTAGGGGTCATGAGTTCAAGCTCCCCACTGGGTGTAGAGATTACTGGAAAAAAAGAAAAAGAAAGAAAGAAAGAAAGAAACTTAAAAAAATATTTAAAAGCTAATAATGTCCGCAAACCTCAAGAATTTTTTTTTTTAATTTACAGTCTCATCTCAACAAAAAATGAGAGAAATTATAAATCACCAGGTTGATGAATTTGTCTTTTAAAAAAAAAATGTATGCATGGCAAAAAAAAAAATAGGCCATGAAGTTAAAAGGGAGGCAAACTGGGGGAAATAAGGCCAGTTTCTGTCACAGAGAAAGAGCTAATTTGCTTAATACGTAATGATCTACAAATCACTAAAAAGACTAGTAACCTAATTGAAAAACGATCAGAGGGTACAGGCAGTTCAGAGAAGGGAGTGTCCGTGACAGCCACACATACAGTGGCAGCTCATCTCACTAGTAGGAAAAGAAATCGCAGTTAACCCAACGGACTACCATTGTCAAATACCCTGTTGCCAAAAAATCAAACTTGAACAGCATATGGAGTCAATAAGTGATCCTGGACCAACATGGGTGGTGGTAGACAGAAGCACACAGATCCTGGTGGGTTCCGAGCCCGGGTGGAGATACTGCATCACTGTATGAGGCACCAGGAACTGACATACCACCGTGGGTCAGCTCTGCTGCAGGGGAAGGAAGATTTGATCTCAGAATATGTTGGCAGGAGAGTGAGGAAGTGGCAAGCTGTCCCTGTTGGAGGATATGTAAGGGGTAGAGCTTCTAGCTGGGGAAGTATTCCTGGTATGGGAGCGCTTTTCAGAATGACCAGTGCCATGGGGTGCCTGGGTGGCTCAGCGGGTTAAGCCTCTGCCTTCAGCTCAGGTCATGATGTCAGGGTCCTGGGATCAAGCCCCGCATTGGGCTCCCTGCTCAGCGGGGAGCCTGCTTCTGAACTTTGTCAAATAAGTAAATAAATAAATCTTAAAAAAAAAAAAATGACCAGTGACTGTTACGCTGAGACCAGCCTTCCCAACTCTGTCTGTGTATCCCTCTTTCTTTCTTTCTTTTTTTCTTTCTTTCTTTTTTTTTAAAGATTTTATTTATTCGAGAGAGTGAGAGAGGGAACACAAGTAGGGGGAGCTGGACGGAAGAAGCAGACTCCCCGCTGAGCAGGGAGCCCGATGTGGGGCTCAATCCCAGGACCTTGGGATCATGACCTGAGCCAAAGGCAGACACATAACAACTGAGCCCCCCAGGAGCCCCCCATGCATCCCCTCTTGAGGCAGTCAGAAGTGCTCATCACACCCACGGGATCCTGTGTTGGAACAGCAGCGTTGGTTCTGCTCCCACCTTCCCTCTCCCCTCAGTTACTTTTTCTGCTGGTTTTATTCTAGCTGGGTTTTCATTCCCAGCAGAGAAAGGGCTGCTCCGGCAAAGTTTGGGGCTTGCCTTTCATTGGGTCACCCCTGACCTGGAAGCAGGGGAATGGAATGTTCCATATGTTGACCCATCGTGGAGTAGCCCTCTCATTTATATGATAGAACAGGCCTGGGCTCTATGACTCACAGCCCCTCCCGCCTGCCTTTCTGCAGTTGGGTTCCCCAGCAGATCTTTGTCGCTGGCATTTTACAAAGGAAGCAGCAGAGTCTGAGACCTCCTGCGGTTTTGTCTGTGGTAATCATATCGGAGTCCTCACAGCCATCTTCAGAGGTAGGCGTGATTTGCATTTTCCAGGCGAGGAGCACCGTGGGTCAGAAAGGTTCAGTGCTTTGTCTGAGGTGGCAGAGCTGGAGTCTGACCCAAGGTTGTTGGGCACAGAGACCCTGCGCCCCTGCCCGTAAGTGAAGCTCTTGGCAGTGAGCTTCGGCTGGGCTGCAGTGTTGACAGCCCCCCCCCCCCCGCACCCCCCCGCCCATCCCCCGACTGGAAGGAGCCGCTCGCACCACCAGAAAATGAAGCAGGTCCCTGAGGATGTTGGCATCGTGAAAGATTCTGATTCCTGGTGCTTCACTTCCAGGCTGAGAGGTCTGCACGCCGCCAGGCCTGCCTCCGTGTGAGAGGCTGATTGCTGACGCAAGCTTGGAAAGAACGGACGCAGCAGATGGTGGCCAGGACCCCCACGTAGGAAGGACGGGCACAGTGCCTTGAGGGCTCTAGAAAGCACTCCGTTCCCCGCCTCTGGCTGCGGTCTCCATGGTCAGCGGTTGCTGGCTTCCCATGAGGGGGGCTCCAGAGGGACCTGCGGGAACCCCGGGCAGACTTAGGATGACTGGTTTGGGTTTGTGCTCGTCTTGGGCATTGGCTTTCTGCACTCATTCCCCAGGAAAGTTGCTCCACCAGATTGGGGAGGTGGGGGAGGGGGCGGGAACGAAGCTTCTGGGGAGAATCAGCAGGTAGAGATGCACCAACAGTGGGAGCCGCAGAAGGGGAGTTAGGAGAAACCCGTCTTTTTGTCTTTTGTTAGGGTTCTTGTAAATCAGAAGAGTTACAAAGAAATTTAAAATCTGAAAATGATGGGGCAAAGATTTGAGTTCAGTACACTTCGTTACGAATGAGCATTTTACTTAATGTTTTTCATAGTAGATGAATGGCGTGGAAAGTAGGACCCACTTTGGTTTTCCTTCCCACACGTCCTGAGACTTTTGTGTTCTCTTACGTACTTTGTAAGATTAACTATAAAAATCAAATTGCCAGACACTTGAGATAGAAATCAGTGTTGGTGGTACTCAGAGATGATTAAATGCTGTTTCCTCTTTTCATGAAGAAGACAGAACTTCTGTTCTGGAAGCCACGTTAACCAGGCAGAAAACCCTCACTCCCTGCCCCTCACTGTGGGATTCCTTCGTCTGTGGTCTGAGCTCATGGCGGAGAGACCAGGAAGGGGCCGGTCCATCCTGGCAGCCACGTTGCTGCCTTCCAGAGAATGGGGGCTGTGCGTGGCGTCTGCTTTCTCTCTGGGCTGCAGCTCTGCTGCTCCCATTTAAGCCAGAGAGAGCAGCGTAGTAGGGGTTTTAAGAGGTCTTCTGAGGCAAAGACGGGCCCTTGGCAGTGAGCTAATTGGTGTTCAAAATGGAGTGGGGCAAAGAGGCGTTCGCTGCGGGTGCGTGGTCCAGCCAGAGTTGTGCCCCACATCCCGTGTGCGGGCCACCCCACGGGGCACATGGTCTCTCCCTCTCATCACTAACCTGCCGGGGGAAAAGAGATGTAAGTCGAAGTGTACACATAGGACATTCGCGCTCAGAGCCCCTGGAACCAGTGTTCTCAAGCCAGGCTGTACATTACATTCATGTTGGGCCTCCGAGCTGCAGACAGAGGCCGCGTTAGGGCATTTGCTTCCTGTCTGTGGCCTGGTTTGTGTTTCAGCGACCCAGGGAACTCCCTGACTCCGGCCCCAGAACCCTCACCAGCACGGTGGTGGTGGTGAGGTCCCCATCACTGTTCTGGGCAGGGATGAGCCCACTGGTCTCCGGCACCTAGTTTTGAATGGAAGTTGAGTTAATGCATACTTAGGTCTGTAGGATGGATAACTAATCTGGACTTACTGCAGATCTCTATTTATTGTTGGAATTTCAGGGGCTTCATTCATTCAATGTTTTCCTAATGGAAACAGTGCAGGGTTCTTCCTGCCCCCAGATAGAAGCCCGGAGTTGTTTTTCTGCAGTGTTCTCCTGCTTCTGAAGCCAAGCTTTGACCTTCTCTTCCAGGCCCCTTTGTCATACAGCAGGGAGGGGAACAAAAGACTTTTATTTCACCTGTCTGGGGTGCCAGGCAAAAGCAAAGGAATCCCTCTCACAGGCTTTGCAATTCCCCAGCAGCTCAGCTCAGAAAGCCTTTATCCTCCTCTGATATTTACTCAACACCTGACACCTCCTGGGAATCTTTAAAATTGTTCTCGAAAGAAACCATTCTGCTGCAAGTACCTATTTTTAGACTTTATAAAGCCCTTCTCTCTATCTGCCTGGCCTGCTGTTTGAAAGGCACCAGGATCCTTTGTCTTTAAAAGTTCAGCACCCTCTGGCTTGTTCCCCACCTGAACTGCCCCCCACCCCCCAAGTCCTGGAATGCTCTGGGGGGTACATCTCTGCATTCTGACCAAAACCCAAACGACAGGTTTGACCTTCACACAGGAGTCCTTGAAATTATACAGCCCTGGGAGGTGGGACTTCTAAGCAGTGAACCTTGGGTGAAAGTGAATATGAATTGGTAGGTCTTGGAACTCTCGATCTGCCCCCAGGCACCTTTAGCCTGTCCGCTGGACTGGTTTGAGTTTTGGACCCTGCTGCTGGCTGGCCAAGTTCAGCACAGGTACACCTGACCGTTACGAGCAGCTGTCGAGTTCCTGGCACAAACTGTGTAAAATGGGGTTACGTGGGCCTTGACCACATTCTGGTTAGCCTGGGGTCATCTCTGTAGCCATGGGTTTTGGCTCTTTTCTTTCCATGAGCCCATAGGTTGTAACTAGTAGCAAGTGTGTGATGTTGAAGGCAATAATCTTAAAGAGCGAAGTCCGCCTTCCTGGGGCTGTGGGAGGGGCAGTTGAGATCTTCTCTCCTCTGGGCCTTTTCCTGTTGTTTTTTGTTTGTTTGTTTTTGTTTTGTTTTTCCCACCTTTGTCCTTCCTTGCTTCCTCGTTGTCCCTCCGCATGGGCCACACAGGAGAACTGAAGTGTCCTTAATTTTGTAGTGTGCACTCAAGCTTCAGGAGGTGACTGTCAGCCTTCTGTGACCCTCTCAGGTGACCTCAGAGGATCTCAGAAACAAGAAGAACCAGAAAACCAGTTCAGCAGGCATGCGGGCAATATTTTGGAACAATCAGATAATGATAGAAGTGTATTAAGATGACCTAAGGATCTTTCACATGTCTGTGTGGAAATCAGGAAACCGTAATTTTAAAACTAGATGGTACCTTGGGGCATGCAAATATTTGTAGAACTGCTTGCAAGCACGTAGACCTCTTTTCCCCTTTTGCATATAGAATCTCCTCTAGCCCATGGGTCCTCAGGGCAGCATAAAATACTGTCTCCTGGGAAGATAACAGATAAGGTGTTTACTAACCTGCTTTGATGTTGGCGTTCTTTTGGTCCACAAGAGGACTTCCTGAGTAAAAGTTTTGATTCATGCTATTAAATTTAAATAGGTAAATTGAATATTTTTATATGGAACTCTCTTAAAATTAAAACTCGCAATAAAACCAAGTGTTGCTTTAGGTAAAATTTTTCTAAAATTGGGAAAAAGGAGGACATACACACATAGAAGTGCTTGAAATGGGCTGGCTCACAGTCAAATGTTAACATATCAGGGTGGTAGGATTACCAGGTTTTTTTTTTTTGGTGGTTGTTTTTTATATTTTCTAAATTTTCTGTAGTAAGTATATTATTGTTAACAATATAAATGTGCATGCCTGATGACATAGCTAACATACTTCAGAAGGAACTCCTTCTAAGAAAAGAGTTAGGTGTGTATTATATCCTTATATGTATATATCCTTATATGTATGTCCTAAGGATATATATGTGCAGTATATGTACTATAAAATATTTATATTTTACATATATATTCAAAGAATTAAATTGCTATAGACGAAGCTGTTGGGGAGCGAGAATGTCCTGTTGCCTTCAGGGTCCTGCTAGCCAGACTAAAAATCAAACTGGCATAAGACAGATTAACAGGAGAAAATTAAATTTAGTAGGGTAAGTGAGGGGAATTCACACAGACATGGAAATTCCAGAGACGGACACAATGAGGTGTATGTGTCCTTCTGAACTAAGGAGAAGGGGCTGGGGGTGGGGTTCTGGGACTTCAAAGGGAGGGACTGCTGTTCACAGGGAGAGGAAAAACAATAAATGTTTGGTAAACACGTGTTTGGTGGACCTCTCAGAAACCATGGGACACAGAGGATTTGATCAAACAGGCCTTGTTGGGTTGCTCCCTGTCCACTAAACCAACCCAGGTCACAGAGTAATGTGGTTGTGTATGATGATCGCGTTCTTCCTGGATCAGGTCCTCTACCTGAATTCTTTTTAGGTAGTTGTAGGGGGAGGTAAAGAGCTTTTCTCAATCTACAGGGTTTTGATTGCTTTTCATTTATTTTTATTTTTTAAGATTTTATTTATTTGAGAGAGAGAGAGCACACACAGGGGGGCAGGGAGCAGCAGAGGGAGAAGCAGAAGCAGACTCCCCACTGAGCAGGGAACCCAACGCAGGGCTCAATGCCAGGACCCTGGGATCATGAACTGAGCTGAAGGCAGATGCTTCGCGCCGACTGAGCCACCCAGGCGCCCCTTCATTGCTTTGTAACTCAAAACGATCTTCATGTCAAAGCAGTATATTTGGGTACAGCCTTCCCTTGGCCCCTACAAAGCAACGTTTATCATAATGTTCAAACATAGAGTTCAAACAATCAGACATAGTCCATTTGTAGTAGATACCTGAGATGGAACAGTACGAAACCTTAATTAGAAATGATGAAGGTACGTGAGGACAGTGGAAACCTATCCAATGAAAAAGTAAGTTTCAGACTGACTTGTATAATTTGTTCCCATCTTTTTGTAAGAAACCTGCACATAAACAGAAATACGGGTGATCTGAAAGGGTAGGAACGTGCCGACGTGTTAATAGTGTTAGAGAAGGGGAGTCCTGGGTGTTCATTTCCTTCCTGTGTGTGTGTGTGTGTGTGTGTGTGTGTGTGTGTGTGTGTAATTTTCCTGTGAAGAATCTACATTGCTTTTGTAAACATTGGGAATGTTTCAGTTTTAGCAAATAAAATTGCCTCTTGGGTGCCTGGGTGGCTCAGTGGGTTAAAGCCTCTGCCTTTGGCTCAGGTCATGGTCTCAGGGTACTGGGATCGAGCCCCGGCTTTGGGCTCTCTGCTCAGCAGGGAGCCTGCTTCCCCCTCTCTCTCTGCCTGCCTCTCTGCCTACTTGTGATCTCTGTCTGTCAGATAAATAAGTAAAATCTTTAAAATAAACAACAACAACAACAATAAATAGAATTGCCTCTTTAGTGTGAGAACCTGTGATTTGAACCTCACCAGAGACCTTTTGCCCTGTGGTTTAAATCCATCTTCTTGGTTCTTCAAGAGAATTAAAGCAATGATAAAAAGAGCTTAATCTGACAAACCCAGTTGCTGAGTGGACCACTGATAATTACCACGGGTGAGGTTTTTAATTGCCATTTGTATCAGTGAGTACTTTTCTCTTTTCCTTGTTATGTTTGGATTTTTCTAGCAGAAGCCACAGTGCAGTTCACTGCACTTTATGGAAGGTGAGAAGCGCGATCTTTGCAATGGGAGGCTGAATAATGAAGCTTGTTCAGAATGGTGTTAAAGGAAGTGAGACTTTGAGCCCAAAGGCCCTGTGATGGTGGCTGCTTTTCTGAGTTCAGACTCTAATTCTGCTTACTTGGGTTTGGCAGCCCTGGGCTGAGGCTATCAGAAGACTGGCTCCAGGGTAATTGGTAAATGACTAAGGAAGACAATGGCCTTAACTCTCTAGCTAAAAGGTTTATTGGTGAGACGGGCTCATTAGAAAATAATTACATTAGGAGTGCCTGAGTGGCTCTGTTGGTTAAGCATCTGCCTTCGGCTCCGGTCATGATCCTGGGGTCCCGGGATTGAGCCCCGCATCGGGCTCTCTGCTCAGCAGAGAGCCTGCTTCTCCCTCTTCCTCTCCCCCCACTGTGTTCTCTCTCCTGCTCGCTCTTTTTAATAAATAAATACAACCTTAAAAAAAAACCAATAAGGTGAATCTAGAACTTAGTGTACAAGCTAATTGCTGAATTGTGTGCACGGATGACACACGGATGTTGAAGGCTTCAAGAAAGGAAGACCTGGATAGGCAGGGGGAGGTCGACCCTTCATCCCAGAAGCCCCAGCATGGGTTGTTTGATATATGGAAGCGGCTTGCTGATGAGACAGCATCTGAGCTGGGTTTTTAAGCCTGGGTTCCTAAACATGTGAACCTGGATCGTGAGATCGCAGGACAAGGGACTGTGCCTTACGTACGAGCATCCTGGGGATCGAGAGATTGAACTCGTGCTCAGGATCCCAGGTGATTCCCAGTCCTCAGCCCTGCGGACGGCGAGTCAGGTGCCTGATGACGGTACAGCAGGAGGGGACCAGGGAGGGCACGTTCCTCTGCTACTTTACTGTGAGCGACTTGCTGATTTCAGGAAGGTGAAGATGCTAGGGTGCCTTCAGTCAAGTGAAGAAGGTATTCCTGGCGTCATTACAGTTAGTTTGCAGGTCTCCGGACTCCCGGCCGATCCAGTGTAAGTGATTCACGTCAGCCCTTTGACACTGGCCTGCTCGCCGGAATGGTTTCCCCCGGGCTGCCTGACGCGCTCCGGGTCGTTCGTTTCCTGCCTGGCCGAACGCGAAGCTCCGGGCTCTTGGTTGGGTTCGTTTGTGGGGGTGCCGCTCCCAGGGGCTTGCACCTGCCTCTCAGTGGAACTTAGTAGCTGTCTCCTTGTGTCCAAGGTGGCGTGCCGGGAGCCAGAGAACACAGGGTCTGGGGCCTCCAGGAATTTGTCATCAGCTGCTAATTTGAGCTCAGCATGGCCCTTGAACATGGGGCATCGATTTCCAGATATTTAGAAAGGGCGGATGCGCTAATGCACAGATTTGTCTCCCTGCCCGCGTGCTTCATTTCTGACTGTTTTAACGAATCAGTATTTAAGTTGGATACTGTCCTGTTCAAACACAACGCAGTGTGGCCTGTGGGGCCTTGGGGGGCGTGCCTGGGATGGTTAGCGAGGTTTCTAAAGTAAAGTGACTGACAGGAGAGCAAGGGCATTATCATGGGTTGGGGGGAGTATATGTGGACTGACTGACTTTCTTTCTTGACTCCATGTATTTATTTGACACAGAAATCACAAGCAGGCAGAGAGGCGGGCAGAGAGAGGGGGAAGCAGCTCCCTGTGGAGCGGAGAGCCTGACACTGGGCTCGATTCCAGGACCCTGAGATCATGACCTGAGCTGAAGGCAGAGGCTTAACCCGCTGAGCCACCCAGGGCCTGACACCGGGCTCGATTCCAGGACCCTGAGATCATGACCTGAGCTGAAGGCAGAGGCTTAACCGGCTGAGCCACCCAGGCGCCCCATGTGGACTGTATTTCTTGATAAAAGCGTTTTATCTCATGTTATCTTCCTGCCAGTTATAATAAATGGAAACGTTTAGGAAAGAGCTAATTGTAATACTGGTGAGTTACTTTATGTATGAGAGTGTACATTTGATTGGAAGAAATACTGAAATAGACCTCTTGAATTAGTCTAGTACAGGCATATACCTTGCTTTATAGATACTGCTGCTTAACACAAAGTGAAGGTTCTTAATGACCCTGGTATCAAGCCAGGCCGTTGGTGCTGTTTTTCCAGCAGTGTTCGGTCACTGTGTGTCTCTGTGTCGATGTCTTGGTCATTCTCCCAATACTTGAGAATACTTGAGACTCATTCATTACTACATTTGTTACGGTGATCTGTGAGCCATGGTTATGACTCCCTGAAAGCTTAGATGATGATTAGTGCTTCCTAGCAGCAAAGTATTTTTTAAAAAATTTTTTGAGGAATGTAATTATTAGTGAGCGAGAGAGAGCACGAGTCAGGGGCAGAGGCATAGGGAGAAGCAGACTCCCCACTGAGCAGGGAGCCCGACTCCGGGACTCGATCCCAGGACCCCAGGATCATGACCTGAGCTGAAGGCAGACGCTTAATGGACTGAGCCACCCAGGCACCCTTCAATAAAGTATTTTTAACTTAGGGACGTGCATATTTTTTTTTAATTGTACGTACTTATGGACTATGGTGTAGTGTAAACAGAACTTGTATATGCACTGAGAAACCAAAAAATTCATTTGACTCCATTTATTTCAATACTTGCCGTCTTGTGGCAGTCTGGAATGAACCTGGAATGTCTCTGAGGTGCACCTGCGGAAGATAAAGCTACATTCTGGCTAGGTAGTTAACTTTGTGATTGCTGCAGATAACCTGTTGAGGTGATGTGGGTAAAACAGGAAGGACATTTGACGTAGGATAAAGTCCTGAAAGTTCCTTTCTGCAGAAGTAAGGCATCTTCCTTTCTCCCCCAAGCAGCTGCTGCTATTATAGAAGGAGGCTGTGCCAGCTGTGACACATCTGGTCACCCAGGCCTTTCTCAGCTGCCCGTGAAACCTATATGTACTATCTTCCCGGGCACTTGCTTAGGAATCCCTAATACCCTTTTAGGACATATCCCAGTGATGCCTTTTGAAGGTGAGTTTTGCAGTGTCTTCTCCGTGGCCCTCACTTCCTCTGGCATATTTTTCCTGAGGCGGTCACCTGCTTTTGGGAGCCTCCTGGACCTAAATATATTCCCCCAGAGATCGATGAAGTCTTTGGAGGAGTGAAGGGGTTAGGAGCATTTTTTTCAGGTGTTACCTGATTGGCCACTCTTTGTGACCTGATTTTTCCAGCCCATTCTGCCCTCCGGCCATACAGAACAACTTCCCTGAACCCACCTGAATCTTGCTTACTGGCCAGGGCCCAGCTCAAAGCCTGCTTCTTTTTCATCCTGTCCCGGGCCTTCCGCTGGCTCCTTTTCGTGGTAGAGTTGCCTACCTCATCTTTTCCAGGCGGCCCTTGGCTGTTATGTTTTGGGAACATACTGGCTCTTTGCTTCTCTTTTCTCTGTCTTGGGGACTTTATTCTTTGTAACCAAATAACCAGGCGTTGGATGGGAGACAGAAATGAGAGGGAGGAACAGAACTTTTAACCTCCCCCTTGTAATGAGTAACTTGTTCAAAAGTCCATGGAGAAGAAGGAAGGTGGGGAGGATGATGTGCTGGGGAAGAAAGAACCAGGGTTGTCCTTGAGTGACCAAAGCAGGAATGCCCACCTGCCGCCACCTCTGGAAGGATGGGTGGAAGGTGGTGTGGGGCTCGTGACTGCACTGTGCCAGAGCCACCACCAGATGGTGACGGCAGCTTCTTGGCCCCAGCGGGGCTCTGGGACTCCCCCTCCCATGGAAGGTCTCTCGAAGCATGGCATTGATGGGGGGCCGGGGGGCTCCTGCCATTGTCGGTCCTATCAGAGAGTAGTATCCTAAGCAGCCTCTGAATTCCATTTTAAGAAAGCATTGCCTTTTAAAAGGAAGCATTAAAGAAAAAGACTTCTGGCTGAGTTAAGTGCCTATTTTTTCCCTCAACATTTATGACTCTTAGAAGTGGGCGTGTGCATGTTCTTGGCCCTGAAGTGGGACATTACAAGGAATTTGGGTCAGAAACCTCCTCTGACTCGAGCTGCAAGTTCGTATACTGGTCGCGGTTTGGGCTGAGGGGCCACAGTGATCTAGCTTAGACCTTCGGATAATAGAATGATTTTTACATCGGCCTCCCTAACCTGTTGGAGACATGGGTTAAAATAGAGAGTAGGAGAAGCATGTTTTGCTGTTGGATATGTGTTGGATCGGTTTTTAAATTGAGGGGAGGTCAAAGGGGTCGCTGTGGTTGATCTAGGACAGGACTGTTAGAGCCACAAGCTTTTGGTGGGGGTGTGAATGCGGATGGGGCTCAGTCCCTTGGACCTGAACTGCTGTTTCCTGCCCCTCAGGACCTCATTCCTCCCAGAGGCCAACTGAGCAATTATTTAAACACTAGTATCCAGGATTTCCTCATTTCCTTGAATGTCCTTCCTTTCAGCATTGGCACGAACATGTAGAGGAAAATGCCATTAATTTTCAAGAAGGGACATTCTGTGTGCCTTAGGGTTCTGAAGTCCCAGGGTCGCCTCGGCTTGGCTCCGCTTAGCCACGGTGCGCACTTCTTCGTGGAAGTCAGCCGCTTCCTTTCCCCATGTTCTGTTGCGGGGGCAACGGGAGGACCCTGTCTCGTGTTTTGTGTCTCTTGAATCCACAAAGTTCCTCCTGTAGCCATTGGTTCTGCTGCCTCAGATGAGCGGATTTGATTCTGCTGCCTCAGATTTGATCCAGGCGCAGGCATCAGCAGCAGCTTCCAGCCCAGACAGGCTTCGGCACAGCACCAACCGGTTCGGCTCGAGGGCGTCCTGGGTGGGTGGCTCTCCTGGGTGGGTGGCTCTCCGTGGGGCCCTACCTGGGCGGTAGCTGCTGCAGAACCCTCCCCGGGAAACACCTCCCGCAGAGCGCCGTGCCTCCGCTCCAGGCTGCTGATCACCTGTCGACAGGGGGAACCGGCAGAGACCAGGATTTCTCCTTGCCGCTGCTGTTGTTAGGGGAAACAGACAACCGTCTGCATCTAGACCAGCCTCTCTCTGTCTCTCCTCTTTAAAAGGAGGTCTTCCTGCCCAGGATCTGGTAAGCACCCCAAAGGGTTCTGTATTCCTTGCTTAACATCAGGAGAACGTTCTCTTACAATGGATTTGTTAGCTTTAATCTAAATTGTGTCAGGATTGGGGGAATTACTTGATCTGTTTTGTGTCAGTTACTCATGATTTGCATGCTGCAGAAATCAAAGTATATACAGTGAAACATTTTAATTACGTGTTTAACCTATGTCGTCTGGTTTGAGACCTGTTTTTCTTTCCGTGCTCTGGAAAACCATTATAGATACTGCTCTTCTGCCCCCCCCCCCGTACCCTTTTATGCATAAATTACTGCATTTGTCATCACTGTGTTCCTGAAATGTCAAAAATAGACACAGTTGAGGGATCTGTCATGCAGAGTTAGGAAATTTGGTACTGAACTCCAGGTGAAATGAGGATAGATCTTCCATTTAAAACGTTTTCTTTTTAGACTTCATTGTGAAGTTCAGTGTGAACATCGCACATGCAGTTGGCTGGGTCAGGGAGGGACAGGCGAACCTCTCTATTGTCTCAGATTTACCTCCTGGGCTGCAAACACCTCTCTCATTTGTTTTATAACCCTTACAGGAAATGCTTGATGATGAGTCACATGACTCTCCTAACTTTAGTTTTTGCTTGTGTTCACACAGATTAAATGATTTTGCTCTGAACTTTTCAGAATTATAAATCAGGTGCCTGATATCTCTTCCCCACATTTTCCATTCCCCAGATAATACAAACTTGTATTCCCTTATAGAGAAAATAAAACCGGCACTGAGATTTTCTGGACTCTAAGTTAAAAGAGTGCTCCTGTTCAGCGTCATTAAAGATATGTATAGAAATTAATCCCCGGGAGTCTGTTGTCTGTCCATTTCAGGTTAATCTCACTAGCAAGCATTAGTGTAGTTCTACTTTCTCTCTCTCTCTCTTTCTACATCGGTTACAAATAATGCTTTATGGCAAATACATAATTGGAGGGCAATTGACTTATGTAATACTGGAATGGAGATGCAGGGCGGTGCGTGCTCTCTTTGGGTGAGTCCATAACAAGAAGAAACTGTCAGGCTGCCTCAGACAGAGGATGGCAGTGGGGCTGGTGCTGATCTCTGGGCTCTGGAGGAGGGTGTGTGCGGGAGGAAGCCTGAAGCTTGTCAGAAAGAACACTTGTCAGAAGTCCTCAGAACCGTGGCTGTCTGTAATGTGTGAAATTGAACTTGTGACCCTGTTTTCTTGAATGCGACTTCTGGTTTTGCGTGAGAGTTGAGTGGTATTGGGTCCCTGGGTGTGGGAGAAAAGGCAGAGCCGCTTAATGAAGAGGGACACACCACCCTTTTTTTGTGTGGCTCGAAATTGTGGAGTCTAAACTGTTACCTTAAAAGGCGAGGTTTCCACCAAGAAATGGAAAATTGGAGACACAAAGTCTGCACACCGTACCTGTTTAGAATTCCTTACCTGTAAACTCCTTGCATGTGAGGTGACAGTTACACCTCACAAGGGATAAGGAAGAACAGAAAATAAACCACAGAGAATTGACTGCAGCTTTGGGTGGAGAACATTCTAGAAGGAAAGAAGTATGCCCCCACCCCGCGCCAGATGCCCCTGTTTGGTTCTGCTCCTTCTGTGCCATTGAGGTGCCCTTTTCCTGAAATGACCCAGACGCTGTGTTTGGCAACAAGAGCCTGGGACTTTATCTAAATGCATTTTTTTCAGCTTGTGAACTCTCATTCTTTGCCAAGAGGCCCAAGTGCCTGGTTAATGATCTTTAATGTAAATGATCCTATGCCACGATTAACATTTAGCTTGGTTAGTACCACACAGGCTGAACTCCCTGGTCCTCCCCTGTGATTTATTCTCTGCCAGCCATCTCCCCACCTGTAGAAACTAGGCATAGCCAGTTCTCGCCTTATGTGTGCTCTTTCCCTGGGGGTGGCCGGGCTTGGGGCGTGGAGAGCGAGTTTGGTGTGAGCCAGATGAGGTGGAACCAAAGACACCGCATGGAAGGGGGTGCCGTGCGCTGGGGGGCTCCGGAGATCGGAGACCCATCCAGAGCCGTCGTGCGGAGACTCTTCTTGGGAACGCTGCTCACAGTTTCACTTGGGCTGGTGGCATGGGGTGAGCCACGTCTCCCAGCCCAGGCACTTGAGTGCCTGGGTCCCTGAGCCACCCTGGCAGCCATCTGCGCTCCTCCCCTTCTTTCCGAGGAGACCTCTGGTGGCTTCCCTTCTCGAAGGAAAGAGGCGATAGGATGGCCTAGGTGTGCTATAAGCTGGATAGAATTAGCTGTTTCTTCTGACCTACATGTATGGTGATGGTGAGTTGTACACACTCACACTGAACACCTCGGAGAAGATAAGAAATAGCTTCTGTAACCACAAAAATGAGGATTGTCTTTTTTTTTTTTTTTTAATGATTTTTAAGAAACTGCTTTTACAACCAGGTATTTAAAAAGCCAGTGACCCAACCTGTAGTCTCTCAGGCTTCCGTGAAGAACTTCCTTGTCCTGTTTCACTGTGGATGATAGAAGGATTTCTCTTGGGGCGCCTGGGTGGCTCAGTAGGTTAAGCATCTGCTTTCGGCTCAGGTCATAATCCCAGGGTCCTGGGATCGAGCCCCACATCAGGCTCCCTGCTCAGTGGGGAGCCTGCATCTCCCTCTTACCCCCACCTCCACTTGTGATCTCTTTCTCTTTCTCTCTCAAATAAAATCTTAAAAGTATTTCTCTCCTCTCTACCCCCAAGTTAAGCTGAGTGACATGTTGGAAAGCTCCGGGCATTAGCCTGAGGTGTTTGAGGCACACACAAATTAGCTCACTCTTCTTTGCTTGGCCTGAATCTTCTTTTAGGGAATGGGGTCTGTGTTAGTCGCTGGTGGCAAAATGACCCTTGGGCGGTATGCCCACCATCCTCTGAGATGGAATGTGGGTAGGGTGGGTGGCACCCAGTGGTCATGAGTCGTAGGGTTTGGCTTCTTTCCCAGATCAAGTTCTGTCTTGTGCTTGATTGGTTCGGCTGCTGCGTGTTAGAATCTGATGTTTACTTCAGAATCCTGGGATGGAAAGGATTAAGAATGATCTCTAACCCAACTTCCTTGTTTCTGAGGCATTATCAGGTCTATACATTGCATTTAGTTACTGTTGTAAAAAGTACTAACTCAGGAGTGAAGGGAAAAACCATAATTTTGCTTCTTTGGTCATTCACGGTGATTATGTTTTCTGAGACAAATTACTGGTATGTATGGATCAGTTAAAAGGTTTTTTTTTTTTTTTTTTTTTTTTTAAAACATTGTTTAATCCACGTTGAACTTTTAAATTACGATTGAAATCCTGTTGTATTCCTGTGTATCATGAATTACTTTAAGGCAGAGGTTCGCAGCCTGGGACAGTTTTGCCACCTCCCAGGGGACTTGGGCAATGTCTGGAGACATTTTTGATTGTCCTTTAGTGGGGACAGGCCAGGGATGCCGCAGCCCTCCACCACAGAGAAGTGTCTAACCAAAGTGTTAGTGGTGGCGGGTAGAAAAACCTTGCTGTAAATAATGGACGAACAGAGTTGAAGAGGCCACAGAAAATCTGAACTCTGTGCGTGGTCTCTCCACAAAGGAGTTAAACCGAGTTTGTTTGTGTTGTTTTACCCAAGTGCTGAATTTGGGCCTAGCTGAATTAACACATTAATGGAGCGTGTGGTTTATATAACAGAGCTTCAAGATAGTAAAATGTCTTGAAGTTCAAATTACTGGCAGAGGGTCTTAGTTTAACGTAATTTCTGTGGTAGCGACTAGATTGCTTGCTTGTACCGTCGGCCTGGCAGGAGGAGTCCTGGTCCCCGCCAGGCTGGGGCAGCTCTCCGTTTGTGGGATCGCTCTGTGGCAGCTGGCGGGGAGACCTGCTTGTGGTCATGTCTCAGAGGCCTTCTGTGGCCGATGGCAGGGTCAGGTGTCCCTGCCGCTAACCTCCTGGGGCTGTTGGCGACCGAAATGAGAAGCCACTGTGGCATATTTGACGCTGAAGGAATCTGTTGAGTCTCATGCCTTCTCTTTTGAGATGAACTTGAGCCCAGAAAGGTGGGCTTTCCTTTTCTTTCTTTTTTTCTTTTTTTAAGATTTTTATCTATTTGACAGAGAAAGAGAGAGAGATCACAAGTAGGCAGAGAGGCAGGTAGAGAACGGGGGAAGCAGGCTCCCTGCTGAGCAGAGAGCCCGATTCGGGGCTCGATCCCAGGACCCTGAGATCATGACCTGAGCCAAAGGCAGACGCTTAACCCACTGAGCCACCCAGGCGCCCAGGCTTTCCTTTCCTAATCGTGCCGACACAGTTTCTCTCTCTAGTTCTTCAGGCAGTTTCTACCTAAGCATTTAATGAATTCATTTCCAGTTCATCCTGTGCTCACCGCCTCCACGTTATCTGTCATCCTGCTTGCTCTTTGAAATCTTTCCGGTCCCCTTTTTATGCTTTCACTCCTCAACTCCTTCATTTGATTGAACTACCCTTGGGGATGGGGCAGTGGCTCGCGTGCCTTCGGGGCCCGGCAGTGCCCTCAGAAGCATTCTGCACGGTTCTGACGCCAGGAGCTCTTTGTTGCCCTGATTTCAGGGACACCGAAGCTTAGCATGACCGACCCGGTCTCACTGTCTGAACCTGCCTCTGCATTCGTGTTCTTTGTGCCGTAACTCACTTTGCAACGTGGCAATTCTTGACGCATTTGGCAGGTTCTCTGAGGTGGTAGTTAGGGGAGCTGTATAGATCAAGGTGGGCCGGTTGAGTAGCTGACTCTTGAGGGTGTTTCATCCAATATTCGCATTTTTCTGGCCTTGAGAAGCATCGTTTTAGTCCTTTTTGCTTGTATGTCATATTTGCTTAAATAGCCTTCCTGTGGTGAATTTTAAACGGTAAGAAAATGAAAATTGCATCCTGGAACAGGAAAAGGACATTAGGGAACTAAAGCCTGGATTTCAGTTAACAATGATGTATCAACCTTGGTTCGTTAATTGTAACAAATGTACGTTACTAATGTAAAATGTAATAATGGGGGAAACCAGAGGATATGCTATATGGGAACTCTGTGTACTGTCTTTGGAATAATTCTGTAAGTCTAAACTGTTCTTCAAAAAAGGTCTAATTTTTAAAAAACTACCATTTTATTAAAGGACATAATAGTAGAGCTTAGAGACTTTTTTCCCTTGAATAGGCTGCTGCAAAGTTGAATTCCTTGTTCACCTCTCAGCTTTCTGCTCAAGATAGCCACGAAGTGCCTCTTTCCAAAAGGCACCCAGATCGGTTTAAGCAGTTTCAGACCAGGTTATGTGATGTTAATTGCCTGCCATTGCACTGACTCATTGCTAGGTGGTATATTTAAAAAGACTAGACAGAATTTTCAGGTTAAAAAGTTACATCAACAGAAAATGTATTTGTCCTTGCCAATTGAAATATTATCGGCTGGGAATGCTACCAACAATGTGCTAGTTGGACAATGGGACGTGTCCCTTTTTTTGGTGGGCTTCCAAAGGCATCTGGGTGACAGATGTCACCGTCCCAGTGCAGCCTGGTGTAATTCAATGCCTCTGAAACTGGGATAAGGAATTGCGGTTCCTGGGTCCGTACAGATACGAAATACACGCGTGAGTCTGTTTGGTAAATCACTGAAAGTGTTAAACATGCATATATTCTGGCAGAAATGAAAATCAGCATGAGTTATTTACTTATTCTTTATTTATTTTTTATTTTTAAAAGATTTTATTTCTTACTTGACAGAGAGCACAAGCAGGGGGAGCTGCAGTGGGAGAGGGAGAAGCAGCTGGGAGCCTGCAGTGGGGCTCGATCCCAGGACCCTGGGATCATGACCTGAGCCAAAGGCAAACACTTAACCGACTGAGCCACCCAGGTGCCCCAGCATGAATTTTTAAAAGGTTGGACGTCAAGTTGTTGGCAGCGCCCACAGGCTCCTGGCTCTCCCTGCACTCTTCTGTTGGTGTGGGTACGAGGGAGAAGTGTGTGAAAGCTTGGAGATAGGAGAGCTTGGGTTTGAACCAGTTTGAGTCCATTACCTGAGCTGTAAGTGGGCTAGTCATCAGAAATTTTGTTGTGAAAACAGAATGAGATCATACAGAATGTATCTGAATACAGCACGATCTGCACAGATGTGGGACATGTGGTGGTAGGTGTCAGCCAACCTCCCCTCTTCCTGCCCTTGCCGACTTGTGCAGTACATTTATAGTAGGAACCTTGATTTTCACTTGGGGCTAAGGTCAGCTTTGTTGCCCATCTGGCCCCTGTCTTGCATTCTCGCTTGGTGTGCATGTGTGTTAATATTAAAGGTTACTTGGAGAGTATATTATTGAGGTGTATACAAAAATAGAGAAAATTGCAGGATGGCAGACAGCACAGTGAAATCTCGTCACCCAACTTCAACAGTCACTGACATCTTGCCATTTACTGCTATTGGATGCAGTTCGGTATCATTTTATAATTCTTTCTACCTTAGGGTCTACCCCATTAGGGATGTACAATAAAAATACATTTTAGTGTCAAGTGAAATAATGTTTCTCTATATGATTACAGCACCAACTTTTGATATAGTGTTAGTTTTGTTCATTTGGTTTTCCCCCAGTTTTCTCACTCTTGGGAGATAGAGAACCCCTCACATATTTTTGCATCTGTGCAATACACCCTTGTATGAACGTATTAGCGTTTATTCAGTTAATCCCCTACTGATGGACATCGGGGTTATTCCCAGACTTGTCCATTGTTTCTCAATAAATAGCCTTGTGCACACATCATTTTGTATTTTTGTCTAGGCATTCCAGTAGGGATAAAGGGATAAGATTAAAGAGGCAAGTAAATTCTTCCAGTCTTGTCTGGTAGAAGTCCAGCTGCTCGGTGACCTCCCATTCCCTCAAGCTCTGGTCTCCTCTTTCACACCTGATCTAGGAGGTGTAGCTCTTCAGGTTATAAGCCTCCCTTCCTGCCCCAAGGTTTTAAACTTAGAAAAACGCCTTAGAGATGGGCTTGTCCTTCTGGCGTTAACAGATGAAGGACTGGAGACCCAGGAAGTGAGGAGGGAGTCTGAGCCCCAGTCTTCCGGTGCCCTGCCCAGCAGTGCCTGCCTTTCTGTTCAGCTCTTCCCCTCTGCCCACCATTGGCCAGGCTGTCCTCCAGGGCAGTGATGCTGCTCAAAGTATGGTCCGTGGACCAGCAGCTTCGCCTGGTTCCTTGTTGGACATGTAGCATCTTGGACCCTGTGCCCAGATGTACCGAGGCAGTCTGCTTTTCCCCCGGATCCCGGGTAACTTCATGCCCAGTCCAGTTTGGGAGAGCAGGGCTGGTGGCCTTCTTCAGGAGAGGACCCAGCTGTGTTTTATCTACAAGGACAGGGTAGGGTTTCTCAACAGAGGACAATAGAATAGATTCTACTCCCTCCTCCTGAGGCACCTCTCCTCCTGCCCCACACCACCCTCTTTCTGTAGAGGGTTGAGAATTAATCTCTTCGGGGGCAAGGTCTTTACTGGTTGGTGCTGCCCTCCATTCCCCTTTATACCCAGTCTTCATCCTTCCGGATTTATCTTCTATAGCATGTGTCACATGTTGGGCAAGTACCTTTGCTTTTATTTCGTGACTCTGTTCATGCTAGTTTCGTTCTTTATTTATTTGTTTAAGTTTATTGTGCATTCTCTTACCAATGTCAAGGGCCTTAAAAAGCTTGCTAGTGGTGTATACCATCACCTAAGAGGCTCCCTCGTCATTATCATCACCATTATTTCCATTATTATTGATTTCTCTGCTGCTGCTGCTGCTGCTGCTGCGTGTGTGTGTGTGTGTGTGTGTGTGTGTAACTGATAATATTAGGCTTCAGTGCATACTTAAATAAAAACCTAATTGGAAATTATTCCTTAAATTATCCCCAAACTGAGTTGGCAGCTAAAGTGACTACATTTTGAACTCATTAGCATAATTAAAAAAAAAGGCCCTTACCATTGGATTCAGCGTTTCCAGTCTCTCTCACATTTCAGTTTTGGAAGGTCAATTTTTGGAAAGTGGAAATGATTATCTACGTTCAGTGCTGAGGTTTAATACACTGGAGGAAAGACTTTGGTATAATATGGAGTGTTGGTAAATGTAGAAGAATAAGAAGTTTTCTTTTAAAGGCAGCTTTTTATACTAGGAAACAGATGATCTTTTTTTTCTAAACTGTGTTAGCTGTACCCAAATTAGTATATGTTAAAATAACTATGACTGGTAAAAAACATTTTTCAAATTCTTTTTACTTTTTATATAATTACATGAAATTCTCCATTTGGGAGTTGATCTCTCAGATAAATTAAGTCTTGCCAGACTGTCTGAGAAGACACGTCGTGAATCAGACCCTAGAAACTTGCTGCATTTGAAGAAATAACAACTGTGTACTGCCATTTATAAGGGCGTGATTGATTAAAGAATTTTTTCCATTACTTTAAATTTTGTACGAAGAAATCTTAGCCCACTTTAAGGGAATCCAGTTCAGATCAGCTGCTGTGAAAAAGCCATTGTTTCTAGCCACAGAAAATAACCAGAAGGACTCTTAATAAAAATTCAGCCTTTTTTTGAATTGGAAGGCTGAATTGCCCTCATTGCCAGATCTGTTGTGGTAACCTCTGCATTTGACTTTTTAAGGCTCTCCTACATTTACAAGATACTTAAGGATGATTTCATTCTTCACAATAAGCATTTATTTTGCTTCTGGTGTCTTTGTGACATTGGTTATGTGGAATACAGAGGATTAAGTCCCTTAACTTCAGGATGCTCACAGTCTAATAGAAACCTGAACATTTCCACTGGGCAGGGTTCCATGGGGGCCATTCCAGCCAAGAGAATGGGTGGGTAGGCGTCTGGATAGATGAAAATTACCCCTGGACCTTTACAGGTTTTCGACATTATGTTGATTGCTGACGGGTCATGATACATGGGTACTGCATCTGTTTCTGAGTTTTAATTAGTCTTTGAAAATGTAGAATTTCCATAACTTGTGCAGCATAACACATCCATTACACAAAAGGTCTCATAGGTATTGCACAACTTTCTGAGAGTCGCGTGTAACGGTGTAAGAGGAAGAAAGTGCTAAAACACTGGGAAAAAGGGATCGGATGGTTTGTGAGATGAAACGGTCCAACGTGGGAATCTTGACAGAATATAAGGAAGAAATAAAAGAAAACATTACAGGAGAAAGAGAGGAACTCAGCATGGTACCAAGTAGAATGTGTATCAGGTGCATATATCCAGTCGACTGTGGGCACCTCAGCATAAGAGGTTTGGGTTGAGAGTTAAACTAACAGAACATCACTTGATGGGTCATGATAAGATATTCTTAAGCTGGTCTCCCTGGTAAGTAACGGAGAGTCAGTTACAGGTGTCCTCTCTTACTGTGGTCTACTTGTGTTTCCTTTTTTTTTTTTTTTTTTTTTAAGATTTTATTTATTTATTTGACAGAGAGGCAGATCACAAGTAGGCAGAGAGGCAGGCAGAGAGAGAGGAGGAAAGCAGGTTCCCCGCGGAGCAGAGAGCCCGACATGGGACTTGATCCCAGGACCCGGGGACCACGACCCAAGCCAAAGGCAGAGATTTAACCCACTGACCCATTTTATTGAGATCATTAGTCCTCTTAACGAACTGCTAGCAAACTGATGTGGTTTTATGGTCACCAGCTTCCAGCTGGTTCTTAAACATCATGGGGCAGTAGGAATGTGCGCAGTAGAGCACTGAGCTAATAGGGCTCATAACCTGTTGTGTTCACAAATGGCCAAAGGCCTAACAGAGATGAAAGAAAGATAAATAGAGTCACCTGGCAAAAATATTTGGTCTTTCTCAAAATTATGGAAGTTATATTTAGGAGAAATGTTTTTGGTAAAAATATTTGAAAGTTTGTTTTATAATCATACGTAGCTTGGGTTGTTTCCACTGAAGGGAGGGAGGGGTGTGTGTGTGAGAGAGAGAGGGAAGGAGGGGGAGAAGCAGGAAAAACAGCTGATAGGGACTGGATTTGTCAACTGGGAGAGGGAAACAAGATGATTAAGCTAATTGGTGTAGAATAAGAATAGAAAAACCCGTAGGAAGTAGAATCGTGAAATTTCAGGACCTTCCATTAGTCATTAGTCGAAGACTTACGGAGACATCTCTGGTGGAAACCAGCAGTAGTTAGGAAAGGAAAGAAAAATACTGTGAAAAAAGGGCCCCATACCTTTTTTGTGTTGTACAGGTAGGGAGGGTGGTTCTGGTTCAGCCCGAGTCCCCTTCACTTCCTTTTCCACCTGCTTTGCTGCCGCCAAGCTGAACTGCCCAAGTCCCTGTTTGCTTGATTTCCCCTTCTCCACCCCCTTCCCTGGTTCTTCATGCTGTACCCCTGGGGCGGGGCGTGTGTGTGAAGGAGAGAGGACAAGCGCATGGCCTGAGTGCCCTCCTCACTGGGGAGGCCCCGCCCCATAGCAGCCCCCTACAAAGGCGGCCTTCGTTCCTGTAACCGCACTAAGTTGGTCCTCCGAGGAGTTGAGGTTGCTCCCCGTGCGTGGAGTGCAGGATCCTCCAAAACGTCAGCCTGGGCGCCCCTTAGCTGAGCTTGGTGACGTTGGTGTCATGATCATGCCAACCTTTCCACTTGGACACCACCAGGCTCCTGCGCCGTGTTGGGGCGGGGACGCCGCCTCCTGTCCTCAGACCTTGGAGGATGCGGGCTGCCAGCGCGCGGCGAATCCACCTTCACCTGACGCGGGAGCTCCGGCGTGAGATCTGGCGTCCCGGCTAAAATTTTGGGGGGGACACTACAAAGTGGGGAGAGAGAACGCGTGGGAGGCAAGGGGACAGACTCCGGCACTGGAGCAACAGCGGAGTCACTGGAGAGATGGGTACTGTGTGCACATGGCGGCCAGGTGGTCCACGTGGCCGTGACCCCACAAGGTGCCTGCAGCAGGATGCGGGGGCAGCCCTCCCTGGGCATGGTGTCGTGATGGGAAGCGGGAAGACGTGTAGATACCGGCCCCCTCATCCCTCCTTATACAAGAAGCAGCCTCTTCAACGGGACTGCCTCCCTCCTGGCCTTTGCACAGTGAAACATGCCTCCCTCCTCTTGGAGCTAAGCCAGCATGTAGTTGTTGGCTAAGTGTAAGAGGGATCAGAAGTATTTCCACCAGAGGGATGCCTGGGGGGCCCAGTCATGAGGCATCTGCCTTCTGCTCAGGTCATGATCCTGGGGTCCTGGGACGGAGCCCTGCATTGGGCTCCCTGCTCAGTGGGGAGCCTGCTCCTCCCTCTCCCTCTGCTGCTCCCCCTGCTTGTGCTGTCTCTCTCTGTCAAAGTATTCTTTAAGAAAAGAAATAGTACCACCTGAAAGTGAAATTTAAGTACTTGAAATGATAATAAGCATCTCTGGCCCCGCCAGATCTATTTATTTATTTATTTATTTATTTTTAGATTTTTATTTGAGAGAGAGAATGAGCAGGGGGAGGGGCAGAGAGAGAAGCCCACTCCCCGCTGAGCAGGGAACCAGTTGAGTTGGTTGGGGGGGGCTGCCTGAGATGATTACCTGAGACAACGGCAAATACTTAACCCACTGAGCCACCCAAATGCTCCCCCCCACCAAGTTATTTCTTAACCACCAGTAGCTGCTTGCCTCTGAACCTTGGAAGCAAATTATCCCTTTTAATTTTGGCAGATGGAAAGTGGAGTGCCAAGCAGGAAGAAACAAGAGCAGCCAACGAAATACCCCACGGTAAAGATTTTTCTGGGGAATTGGAAAGTTTGTCTGTAGTCAGTGCGGGTCCTTGAATTGAACTGTGACTCCTACGGCCAGAGTAGAGTAGCTCCCCACCAAAGAATGGGGTTCAGCAGTTAGGCTGATGTACGCGTATGCTAGGTGTAGGGGGCATTGTCTTCGGGACTGTTCTTTCTGGGGAAACAGGAACTTGGGTGTTTGGGTTGCCAGTCTAGTACAGAACCAGCCAGGAGATTGTAAGAGCCCTGAGAGCTTAGGGCTCCTGAACCTTAATCCACCTTTCTGACATCTGCGTGATGTAGCAGCGGCCGTTCCCGTGCCCACCTCCCGGTAATGTTCTTGGGCTGCAGTTGCACACATGACCTTCTGCACTGACGCACGTGTGTTACATGTGGGTGTTGATTAGGATATGCAGGTTGCTTAAACAGGGTGTTGGTGTACAGTGGGATTGTGGTCCTTGCCCGAAAGCAGTGCAAGTGGCCCAAAGAGAAGGGATGCATTTCCTCGCTGGTTTTGAGACCCTACCACCAAACGATCCCAGTTCTGATGGGGGTTTAATAATGGCCTCTTTATTTACTGGGATTTACTTTGGGGAAATACTCAGGAACAAAGTAAAAAGTTGTAGAAGACGTTAATTTCTTGTTGGTTTCAAAAAGGACTTAGGGTAGCATCCTAACCAGAAGTATGTGCTTTAACCAACAGATAAGCTATTAGCATGTTAGTTGTTTACAGATGAGTCAGAGCTTCTAAAATTTGTTCCCATAAGTAGGTTGAGCCTCCTTCTCTGCCTGTTGTCATAGGGTCTAAAAATGGAAACCTGAGTCCAGACCTTTCCAGATTGTAAAAATAATTCTGAATTAGTAGAGCATAAATGAATGTGATTTTATCTGAGTGTCATCCTCCATTTCCCCAGGCGGGGTTGGGATGCTGGAAGTCTTCTCAAGTTCCCTGTAGTGAGGATTAAGGAAATAGTAGCAGCTTTGCTTCGGGCCTCAGACACTTTTCTAATTAGGTCACAGCCACTCACCCTGGGATGCACAGACCCTCTTTCTATCCCTTCGGCATTGATTTTTAAGAGTTGCTGTCGGAAGCAATCACACAGACGAGGTTGCCTCTTACACGGTGCATGGTTGAAGGTGGAAACAGCGTGGATTTTGGGTGATGAGTTCTGATCACCTGGGCAGGGTCACATGGACCTGTCCTGAAGACGTACCTCAGAGGCGTCGGGCCACATTCTTCCGTTGGTAAGTTCGCCTTTGTGACCTGAGAGCCCATTTTTGTTGGTGCAGGATCTGTGGTGCCCTAGATTTGGAGCCCTGTTCTGATGATAGATGGAAGCTTTAATAAGGAGGCTGAGTGTTTACTGATTGAACTCTTTATTCCAGTAATGATTTTTTAACCTCTATATGAATCCAGTCCCTTTTCCAAGTGTGACATGCAGAATGGAAACCTGACAGTGCTGTAAGATAGAATTTCCTTGAGACTTGGCCTGTGCTAAGGAAATGGGGACAACTCTTCCTCCTGTGCCTGCTGGTTTATTAGTCCCCTGCTCTTAGCATGCCAGCTAGGGGACTAGTTGCATTGCTTAATTGTGTTGTAGCTCTTAAAATGTCATTTGAGGTGTTTTCCTTTCTTGTGCTTTATAAAAAGGAAAAGTCTAAATATTGTAGATCACCTAGAAAGAGGATATCCCTTGGAACAGGAAAGCTATCTTCATTATTATAAAAGGAGGTAGAAAACAAAGGGATTTGAGTTTTCATCCTAAGAAAGTAGAAAAAGAACAACTTAAACAAAAAGCTGGGCAGGAGGAATGAGGAGATACCGAAGGCAAAAGTTAAAATTAATAAAGCAGAAGACCTTACAGGATAAATAAATCTAGTAGCTGGTTATTTGAAGGGGCCAATAAAATAAACTCTCACCATCCTGCGGAAAAGGGAGAGCAAACATAGGTAATGGGAATGAGGAGAGATACAGCGGGGATTAACCGGCTTTGTAAGACGATGCCACAGGTAGCCCCCCGGCAACACATTCGAGAAGAAAAACACACAGATGATTTCTTAGTAAGATAAAAATTACTGAAATTGATCCAAGAAGCATGGAAAACTTGAAAAAAAATACTAGAACTAGTATAGAAGACATACGAAATGTGATTGGAAAAGCTACCAGGCCTCTGTTGGTTGCCAACTGAGTTTTATCTAACCTTTAAAAAAGAGGAAATGTGTTATTCATACTTTTTTGGGATTTAGCAAATATGAAAAGGTTTGTGGTTCATTTTATAAAACCAGCATAATTTTGATACCTGATACATTTTTAAAGAAGGAAAGTACAGACCAGTATTACTTATGAAAGTAAATGGAAAAATTCAAATTAATTCATTAACAGACTTTTGAGGGCATCAAAAGCTAAGGCATTATAATCAGTAGTTGATTCCAGTAAATAATCAGTTTAAGTAAAATAGTTATTCCTGGGGCTCCTGGGTGGCTCATTGGGTTAAGCCTCTGCCTTCGGCTCAGGTCATGATCTCAGGGTCCTGGGATCGAGCCCCGCATTGGGTTCTCTGCTCGACAGGGAGCCTGCTTCCCCCTCTCTCTCTGCTGCCTCTCTGCCTCCTTGTGATTTCTCTCTCTGTCAAATAAGTAAATAAAATCTTTAAATAAAAGAGTTTTTCCTTTGGGGCTAATACCACCAGTAATGCAATTGCTGGGTCATCAGGTAGCTCTGTTTTTTAACTTTTTTGAGGAGTCTCCAGAGTGGCTGCACCAGCTTGCATTCCCACCAACAGTGTAAGAGGGTTCCCCTTTGTCCATATCCTCACCAGCATCTGTTGTTTACTGACTTGTTAATTTTAGCTGTTCCGACTGCTGTGAGGTGGTATCTCATTGTGGTTTTGATTTGTATTTCCTTGATGCCGAGTGATGTGGAGCATTTTTTCATGTGTCTATTGGCCATTTGGATGTCTTCTTTGGAGAAATGTCTGTTCATGTCTTCTGCCCATTTCTTGATTGAATTATTTGTTATTTGGATGTTGAGTTAGATACGTTCTTTATAGATTTTGGATACTGGTAAGACCATTGTAAATACCTTCTCCCATTCTTTCAGTTGTCTTTTGGTTTTGTTGACCGTTTCCTTTGCTGTGCAAAAGCTTTTTATTTTTTTGATGAAGTCCCAGTAGTTCATTTTTGCCCTTTGCTTCCCTTGCCTTTGGTGATGTTTCTAGGAAGAAGTTGCTGTGGCTGAGGTCAAAGAGGTTGCTGTCTGTTCTCCTCAAGGATTTTGATGGATTCCGGTCTCACATTTAGATCTTTATCTATTTTTAGTCTATTTTCGTGTGTGATGTAAGAAGAGGGTCCAGTTTCATTCTTCTGCATGTGGCTGTCCAATTTTCCCAACACCATTTGTTGAAGAGGCTGTCTTTTTTCCATTGGACATTCTTCCCTGCTTTGTCGAAGATTAGTTGACTGTAGAGTTGAGGGTCCATTTCTGGGCTCTCTATTCTGTTCCATTGATCTCTGTGTTTGTTTTTGTGCCAGTATCATACTGTTTTGATGTTTACAGCTTTGTAATAGAGCGTGAAGTCCAGAATTATGATGCCACAAGATCTGTTTTCTTTTTCAACATTCCTCTGGCTATTCAGGGTCTTTTCTGGTTCCATACAAATTATAGGATTATTTGTTCCATTTCTTTGAAGAAAGTTGATGGTAATTTGATAGAGTTCTCATTAAATGTATAGATTGCTCTAGGTAGCATAGACATTTCCCCAGTATTCTTCCAGTCCATGAGCATGGACCATTTTTCCATTTCTTTGTGTCTTCCTCAATTTCTTTCATCAGTATTCCATAGTTTTCTGAGTACAGATTCTTTGCCTCTTTGGTTAGGTTTATTCCTAGGTATCTTACAGTTTTGGGTGTAGTTGTAAATGGGATCTACTCCTTAATTTCTCCTATCTTGTTGTTGGTGTATAGAAATGGAACTGACTTCTGTGCATTGATTTGATATCTTGCTACTTTGCTGAATTCCTGTAAGAGTTCTAGCAATTTTGAGGTGGAATCTCTTGGGTTTTCCACATACAGTATCATGTCTTTTGTGAAGAGTGAGACTTCGACTTCTTCTTTGCCAATTCACATGCCTTTCATTTTGTTTCATTGTCTGATTGCTGAGGCTGGGATGTCCAGTACTGTGTGGAACTGCAGTGGTCGTAGTTGAGATCCCATGGTCCTGACCCTAGGGGAGAAGTTCTCAGTTTTTCCCCATTGAGAATGATACTTACTGTGGGCTTTTCATCTATGGATTTTATGATATTGAGGGTTGTTTGCTCTGTCCCTACATTGTGAAGAGTTTTAATCAAGAAACGATGCTGTACTTCATCAAATGCTGTCTATTGAGAGCACCACATGCATCCCAGTGTTTATCGCAGCATAGCCAAACTATGAAAAGAGCCCCAATGTCCATTGACAGATGAATGGATAAAGAATATATGTGTGTGTGCGTGCGCGTGCGCGCGTGTGTAAAATGGAATATTACTCAGCCATCAAAAATACATGAACGCTTGCCATTTGAGATGACATGGAGATGACGTGGATGGAACTAGAGGGTATTACGCTAAGTGATAGAAGTCCAGCAGAGACAGTTACCATACGATTTCACTTCTGTGTGGAATTTAAGAACCAAAACAGAGAAGCATAAGGGAAGGGACGGAAAAAAGAAAACAAGACAAAATCAGAGAGGGAGACAAACCATAAGAGACTTTTAACCATGGAAACAAACTGAGAGTTGCTGGAGGGGAGGTGGGTGCGGGGAAAGGGTAACTGGGTGATGGACATGAAGGAGGGCACAGGATATAATGAGCACTGGGTGTTGTATAAGATGAATGAATCACTGACCTCTACCTCTGAAACTAATAATACACTATTGGTTAGTTGAATTTAAATAAATAGCTTATTCCAATAATCAAATAGGGAGATTATTAGGAACTGTATCACCATCATCCATTATTATACCTCAACACAATAAAGGAGAAAAGTTTTAGACCAGCTCAAGAGAGGCTCAAAGCCATATTCGATCCAAGTTAAGAAGGCATTCCTATTTTACACAATCTGAAAAAGCAAAATAGGAGTAAAGACAAATTACTTAAACATAAAAAGCCTAGATATTACAGTATTAACAAAAATACCTCAATAACAAATGTTTCCTAAAAAGGCAAAACACTAAAGCTATTTCTGTTGTAATTAAGAATTTTCAGACATTGTCTGCTTTTACAATTATTTATCACTGTCTTAGAGGTTCTACTGAATTTAATAAGACAACGAAATGGATGCCTAGAAAATCTAAGAATCTCTAGTTTAAAAATACATGTATAAAAATCAAAAGGAAAAATTGTCTGAGGCGCTTGAGTGGCTCAGTCAGTTAAGCCTCTGCCTTTAGCTCAGGTCATGATCCCAGGGTCCTGGGTCCTGGGATCAACCTTGCTCAGCAGAGAGCCTGCTTCTCCCTCTCCCTCTGCCTGCCACTCTTCCTACTTGGGCGCTATTGCTCCATCAAGTAAATAAATAAATAAATAAAAATCTTAAAAAAATACATATATATAAAAGGAAAATTGTCTGGGGCACCTGGGTGGCTCAGTGGGTTAAAGCCTCTCTGCCTTCGGCTCAGGTCATGATCCCAGTGTCCTGGGATTGAGCCCCGCATCAGGCTCTCTGCTCAGCAGGGAGCCTGCTTCCTCCTCTCTCTCTCTGCCTGCCTCTCTGCCTACTTGTGATCTCTGTCAAATAAATAAATTTTTAAAAAAATTCTCTAATAAAAAAGGAAAATTGTCAAGGGAGCTGGATAAAAAATAAGTCTAGAAGTGATCATTTCTGTTTTGAAAATGAGCACCCAGAAACGGAAATCAAGTATGCGTCTTCCAAAAAGGATACGAGTCCCATACCTGATTCAGTGTTTTCCTAGGTCACCTGCTACTGGTGACCTAGGAAAACACTGAACCAGGTATGGGACTCGTATCCTTTTTGGTGAAGATTCTGAAATAAAAACACAAAACACATAAAATTCATGCATTTATGGCAGTGCCACTTAGAATTTCCAAAGCAGTGGGTGTTTTTCTTTTTCTTTTTGAATAAGATAATTGTGAAGTTTATGTGGAAGAATAAATGCATAGTACTTGAGAAGAACTCGATGAATGTAGAAAGAACCAGTGAGGGCAGACCTGGCTTACAGATGATCACAATGTGCCGAGAACGTCTTTGTGATCAAATGAATGCAGTATTGACACAGGAGAACATAAGCAGTTCAGTGGAACAGAATAGAGAATCCAAGGCTGCATTTCATTAAGTAGCGGAATGTAATATGTAGTAAGATGAATAGTTCAATACTGTTGAAAAGAATTATTTAATGGGAGATACTGTCATAACCATCTCTTTAAGGCGGGAGGGTAGATGGATCTATATCTTACATTATAATCAGAAATCCCAGAATCTTCAGAAATTTACAAGAAGGTAAATTTTATAAGAAAACGTAAGAAACCGCTTGTATTATCATTGTGGGGGGTGGAAAGGAGAACTTCTTATGCAAGATTTGATGCTCCCAAGCTGGACACATTGGGAAGGGGGGGTATTTATCATATGTATGACAGTAAGGAGATTACTGTCTATCATTTTAATAACTTACAAATTGTCAAGAAAAACCGAACTCAGGAAAATGGACCAAGAAGATGCAATTCATAGAAAGCAAATGCAAACCTATGAAAAAGAATTCACATTTGTTAAGGAAATGCAGATTAAAACAACAATGAGCCATTACTTTATACCCATCAGACTGGTAAAAATAGAGGAGAGTAGCACTTGCTAGCGAGAGGATGTGAATTACCATGCTTTCTTTGGAAAGCAGATAGGCAGTGTATATTAAACTGGAAATTAATATACCCTTCTAAGCAGCCTTTCTCCTGGATATCTGTCTTCTAGAAGTAAGTGTCTGTACACAGAGTCATATGTATGAGGATGTTTATTATACCATCGTAGTGGGGAAAATACTGAAATTAACAAATGCTCGTTGCTTGAAACATGGCTGACTTACGGGGTATTTGTACCATGGCTCCTATGCAGCCATTAAAGAGAGAGACTCACAGCCATATTACTGTTGGCTTTGGGAGGGGAGGGAGGGGGTTCCTGTGGGAAATTGGTGCACAAGAAGCAGGGTTCAGAAAAGTGTTTAATAACCAGTTCTGAAACAAAGACCAGCTCTCCTATTTGCCCCCAAGGGTAAATGGGGGAGCCTAGAGAAGCAGATGAAAACTCTGGTTCTCTAAGTGAAGGGAGGGGAGTGGAGGTCGCTATAGATAGTGGGAGGGGTGGGGAGAGAAGGGATTTCCAAGCTGTCACCGAGCCTCCATCATGGTTAAGTGTCCACCACATTCCTCATTTTTTCCTGTGCAGGAGCCTGCAGAGCACTATTTTAGTGAAAAATCCCGGTTGCCTTTTTTAGATCTTTCTTTTTCTTTCCATGCCAGCCTGTGCTTGTTCTGATGCCCTGGTGCCCTCCTGGATTTTATGAGAATATTACTGGATATATTTAAAATTACTCTTCCATTTCTGACACTGGGTGGTCCCTCTGCCTGCCTGCGCCCCTCTGCCGTAGCCCTGGTGTTTTCCCGTTTGTGAGTCTTGGTTGTCTCCCAGCCACTCCATCTGTGACTCCTCCTGTGTGCCCCTCTCACCAGAGCAGCCTGTCGCTGGGATTTGTCAGGTTGAGGCCACACGTGGGACTTTGATGGCCTTGTAGATGTGGCTGCTGTGTGTTCCTCCTGGCTGTCTTCTACCTGGATTTCTAGGTGCAGCACCGACTGCCTGCTGCCTTCCGGGCAGGAGAAAGGTGGCAACGGGAAGCGCTAGAGGGAGGGAGGTTTCCTGATGAATCATCGTGGTTGTTGCTCTCAGGGTCTCCAGCCGTTCTATCCCTGGACTCTTGACTTTCTGGCGTGAAGAGAACGCTTCTCCCCATGTAGCTGGCTCTCCTCTGCGTACTGGGCGGTACCGGGAGGCTCCAGTTCTGTTCTTTTCCCCATCCAACCCATCCCATTTCTGTTCAAGTGAGGATGGTCTTTCCTTTCTCCCTAGGACTCAGGGCTGTGATACTTCATCTGTATGGAAGAAGAGTGGTAGAACTGTGCGCTCGGGGCATTTGAATATAAACTTCTGGTACCTTCTCATCTGTAGAGCAGGGATAGTAAATAACGGTGCTTATTATCTCCGGGGGTAACATGAAGAGCAAAGTAAGTGGAGCCCTGAAGGGCTTGGAGCAGCACCAGGCCTGTTGTGGAACAAGAGTTCCATGAACGTTAGTTGCTGCTTTTTTCAAAAATGGGACCATCCCAGATAAACGAGATTGCACCTGCTTTTTCCTCCCAGTTGATACGTCAGGATGTCTTCCGACACCGTATTTTAAATGCTCTGTGGTGTTTGTATCTGAGTGTGCGTGTTTCCGTAGATAAATTCCTACAGTTGACTTCCTGGATGGAAGGACATCACCTAGACCATGTTCATAGATACAGGGACTTGCCCTTGCAAGTATCACCCTAGTTTCCACGGGTGCCAGAAGTTGATGAGATGCCAGGTTTTCTCCTGCTGAGCATGCCTCCATTTTATCCATCTTTAGTCCTGGTCATTAGGAAGGTAGAAGTGTCTCTTTCCTATCTTTAATCAATGAGGTTGAATCTCTCTTCATATATTTGTTTTTCTTCTGTTTAGCAAGTGCTAATTGGTATCCTTTGTCCATTTTCCTTTGTGTTGTTAATTTTTCATTGATTTGTAAGAGTTCTTAGAAATAGGGTTTATCTCACTTGATTTATAGTATATTTTGTATAGAAGCTTGTAATTTTATTTTATTTTTAAAGAAAGCCTGCATTAGCTTTTTTTTAAAGATTTTATTTTATTTATTTGACAGAGAGAGACCAGTGAGAGAGGGAACACAAGCAGGGCAAGTGGGAGAGGGAGCAGCAGGGTTGGCCAAGCAGGGAGCCCCATGCAGGGCTTGATCCCAGGACAATCAAGACCTGAGCCAAAGGCAGAGGCTTAACGCCTGAGCCACCCGGGTGCCCCCAAGCTTGTAATTTTAACATTGTGCTTTGAAGTGTCTTTTCTGTGGTGTCTTGGAAACCCTAACGGCTCCCTACATAGCATTGTATCTTTATGTTAAAAATGAGGTTTCCTAGGGCACCTGGGTGGCTTAGTTCTTAAGCATCTGCATTCAGCTCAGGTCATGATCCCAGAGTTCTGGGATCAAGTCCCACATCGGGCTCCCTGCTTGGTGGGAAGCCTGCTTCTCGCTCTCCCACTCCCCCTGTTTGTGTTCCCTCTTTGGCTGTTTCTCTCTGTCAAATAAATGAATAAAGTCTTAAAAAAAAAAAAAAAAGGTTTCCCCCTCCAATTGTGAAAGCTATGCATACACATTTTCCTAAATCTGAAAAAAATACGAAAAATTAGAAGGAAAAAAAAGCTACCGACAGCAGAAAGAACGCTCTGACCGTTTCAGTGTTTTCCTTTTAATTGAGCTTCGAAAGATGCGAAGATGATGGTAAGAGAGAATGGAACTTGAGGGCCAGGCCCCAGCTGTGTAGGACTGTGGATGTCATTGGCATTTAGATGGTCCCTACAGTCAAAAGGAGGGGACAGGAGCATGAAGGTTGAAACATTTCTGCTATGTGAAAATGGGTCCAGGATCCTGAGTGATAAGCCATTTTATAAGTTAGGGAACTTTCTGTAGGCTGTGAGGTTACACGTACTTGAGGATACCCACCATCGGGGGTTGGCTAGTACCTTGAGCAGAGTGGAGGTTCACAATATGATGTTTAAAGATTGAAAAGTCCTTCCCCCTTCTCAGTGAGACCCTTTTCTTTTCAGATGTTTTGATAAAGTCACTAGTAACTTGCTTGTATTAACCCGTGAAGTGTGTAAATTACACATTGCCCTCTATTGTAGCTTTGGAAGAAAAAGCTAATCCAAGTTAGGAGGATTTAAGACCTTGTGAGGAAATTGAAGACTTAATGTGGTAATTCCCACACCTTGCCTGCGTTATATAAAGATTCCCTGTGTCATGTCATCCTTGTTTTGTTCAGTGTATTCCTCCCCCTCCAAGTGTCCCAGTACCCCACTGCGCCCTGCCCCCCTCCAAGCTGATTTTGAACAAAACAGGGAAACATGGGTTTTTTCCCTCTAGTATTTGGATTCTTCATTTGGTTGCTCATTCTTTTAGGATAAATGATAATACATTTTTAGCAGTTAAAAATTTTTTTTCTGGTTATAAAAGAAATAGACATTGGGAAAGATTCATTATAAAACAGTGATCTTGGGCGCCCGGGTGGCTCAGTGGGTTAAGCCTCTGCTTCGGCTCAGGTCATGATCTCAGGGTCCTGGGATCGAGTCCCACACCCGGCTCTCTGCTCAGCAGAGAGCCTGCTTCCTCCTCTCTCTCTGCCTGCCTCTTTGCCTGCTTGTGATCTCTGTCAAATAAATAAAATCTTAAAAACAAACAAACAGTGATCTACCTGTAATTGAATAGCCAGAGAGAGATCGTTGGTTGCCATTTTATTTTTAGTTCTTTTGCTTTATTTATATATGTTTATGGCAGTAGTTTGTTTACTTAGAATATAATGCTATAATGTTGTTTGGAATGATGGTTTTAAACCAGAATTTCATGGTGATCATTTTATGATAACTTGTAATATTATTTTTGGAAAGATGATTTTTGAAGGCTGCTGAACATGGGTGGATTCACGATGACTTTTAAGGAAAAAAAACTCAAGATGATCTCAGTAATTGGCAAATTCTGCTGAGATCAAAACTCCCTCCCCCCCCCACACCCCCCACCTCCAAACACCGTAAAGTCTTCGGAATCTTAATCTGAAGTTCAAATTTTATGTTATTAATAGGATCTTGTTATGAATAAAATCAGCCTTCATAGCTTTCTTATTCCTTTTGGTTATATTAACTTAAAATTCACCTTTTTGTATACTTCCTCTGCCTTCCATCAGAACATACGGATCTATTGTGATCCTTTGTGGTATTTCATGAGATCCCACCTTATAGATCATCCCAATCTCCCAAGTGTAGTAAACGATACTAAGTAACTTTTTTGGGACTATATCAGAATTGCTGGAAGCCGTTAAAAATATCCGTTTCATTGTAAGCAATGCAGAATTAGAGAATCGCCCTGAATTTGAAGCATTATTTTGAAATTTAAATTTGGAAAATAGGTCCCCAAGGGATGTGAGTGAGAATAGAATGAGTACAGAAGCAGTCGTCCCTATTGGCACACTTCTGGGAGGACGACACCTCCCTCCTCCCCTCCCCCGCTGATTCTCGGGCTTCCCTTCTGTGGGGAATTCCAGGAAAGAATCCCTTCCGCTCTCTTTGGTAACTGCATATTTTCCGCACTGTGGAACTGAAGTAACTGTCCCAAGACAGCAGCGGCTCCCTGTTCATCACGTCCAGAGTCCCACATTTACGCAGCACGTTCCTCTTCAACCTTTTTTTGTAGCCCTTGATGGTCTCAGCTCCGGGCCCTCCTCCTTTCCCCTCCAACCACTCCTTTTGTTAGGTCTTCTCCAAGAGGCTGATTATTTCCTTACGATTTATTTATTTTTTACCTGGGAAATCTTGTGTCTGCTCTTGCTTCAATGGTAATTAAAACTCAGAAGCTATAAACACATGTATACGCATATGTGTGCAATTTTAAAGGCTGGACCACGTTATATCGAGTTTTATAGCTTCTATTTCTTAACGGTCTATTTTCCCCATGTTGTGGAATATTCTCTGAGGACATGAACATGCAGATTGCTGTAATTTATCTTCTCTACTGTTGGTCATTTAAGGTGGTGTACAGTTTTTAATTTTCATAATGAATTTACTGGTCTGTATCACTCGACTAGATCCCCTGATAATTTCCTGAGGTAAGATTCCTTGGATTGGAATTACTAAGTCAAAGGGGGAGAGTGTCGTTGGCCTTCTAGATTGTCTGCAGGGTCTCAATTTCCTTTTCAGCAGTGCCCCCGTCTTAGGCTTGCCTCATCTTTATTCCGCTGTGGCTCATTCCTTGTTTCCAGTTTCCGGTGACGCTGGGTTGCTCTGCCCCCTGTGAACCGTAGTGGCCTTGAAAAGTGCAGCGTATCAGTGGCACCCTGCGTCCACACCCCTGGAGGGTCCCCAGTTGCGTTCAGCCAGCCAGCTGCCATACCTTCTGCCTGCATCCTCTGATGGGCGGGGCGGGGGGGGCGGGGGGGAGCCTGCAGAGTCGCGCATGCTGGGGCCGCTCTGAGTTTATGCGACTGTCTTCCATCCGACTTCAGAGCTGCTCAATGTGCTTGACTCGGCCCCACTCTGATCCTGTCTGCTGTCTAGCTGTCCCAGACTTTGGTATTCTTGACTCTCTTGAATCTGTAATTCCCTCACTCTTGGCCCGTGACCTGGTCTGCTGCTGCTTTGGAAAAAAACAAAGCAATGAATCACAAGAAAGGAACCCTCAGAGGGAGAAATACTATACACTGCCCTTCCCTGCCCCTCATTCCTGCTCGGTCTAAACTGCACTTGTCCTGTCCTCTTCTGTACCACGTCAGAAGTGGCTCCCTCTTTTCCGGGGCCACCAGCTCCTCCTCTGCACGAAGTCCTGCTCTTTAATGCTGTGGTTCTCAACTTTGCCTCCCAGGGGACACTAGCAGTGTCTGGAGGGAGTTTTGGTTGTCAGCCGTGGGGAGAGCTGTGTCTAGTGCGTGGAGACCAGGGATGCTGGTGAACGTCCTATAACACACAGAACAGCCCCCCCCCCCCCATGAGGAAGAAGTACCTGACACCAAATGTAGCCCAGGTTGAAGAAGCAGGGGTTTCTTTGGCTTACCGTCGAACCTTGGCCAGACCCATTAGTTACCCAGTGTCCGTATCCTTGTCTCCCTGCGTTGTAGCTGTTCTGTAGAGCAGTGGGTGTAGTTTTGGGGATACTGGAGAGATTTGATCATTTCAGGCTCTCCTCCGTTAATAGCGTAGTGGGGCAGGGATACTAACACGAGATGAACCTTTGGCTCAAACTTCAGCATTTATCCCCAGATTGTGGTGCTGCTCTGGTTGGGTCCCAGCTGCCTCTTCTAGACAGAGGGACTCGAACTGAGAATCCTGACATTTCCTCTAATGTTAATATTTCTTAATTCAGTGCCAAGATGGTTGTCGGCGGATTGAGTTGCATTTTCATGGGGGTTGAGCCGAAGCTGATTTCTGTGGGTTGAGGTGAACAACGTGGTTGGAGGTTGACTGTAAATGGAAGTGGCCCAGTTGGAGTTGGAGATGCCATTTGTAGACCTTAGTTTGTCCTTCGGCCAGAATAAGGTTTCCTTCCTTAGCAACGGCAGAGCCTTCGTAGACAGGGAGGGAGTAAACACACCAAAATGAAGGGCTCGGCCCTGGGAGAGTCGCCGTTCATCAAAAATGTGAAATCTGCCTTCATTTTTTAAATTCATAGTTAGAATTAAGTGATTTTGTCATTAGTTTACTAGCTTGCGGAGGCTGCCACAACACAGTACCATGGGTTGGGCGGCTTAAACAACCCAGTTATTTTCTCACAGTTCTGGGAGCTAAAATGCCGAGGGCAAGGTGTCAGCGGGGTTGGTTTCTTCGGAAGTCCCTCTCCTTGGCTTGTAGATGGCCTGTCCTGTCCTTGTCTCTTCCCGCTGCTCCTCTCTGTGTCCGTGTTTTCTCCTGTGAGAACACCAGTCAGATTGGACTAGAAGCTCACCCTGAAGGTTCACTGTGGCTCAGTTACTTCTTTGAAGACCGTATCTCCAAACACAATCACGTTCTGAGGAACTCAGGATTGGAGCTTCAACATAAGCATTTGGGGATGGAGGTGGGGACACGATTCTCAGCCCGTAACATTTGGGTAACAGTTGATGGGAAGGCTTAGGTGCCTTTCCCTCCCCCACCCCCACCATGTTTATTTCTTTGTTTTTAGTAATTTCCATGCCCAACGTGGGCCTCGAACCCACGACCCCAAGATCAAAAGTGGCACATTCCTCCAGCTGAGCCAGCCAGACACCCCAGTGCCTTATATCTTGAAACAGGCAAAATGCTGATATAGGCATTATATATAGGCTTATATAGGCATTATTTTCTTATAGTCTATTGTGGTTCTTGTTTTTTTAAGTGTCCAGCCAGTGTGTAAATGTGAACCAGCTTAATTTTGTAGCTTTAGAGAGAGTCAGAGTTGTTACTCTTAAATGCGGTGTTTGGCACTTGTATGTCCTCACCTGCTGAATATTGTTGTTTGAAGATTTCTACTAAAAATGGTACGGTCAGCCTGTCAGTGCAGGTGTATTTGGGGGCAGGGTTTCTAGAGGTACCCCGGGTGCTGATGTCCTCCTGCAAGCCCTCAGTGGTCCTCCCCACCGCGAGAGGTCCCTGACTCTCCTGGTGATCTGCCTTGTCCCAGCACCTCAGGGAATCCCTGCCTTTGAGCCCGGTGGACACTTAAAAGTCTAGTTCAGAGGTTCTCAGCTGATGTGTCTGGAGTAGTTCATGAGTGAGCGTGCCACCAGATTTGAGTTAATGTAGAAAGTTAGATTTTTGCTGCAAGTGGGGACACTTCCTGTCTCAGCCACGCCCTCTGGGGTTGTAGATGTGGCTTTCGACTTGGCTTTGGGCATGAGCAGAGTGGAGCTCCGTGCCAGTCACAAGGCAAAGACAGAGCACCTGTTTTGGTCCCCGGGAGTCCAGGAAAGGGTGGGCAGGTGTGTAAACTGTACCCCCAGCGAGACACAGTGCTGAAGAAGTACCAAGGGGAGCTCTGCTGGCCCTCACTCAGTGCCCTTGGTCTAGGCCTAAGGACACCCAGCTTGTTAATCTGAAAATGGGTCTGCACACTGGAGATGGTAAATTGGTTTATAGGGTGGTGCGCTCTCCAGTGACACCAAACCCACCCCTCCCCCACCCTGTCACTTCTATAAGGTATTGTGGTTGGCATCATAGTTACCTTTGCTCTGGCCGTTTGCCCCTTCAAGACTCTCAGCAGGGTCGTGAGTTCAAGCCCCACCCTGGGTATAGAGATTAGTTAAACATAAATTTTAAAAAATCTTAAAAAAGGGGTGCCTGGGTGGCTCAGTGGGTTAAAGCCTCTGCCTTCGGCTCAGGTCATGATCCCAGGGTCCTGGGATTGAGCCCCACATCGGGCTCTCTGCTCCGCGGCGAGCCTGCTTCCTCCTCTCTCTCTGCCTGCTAGGGATCTCTGTCTGTCAAATAAATGGATGAAATATTTAAAAAAAAATCTTAAAAAAAAAAAAAAGGACAGCTTTCAGCTTTTTGAGGTTCAGCAGGCGTTCTCCAGCCTGTCTGGTGTGTGGGGCCTCTCTCACGGGAACTGGAGAGAGGCTGAGTTCCTTGTGAAGGAGGAGGACAGACCTCTACTGCCCGTCTTCCCAGAAAACTGGGACGCAGCTTTAAATAAACAAAACCACGCAGCCCCCGTTAGAGTTAGTGCCAGCGCGATGTGCTCTCCGGTTGTCGCCCGGTTCGGTAAACCGGCAGCTCCGCCTCCCGCCGGGAGATGCTGTGCGCAGGTAACCTAACGTTAGCGCACCGGGCGCACCTGGCGGCGGGGAAGCTGATTGCTGCGCTGGGTGGAGTTCCTAATGCTTGCGGTAGGGGTGGAGCCTGACTCACCTCCTTCTCCACCAACGAGCACTTCTCTCCAGCTGTCATTGAAGTGAATCATCCGTCTAAGGAGCGAGCTCCCCGCGTTCGTCCTCACTTGTGCGGGGACTTCCTGGTGGTCCCCGCGTGCGGGCAGAGGTGTGCGCGGGCAGCACTTCCACACCGGGAAGGAAGACGAGGAGGCCAGGAGCCCCGGGGTCGCCCAGGTAGATCGCACTCAGCGAGACGGCACAGCTAGCCCCGCCAGTCGCTTCCTGGCAGGACAGATGGCTTGTTTTTCCTGAGCCTTGAGGACAATTATAGGTAAGAACAAAGACGCCACTGTATGTTTGTTATATGAAGGCGTAACATCTATCGGTACAGAGTTTGACTCTGGTGTAGGGCTGTTTGGATATCAGCGGCAATTTTTTAGCACATACCAGGATTTGCCATGATAATTTACTTTTCAGAAGTGTTCAGGGTTAGCTGTGGTTGATGGCTTTTTCCCTTGCTTTGTGTAGATGGGATGGTAGGCAAAGAATGAAACTTGGGAAGAGTTGTGATCTGCATTCTCCTGATCACTACCCTTCTGCTTTCTCACCTCTCTCTTGACTAGAAAAAATGTACACTTCGTATTCTCAACATGAAAGCACTTTGTTTTCTTTGTGAAAATAATGGAAAACAGAGACCACTTGGGTTCTGTGGATGTTGTTCTCTCTTAGAAGTCAGTGGTTTAGGAAGAAACAATTGTTTCTCTTCCTCCTCTGAGTACTTCTGCCTTAGAAATCTCACTGGAGGAGAGACACCAACTCTGCTTGGCTTCAAGTGAAAATAACATCTTAGGTTGGAAATGGTTGGCTTGGAGAATGATTTATGTTTTATATCTGAATCTTTAGTTGGTAGTGGGAAATCTTTCTTCTCCTTTGTATTGGCTTTCATAACTTGTTCTAAATGCCTTTAGTGTTGTCATTGTTACTACGATTGGTTTGAGAGCACAAAAATTAAGGCCCATATTCAGCTGAGTTTTTCCTTGAGGTTCTGCTGTCATTTTTCCCACCCTCACTAGTCATATGTATGGATAGACTTTATGATGAACACGTGATTTTCCTGTTTCTTTACTGTCTCATTTGATGGTGATTCATAAACTGTTAGTTAACTAGTTACTGTGTGTCGGTGAGTGTTGCCAAAGCTTGAAATAAATTGGAGTGCGGGCCACACCTTGATATTAATGAGCCAGGTTACTTTCAGGCAAGTATTCTTAATGTTACATGTTAAGATGGATGGAATTTTAAGACGATAAATAAAAGAGTATCAACCATGTGAGACGGCAAAGCCCATGGTCCAGTCTGAGTCACTTCTTTTTAAAATACCTTTATTTCACCTGGAGAACCATGTTGTCCTCAGGTGTTTGAGTTAGATGGGGCCAATCAGACAAATGAAAACAAGCAGCCAGGCTGGAAGAGAAAGGGGAATTTAAGGAACCTGTGTGCTATTATTCCCCCTCCTTGAAATGTTCGAGAGGAGGACTAGGTGAACTTTAGTTCCCATAGGAATTGGAGTAAGCTGGTGAAATCAAGTGAGGGGGGAAAAATCCTTTCTATTTAGGAGAAAAGAAAGGGGGAATGAGTCTCACAGATGTTAGATTTTTTTTTAAATCAAGGGGTTTTGGAGTCCTGTGTTGCCAGTTGAATGTTGATTTAAAACATGATGTTTAGGATACTCTTTTTGTCAGCGTGGAATAGAATAAGATATAAAATGAAGGCTGGAGTGGAATGATAGGAATGTGCTCTTGAGGGAATGTAAACATTTCATCCTAAAGTGGTTTGTTTGGGTGGGTGTGGTGATAGTGGGGAGCCCTGTATGCCTGCAGCCTCTTAGAGGTAGTTGATAACTGGAGGCTTTTGTGATCATGATAGTTGTGTTGGGTTAGCAGGGTTTGTTCGGACTTTTTTTTCTTCTTGAGTTGAATTCCAGGCAGCGTTCATTCTGGCGTCTGTACGGAGTAGGGCCTTTCCAGCTTGTTTTCGGGTGAAGGCATTTACATGCCAGGTCTTTCACCGTGGCAGAAACCTTTTCCCTCCCTGGGATTTTCCTGCTTGTACGTTTTGGGTTAGCTGGCAGTGACTGACTGAGCTAGCCACGTAAAGGATGTCCCACTCTGCAGGGCAGCCCAGAGCAAGCCGGCTCCTCTCTCTCCTTGGATCCAGAGGCTCCTGAGCTCATTCACCTGCAGGGCGAAGGCCGCAGCACGTGTTCTCCAGTGTTTTCAGAATCGCCCTCAGCTGTGTTCTCAGTGGCTCAGAATTCCAGAGTCGCTTGGCACAGCTTCAACTGCCATAAATATTTGTGCTCCTTGGGTGCTTGGCCTGCTTTTCTTGGGAGCACACGTAAGTAGGAGCACAGGTAAGTCGGAGCACAGGTAAACAGGTCCCCATGTGGTCCTGCCCACTGGACGGGACTTGTGGGTCAGCCTCCAATGGACACGGCCCTCTTGAAATCAAAGAGGGCTTTGTTTCTGACTGAATCCTTTAAAGGCCCAAGGTTCTAGGTTTATTTTTTTTTTTTAGACAATTCCTCCTGCCTGGCTGCTGTTGCCAAAACTAGATCAGCCCAAATAATCATGAGATCAGGCACCCGTGAGCTGTACTCTCTCAGCTGAGACAGGTGAGCTGTTTATTCATCGTAGAGGCAGTTACGGGAAGAAAAGTCAAAATTCCATCTCCTAAGAGGAACTTACTGTGATGAGCGTTGAGTAATGTATAGAATTGTTGAATCATTGTATCAGACACCTGAAACTAATATAAAACACTTAATGATACTCAAATTTAAAAAGTTGAAAAAAATTCCAACCCCTGATTGACATCATCCCTGAAAACAAAGGATTGATTTTTCTTCTCGAGCATGGAAGTCTCCGTGGAATTTTTGGAACGGCACCTGAGACGTGTGATGTAGCGTCACACCACAGAGGCCGTTAACAGTGTCACCTCACAAGTAGAAACACAGATGACAGATACAAGTTGGGCAGACAGATCTTTGTAGAAGGACCCAGGAAAGCACCACTGGCAATGACTTGGGCCGTCCTGCTCATCTCACTGTTACTCATCGGGCTTGCTGCAGGCAAGGGATCATATGCGATTATAAACCAGCTCTGACTCAGGTCAGTGCCTGGAAACCTGGTCACATGACGAGGGCGTTTGGGCAGAGGTTTTGGAGCAGAGGCCGTGCGGTGTCCTGGGGCGGTGATCTTCAGGAGCATTCACCAGTTGCAGGGATTTGAACCTTCAACTCAGTTACCGAGGTTGAGGAGTTTACTTTGGCTAAGATCTGCTGGGCTAAGTAGACGAGCGTGAGACTCAGTGCAATCTCTGGCTCCATTAAAGGAAATGGTGTGGTGGCTTCAGTGTGTGTTAATAGAGTCCTCCTCCTCCCTCGTTGTGCCTTTGTGTTGAGGTCTGTACCTGTGTCCATCAGCGAGCAACATCATCTGGAAGAGCTGTGCTCTCTTAGGACGCCGTCCATCTGGTGTTCTATTTGTGTGACTATTTTAACCCCTTGACCAGGCTATTTAAGCCAGGTGTCATGTCTTGTCCGTTACTTTACAGTGATTCCTCTTATGTTCCAGCCTGTCAGCTACCAAATATTAAGCATCTTTGTGCTAGGTGCTAAGGGGTACCTCTTTCTTCCCTACAGGTGCCAGTTTTGCTGAGCTAAAATTCTTTCAAGGTTGATTACCCCCCCTTGTTTTTTCACCTGATTTTAAAAAAACAACAAACTTTCACAGCCGTGAAGAATTGGGCTGAGTGAAGATGGCAGTCAAAGACAATTAAGACTTAATTGACTTGTAAGATTAATGAGACCAGGAAAACGTATCCCCTAATTATGTTAAATAGCTGGTTTAAAAATTTTTTCCTTTTCAGTTCTTTGTTCACGGATGGGAAGCCACATACCAAAGATAGTAGTTTCCTTCCCGTTTGTGCCAGTGGAACTCTGTTTCTGGTGGTGGTGGCGGGGGTGGGGGAGGGGGACCCAACACACGGACACAGCTTGATGGCTGGAAAGTTTACTTACAGCAGGGAGGTGGGGGGGGTGCGGAAGAGGCTCTGTCACCTTTGTGGAACGGCAACTCCCTGAGCTGATGCTGAAGGGATCCTGCTGTTCGTATTCAGCTTTTAGCATGACTCAAGACGGGAGGCTTGGTGACAGAGATGGCATCTTGGTTTAGCAATGACCCGTTGAGGGGTGAGAGCCACAGACCGAGCAGAGGGGTCCCTCTGTGCACTTGCCAGCGCGGTAGCCCCTTACCCCTCTCTGAGCAGGAGTCGCCAGCCTCCTCCTCTGCCCCGAGCAGCAGGTCCTGGCCTAATCCTAGGTGTTAACCTGTGTCATAATTGGCTCACCCTTTTGTTGTGCTTGGGCACATCCTATATTTGGCTCTGCTGGTTTTTTTCTTTTTAAGGGAGAGGAGATGTGTGGGCAGAGAGCAAAATGAAAAGCAATCTGTGAGCTCCCACACTGAGCATGCGCCAGTTAGAGCCTGCCTGGCCTCCCAGCCTTGAGGTGAAACTTACTTGGTTACTCCACAAAGATGGCCTGAGCCGCCTCGGGCCACTGAGGGTCTAGGTGCTAGACGGGCTGCACAGCCTCCTGCGGCCATCTGCCCCTTCACCCCCTCAGGGAGCTGCAGCCTGTTGGGGGGAGACCAGTAACCAAGTGAACAGACACTGTAATGGAAGGCGGTGTGAGGGTCTCCAGAGAAATGAAGTCAGGAGGAGGGTCTAACACTGTACAGGTAGGTGAGCTTTCTTCCCTCTGCATGAGAGCTCCTGACGCTTCCAGTATGGTTGGTTTCAGTTAGTATGGAAACTGTGGCCCGCACTAGGGTAAATGGTTGCTTTAAAAAATCCTGTAAAACAGGGGCACCTGGGTGGCTCAGTGTGTTAAGCCTCTGCCTTCGGCTCTGATCATGATCTCAGGGTCCTGGGATCGAGCCCCGCATCAGGCTCTCTGCTCAGCCGGGAGCCTGCTTCCTCCTCCCTCTCTGCCTGCCTCTCTGCCTACTTGTGATCTGTCAGTTTAAAAAAAAATCCTATAAAACAGCCTTTATGTAGAAAGTGCTTCATGACTGTGCCTAAAAGGGTAAGTGGTCATTGAATCTTAGGGCAGAGTTAGAGATTTCCTGGGAAAGAAAAATTCCACCCATCAAACATTTCTAAGTGTCATTTAGTCTGATTGGAAACGAGAGGCATCCATCCACATCAGTGGAGTAGCATAAAAGCGAGTGGTTTCTCTGATAGGTGTGGCGGCCCAGATACACAGGCAGAAGGTTGAACTTGGAGCTGCACCATGGACATGACACAAGGTTTGTCATTTGTCAGATGGAGTGGTTAAATTATGTGACCTCCAATAATTGTCTTTTTTCTCAAGTCAGGATATACTACAGCAGCCTATGGAACCAAACCTCAAACTGTTTTAAAACTTGAGGTTGATTGTTGAGAGGGAAGGGGAAGGGGAAAACAGGCAGAGCAGTACCCGTTGGCGGTAGGACCTTCCTAACCCAGCATCGATGAGAATGAGACATTCTGAGGGGTTCAGCTTCCCAAGCTGTGAGTTCCTGCTTGCGAGCAGGGTCCCTTGGGACCTACTGTGGTCTCCTCCCTGCTAAGGACAAGAGCAGCTCACAAAGTGCTAAGGGAAGGGGCTGTGGAAGCCTGGCCGCCGCTGGATGAGATTCGCTGATCGAGATCAAGGCATCTCGTGATTTCCAGTTGGAAGTAGCAGAACTGGAAAGCAGCCCCGGGTGTGTCTTACTCCTGACCGGGCTCGCGCCCTTAATTGCATGGCTGTGTTACCCTAAGTCAAGTAAACCAAGGCAGCCATGAGAGAACATCATCGTGTCTTTGTCAAATGCACAGCCGTCCCATTTCTGCGAGGGTCTCCCTCCCACCTCCAGTGAATGACTTGAGTTCTCATTTCCTTCAAGTTGCTGTTCAGATATCACCCTTTCAGAAAGGCCCCCAGCATCAGCCCTTTGTCTCCAGTGTGAGCTTCTCACACACTGTTCTTCACGAATTTCTTCTGTGTTTACCACGATTTCCACTTGCTGGAGTGTAAATTCCACAGAGCGAGGGACCTTGAAGTGTCTTTCCCTGGCATGTCTCAGGTGCCTAGACCAGTGTCGGAGACACAGTGTGGGTGCTCAGTGAAGATTTCTTGAAGGAAGGAATGGGGAGGGTCGGTGAAAGGAGCCTCCTCTGGGCTTTCCTGGTCCTGACTTGGGTCTCATGGGAGCTGTGGTTTCTTCTGAGTTGTCGATGTTTTGAGGTGAGTTGTCAATAGGTCACCTCACCCCGCCTTTATGCATTGGGATAATGGGGTTGGCTGGACGGCTGTCATCGCTTCGAGATGAAAGTCCGATGGAGACTTTCTTACGTGTGTTTTCTAAGGATGAGAGTGTAGCTTCCTGGTGTGTGTGCACAGCGAGGTCTCTGCGCAGGCGGGTAGCTCCCCGAAGCTCCTTGTAGCTCGTCATTGACGTAACAAATGTTCTACCCGTTGTGGGTTTTTCCTGTCTAATTGCTGCTCTGGTTTTCCGCACTCAGCACACTGCAGTTACACACTCCGCTGTGGTTTTACTTTGCCTTAATCCTTTATTAATTGCCTCTTGTTCAAACTCCCTAAGAGCAGATTAGCCTTCGCGATCGGCTTCTGCTCCATGACTGTTGGGTTTCTTTGTTTTCGGTCATGACTTGAGAAAAATAACCAAGAAATCGCAAATGAGGCTGTTTTGTTTCCATCCAGTTTACTCCTTTTTAGCGGTGTTTTATTTAAAAATAAACCTCACATGGTCCACGATATGGTCATGCTGTTCCAGGATCTGCCTACCAGAGAGGCCCCGAGATTGAGCCTGCCCACCTTGTTTCCAGGGCCCCGTGTGCCTGACATGTTCGGGGGTGGGCACGGTAGCCTATAAAGCAGTGACCTGCTGCACATCTGCTGTGGGATTGGAATGTCGTATACACAAGTGACCAAGACGTGGATGGCTTGTTTGGAAGGATTTTCCAGACCAGTAGCAACAACGGACGCATACGTAAGTGATTGCTGTCCTGATAGGCTTCTACAGCAGGAGTAGGGTTTGGGGGTTTGGGACTAGGCAGTGTTCTCAGAGACCGCTGAGCTGGTCTTTAAGGTCCAGTGAGGGTCATGTGCGGGCGGGGTGGGCGCAGGGTGTTGGCAGCAGAGGGAAAACTTTGGTGTGTTTGGAGAACGAAAAATCCTCCCCCTTGGCTACATGTATAAGGCACGTGGGTGATGACATTGCAGGCGCAGACCAGGGTCAGAGCCGAGCAGACGGCCTATTCTCCAGACTTGGTCTTGTAGGTTACAAAGTCATTAACGGTCAGGGCCAGAGCCAGGCAGACCGCATGTTCTCCCGACTTGTTCTTGCGGGTTACAAAGTCATTCACAGTGGGTGATTGCTTCGGGCTGGGCTTGGGCAGTTGGGTTAATGTTTGGCTGTGCATCAGCAAGATTTGTGGAGTAGAGGAGGTTGGGGCCTGCAGCGAATTTCATCCTCGAGGTGTTGAATCACTGAGGTTGGATGGCCAGAAACGTCCTTCATTTGTTTGCCTAGTGCTCAAGACTTGGGTCCTCAAAATTATAGACTATAGAACATGGAGTATAAATCTAATTAGGTAATAATTGGTATTTGGCTAGAATACATGGTTATCCCCACGCATACCATTTCTCAAATTTAGATTGCACGGGTCTGGGCAGGGTTTTGTGCTCGCTTATAAGGAGTCATGCCGTTACCTGTATGTTAATTGCCGAGGTCTCAAACTGCTTGTTCATTGTGGTTACTGAATACTACTCCTGCAGAGCGGGCAAGTGCATGTGCATGTTGACCTTACTAGGGGTAATGTAACCTGCCTTATCCCCTAGTGACCCAAGGAAGGGAGAGATTGTGTCTCCTTTCCTGGTGACACCGGCAGCACCCACAAGTGTGGTATATGATATATTTTATTTACTTGTGATCACTGTTTCAGGGTATTTCAATCCACACCAGCCACATAAGAATTTGAGGTTAATAAACTTGAGAAATGCATGTTTTGGCAATTGAGCACGACTGTGTTTCCAAGTGTGTGACCCTCAGAAGAAGTTACCCTGTCGTAATGATGGGTAGGAAGTCAGGCAGCCAGAAAATATTTATTGTGAGAGGTTCGGTGGAAAATGCAGACTAGCCTCAAACACAGATGGCGGCCTTAAGTGTCTTGCAAACAGTTTAAGAACATTAAGATTTACACACTTAAGAAAGGACAAATAATACAGAAAGGCCAGGTGATTTGGTGGCGAGGAGTGACCTCAATAGTCACAGCTATAGGAGGGTAGAGCATGGGGAGGCCGGTTAGTGTAGGGTGCTGTGCTCTGGGAAGAAGGGGGGTGGGTGGTGCCGGCCACCTGGATTTCCCCTGGAATGAGGGGACAAAGCCTGGTCACCGGTGAGCAAGCATGCACCCGGGCAGGTGGGCTGAAGACTTAGAAGATGGGCGATTGGCATATTTGGGGAATCAGGTGTGGATGTTGGCGATAAATGGTTTAGTTAGGTTCTGCACTTACTGCCTAAAAGAAATTCTTAAGCATCAGGTACAAGGAAAACAAAGATCCCATGTCCTATTTCTATGTTGCAGAGGTCTGACCACCATAGTTGTTATGGGAAAGGTATGTGTTGTTCTGTGTGCTCTCACCCCATGATTATCTTAATACTACTTCAGGGACACAGGGACAAGGAGAAACACCTGTATCTATACACAGAGTCACCTAGTGACTAAACCTTCATGCTCAGACACCCTCTATGAGACATGGGGGTGGTGTGGATAGGACCGATACCCACTAACAATTTTGGAACCTACCCGGGGCTCTTTTTAGAAGTCCTTCGATAGCCAGTCTCATCTAGCACAGTAACTTACGGGAGAATTTTAAGATGTCTGAACAAAAGGGGGAAATCTTCCATGTGCGTCTAGCTTTGGAGACATGTGTAAAGGGGTCTGGGGGTGGTCACACCAGGGAAGAGCTAGCAGGTCAACCGAAATATTTCATGCTGATGAAGTCTTTATTTCTTCTATAAACTGCCTTTCTTCTTGACAACATCCAGGTCAGGAAGTCCAAATGTGAGTATGTTCTGTACATTTATTGCATCGGCTGGGGGTGGGGGTACATGGGGACTTGTGCCTTGTGACAGTTCTTTGTTGCTGGCATTAGGGTGGGGCATTTTCATCATCTGGCCTACTTGCTATTGATTACACTTGTTCTTCCAGTGGTGGTAGCGAAGCATAATTGTTTTGCCTCTTTTAAAATTTCATATTAAAAAATCTTGTGGTGACATAGTACAAAACTCCGGATAATGGAAAGGTCGAGGGTCTCGTGGTTTGTTTGCCTGTGTAACAGCCTTGCAGATAAAACTTTCAAAAAATTATTTTGCAAATTACGTTTTTAAGAGTTGCGGGCTTACTTTCGGTCACGTGGGGAATTGTGGAATTCCCCAGCAGCTGTGTTTCCGAGAGCAGTCTGAACGGGGATGGGCAAGTGGCATGAGGGAGGACGTGTATTTTAAGGGTTGTTCTACAACATGGAACAGGCCCGTAGTCCCTTATCTGTTCCAGATCCTTCCTTTATCAGTTCCAGAATCCAGAGAGCCCTGGAAGTTGGGATTGTTTCTGTAGGTTTGTAGGAAACTCATTTGATGGCAAAACCTGACCTGAACAAACTTGAGGAATCTCACTTCCGGTGAGATTCTTATGACCGGTCATGCAGAGATGGACCATTGGACTGTAGGTCTTGCCCCAGGCCCCTCCTGGGAACATTGTGTAAGAATTCAGGTAGTCAGGGTCCTCCTTCTAAAACAAGAAAGAAGTGAGAGGTCGAGGACACATTTGGGCCCAAGGGTTTCTCAGAAAGACTGGCTTTAACACGGACTCTGAGTTTCCCAGGTTGGCTGTAGCAAACTACCACATCCTGGTGGCTTAAAACTTAGCGATGTATCGTCTCTCAGTTGTGGGGGCTGCACGTCTGCAGTCCAGGTATAGAGAGGGCCGTGCACCCTCCGGGAACTCTGGGGGGACCTCCTCCCTTGCCTCTTACCCCTTCTGGTGTTTGCTGGCCGTCTTTAGCTTCTCTTGGTCTTGTAGATGCGTCCTTCCAGCCACGGGGCCATCTAGTCCCCATGGGTCTTCCCATTATCTTCCCTTGTGTGTGTTGATCCTTGTAGGGACAACATCGCTGTTGGACTAGGGCCCACCCTGATGACTTCATGTTGACTGGATTACCTCTGTAAAGGCCCTATGTGGAACTCTTTCCCAGGACCCTGGGGTCATGACCTGAGCGGAAGGCAGATGCTTAACAGACTGAGCCACCCGGGTGTCCCAAGGCCCTGTTTCTTAATAAGGCCACATTCCGGGGCGCCTGTGTGGCTCAGTGGGTTAAAGCCTCTGCCTTCGGCTCAGGTCATGATCCCGGGGTCCTGGGATCGAGCCCCGCATCAGGGTCTCGCTCCGCGGAGAGCCTGCTTCCTCCTCTCTCTCTGCCTGCCTCTCTGCCTACTTGTGATCTCTGTCAAATAAATAAAAATCTTAAAAAAAATAATAATAATAAGGCCACATTCCGATGCGCTGGTTTTAGGATTTCAGCTTAGCTGTCTTTTGTTGGGATGGGGGCACGATTTAGCCCATGACCTAGGGAATGGTTCAAGATGAGCTACTCTATTCTTTCTGTGTTTAGGTGTGTGTCAAGCTCGAGACCTTCGGCTCAGGGCTTCCCTGGTGCCCCCTCCACCCCCTCACCCCACTCCACCCACTGCTTCACTGAATGGGCGCCACTCATGGGACTGCCTGCCCAGGCTTCAGAAGCTGCCACATTTCATTCTGACTTCAAGTGAGGGAGGAATCCCTTTTCCTCAGAGAAATTTGTCTGTGAGAAGAAAGGTTCTTGTAGCGAGAAGTGCACCTGTCTTAGGGTTGTTAGCGCCTGACTGTGTCCCACCCCTGAGAAGTCCAGAAGCTTCCTAAGTAGGTTTAAGGAGAGATTATACAGAAAGTTGTAGGGCAGTGCTTGGCACGGAGTCAGCACTTGGGGGGACAGAGGTGGGCATTGATGTGCCTACGATATATGGAGCGGAGTACATACTGACCTTGGGTCCCCTCCGCTCCCTGCACTGCCCTGTCCATCTGAGGCGCTCTCTGAGCAGAGCTGATGTTCCCCAGTTGGGGGGAGGGGGTGGGCATCTCCCTCTGCTCGACCGTTGCTCCCGAGCACCAGGCACATGGGTGTCTCGGCTGTGTCCATCTCTGTGCTGGCCAGAGGGGTGCTGGCCACCTACCTCCCTGTGCCCCGTTCAGCCCTAGAGCCCCGGAGCGAGCCAGCCCGCCTCTGCCGGGGGATCCAGCGCTCTTCAGAGTTCATTGAAAGTGTCTTTTCCTCCGTTTGGTTAATAGAGGCCGTGCTCCCCGAGTCCTTGTCTGCTTTGGTCTTGGCCATCGTTTCCACGTGGGCACAGTTCAGTGTTGATTGCACTGTGTCCTCAGCTCACAGTTGCCCTGTTTGACCAGCGCTCTTCCTTTTTGATCTGGTGGGATTAGCCAAGGACTTGGCTTCGGTGTGACTGGTGGGTGACTGGAGCGGACTGGAGGTTTGGTCCCACACTGGCTGTGTCTGTGCCATTCTGCATGTGTGCACCTGTTGTTTTCAAGCTACCGACTTGATAAATTGGGGGTAAAGGGAACTAATTTATAAAAAACAAGAACGTGTCTTTGAATTTGTGTTTGATGAAGCTCAAGTTGGATTGACTCTCGATTGAGCCACAGAGAAGATGAGCAGGTATCGGTATCCCACCGGCCTCATGTAAGAGCACAGAGCCTGGCTGAAGGATCGCATCTCCGATTTTTCCACCACATTTTCTTGAGAACTGAATTACTGATGGGTTTGTGTCATTACAGGGTACTTGTAACCTTTCTCTCATTAGACAATGGTGTGTTTTTTATTTTTTATTTATTTATTTTTTTAAGATTTTATTTATTTGACAGAGAGATCACAAGTAAGCAGAGAGAGAGAGAGAGAGAGAAGCAGGCTCCCTGCCGAGCAGAGCGCCAGATGCGGGACTTGATCCCAGAACCCCGAGATCATGACCTGTGCCGAAGGCAGCGGCCTAACCCACTGAGCCACCCAGGTGCCCCAATGGTGTGTTTTTTAAATAGGCAAGAGCTGACTTGCCTTTGCTGTGCACTCTCTCCTTTCCCCCCATTGAAATAAACACAAAGCAGTGCTGACTATTTAATTAAAATGACAGGTAGGCCTTGTAGGTTGCCCTTTACAACCCCAGTAAACAAGGGCAATGTCAAGCGTTAAGGACCTTGGCACCCAGTAGAGGTGAGGCTGTACCCTCCTCGTGCTCTCAGGGCTGATGGGACAGTGGGGGTGGAAACACTGACCTGAATGAACCCATTGTGCTGGATCCTGGAGAAACAAAGAGGGGGAGGTAGAGTCTCATTGCTTCCCAGAGTAAGGGGCTGGGGGAGTTGCTGGAAATGCAGACTGCCTTGTTCTACCTCAGACCAGAATTAGAAACTCAGGGACTGGGACTCAGCAACCTGTGTTTTTGTCAGCCTCTCAAGGGATCTGATGCCGCCGCAGTTTGAGAACCTCTAGGAATTCCTAATCCCCAGGTCACAGCCATGAGGCGATGCAGTGTGCTAGAGAATGGACCTGTTTGCACTTGAGCCCTCTCTTAGTGTTCGTACAACAGACAGGGCATGTGTGGGTATTCTCAGTTGTTCTAGCTCATCTTTCCTGTGGGCAGTCACCATCAGGGGATAGGCACTGCCAAGGAAAGCAAGATCGAAGCCCTTAATAGGTACCTGGAGAAAGGTGAGGAGGAGACTTGGCGGAATGAGCCATCTCGTGACAGGATGTGGGGTGCAGATGGGGAATATTAGAAAGTGTTCTTGATAAGTCTCACCAAGTTCCTAATTTCTCATAGGAGCACTATCCTCTGTGACACAAGACTTCTTATGTGCAGACTTTGTGCCCCATGTACGCTGCCTTCTCTGGCCTAGATAGTTAAATAGATTGAGCGCATTTCTGTTTCTGCTGGAGTATAAAATACTGCTTAAATAGTAGAGTTGAGCTGTATGGTTTTCAAAAGAACTTCTTTGGGGATGATTTAGCATTTAGGTTTCAGGATCATTTAGGATCTCTAGGACTTGTAAGATTGAAACCTGTGTTCAGCCAGCTCAGGATTCTGTTAGCAGGGGAGAGGGGGACTGAAGGAAAGTTCTGGAAGGAGAATGTGGCTCTCCTCTCCGATGTTAAGTGGGAGTGCGTTGGTATTTGCAGGGATTTCCTGATAGCCTTGTATGCATAGCCTTGTTTAACATGCTTACCCTTCCCAGAGAGTTTCTGCCTGAGCTACTTCTTGGAATTCCTGTCTATTTCACTTCTTTGGAGTTCTGGAAGCTTATAACTCTTCGTGCAAACCACTGTACAGAAACATTTAGCGTGGATAACACTTTTACAGGCAGGAATGAGTTCTGCAGAACGTACAAGTGAATGTACAAGCATATTAGCGATAAATTGGTTTTAGAAAACGTATGGCTTCTGGGTTATGCTAATTACTCAGTTAAATACGTAGGATAGCTACTTAAATATTTAAGATCAGTGGAGACTGACGACATGGAATTTAATGGTGTGGTAAATTTGAAAGTATGCGTTTTTATACTGGGGCAATATTGTCAAACGGATTTACTATCCATGGACATTCTTCTGGGACCTTTTTTTTTTAATAAATCAAATGCACCCATGATTTATTGTCAAAGACCAAGTGTGCTCTTAGCAGTGGTAAGGCTGTATGTGTGTGTGTGTGTGTACATGTGTGTGCAGGCATGTGCACTTTTTTTTTAAACAAACGTGTGCACATTCAAAAATGTGTTTTCCGGGTAGAATTTTTGTTCATGGAACCATGTCTGGGTCTGTGGTGGGAGGTAATGAATGGGGGGATGATTCCAATCATAGATGTGTGTTCAGCCAGAGCACCTAAAGAGTATTTGAGGTTTATATGACGCAAACCTGAGATACGTGTTTTGGGCTTGAGTATGTGCTGTATTGGGATCCTTGAAATTAGGGCCCTTATGGATTTGGGTTATTGTCTACTGTGGGGCTGGTCCTGGGGTTGTAACAAACACGACTAGTCAGTAGTGGTTGAAGGAAAGGATTAGAAGTACCTCTGAACTATCAAGACAATTTTAAATTAGTGATATATGCAGCTGTGTTTGCTGTAATGGTCTTGTGTGGCTGAAGATTTCCCCAATGTTCTGCATGTTGAGAGACAATACCACAATACTATTTGAGGGCAGTCAAACTCACTTTAGCTTTTTTGTTTCATTTCTAGTCTGGGAAGTTCTTGTCTTTTGATCAATGGATTATTTGGGGGTATTCCCTTATATTAAGGCAGTAAACCCCCTAAACTTTCCAAACACTCTGAAGCTGTGGTATCCCTCCTGTATGTGTATGTGGTTGGTGAGTGTGCATGTGCTGCCGCCCCCTCCATCCCCCCCCAATTCCTGAATGATCTTTTCGGAGGAGAGACTCTTGTGCAAAGTCTTGTCTCAGCAGTTTGGAACATGGATGCTTTCTGTCACAAGCACTCGGATTTGAATTGCTCCCTTCCTCAAATGTGTGTGAAGGACAGCCCTCGAGGCCTTTGGCAGAATGGTTTCTTAGAACCTCCTAAAGGGATACAAAGGGAGGTGCTGTGGCCTCGTGATTAAACATTACCTCATTGCCACGGGCCCTACAGGGAGATGCGTGCTGTTAAAACGATGATGAAGCCTAGCTCGCCAACAGGACATGGAACGGAAATTAACATCCTCCCTTGCACTCCACTTCCTGGGTTGTTTGACTTTCTTTCAAGGTTCTTCGGGACCTCTTTACCCTCTTACTTACCTTCTGGCTGTTAAATGAGAGATTCATGTTAAAGTTAAAATGCCTTTTTTCCCACCTAGTTAATAGGCACATATATGGTATTTTTAACTTGGATTTGCTAGTTGCTGCCATGTGGGACCATTTGTGGAGTGGGGGAAGCCCGAGCCCACCAGCTCTGTCACCCTCCTGTCTCAGCATCCCAGCTAAACAGTAACACATCTCTTTCGTTTGGAATATTTGGAGAAATGAGAGGAGGAAAAAAATCACGCATGGTCTCATTAATGCAGTAATAAGTTTTATAGTTTTTTATAGTTTGGTGTATTTATAATGCAATAATTTTATTTGCTTTTTTAGTTGTAATACATGATTTTTTAAAACTTTCTTTAAACGCAACTAAATCAAGTTCATTAATACCATTTTAGTATATATGCTGCTGAAGCGAGCACCATTAATACCATTTTAATGGCTACATAACATTTCATGTGTACACATACATATTAGGGCATCTTTTCCTTATTCATGAAATGGGGATGCTAACATTCTCTTTCCCAGGGCTGTTGGAGGGATTAGAGATGGTATATGCATAAGGCTCCAAGAACCATGCTCTTCACCCAGGCGCTGCTTGGTCAGTGTTACTGGAAGTTACTACTTCGATTCATAGAAGGTATTACCTTCATTTCAGATCGTCTTGGAATAATCATAAAAATTGATGAGCTGCTTTGAGTTCTTAATATACACAACCAACTCCATAAAGGCAACACACCTGTATTACATGCATTCATCTGACTTTGGTTTCTCTGGAGGGGAGGGGAAAACAGCCTCTTTAAGGGTCCCTCCTCATCTGTCCCCTGCCTCCCACTTATTTGACCTCCCCCACGAGTACCCGCCATAATCCCTTGCTTCTGGTGGACACTTGGTGACTATTGGCGGATGTAAATCAATTACTAGTTTCTGAAAAGGGAGCAGTTTTTGTTTTCCCCTCTCCTGTGGTTTTGTCAGCTGTTCTCTGCTCTGTTACTACTGGAAAGAAGTCTTTTTTCTTAGCCTTTGGTAGTTGCATGTATATGGGGAAAGAGACAATACACTGGAGATAAGGGCATGTTGTAACTATTACTTTCTTTGGCAACTGTATTATGTTTCGGTAATTTATAGGTGAAACAATTTTCTAGCAACAACATGAAATGAATGATAATTACACTATTACAGCATAAGAAAACATTGGTTTTAAGTAAAGGTTTTTTTTTTTTTTTTAAACTGTAGCTTAAATATTTTCAGGGGCTGTTGCATGTCTGCCTAGATATAAAGAAAACTGTTTGTGTGTTAGAGGCAGACAGGTGGGCCTGCAGGAACACCCCTCCCCTGCCAGGTTCCCAGGGTTCTCTGTGGCCCAAGTTTGGGATCTCCCCAGGGGACTGGTTGTAGATGGCAGGGGACCAGGAGAGAGTCAGTCTTGACTAGCAATTAAAGGCTTAGGTGACAGGGAAGGTTTTAGGATGGGGTAAGCCACTAGTTGCTCCCAGCGGCAAAATCATAACGGAAGTATCAGAAAGTGAAATTTTTTCTTTTAGCAGTTTACAGAATACACCTAACCTGTAAAGTTTTAATGCCTCCCTTAACCTACCTCAAACCAACATGAGAATTCATTTGTCTGTCAACTGAACCATGGCTGTTCCGTGTTTGTTGAAAGACTGTATAGAGTAACTCATTGCCACTATTGGTGGCGAGTGATATATTTCATGCCTTTCATTAAGTGTCAAGGGCTGGACTGTATTTGCATATTCTTTCAAAAATCTTCAGTACTCATCCATTTAAGGCAATTTTCTGGGTAGAAACAAATTTTTTGAAGCCCTTAAGGGTTTGTTACCATAGTGTAGACTAGCCATAAAATTATGTTTCAGTGCCTTGTCAAAGAGTTTATCACGGTTGAAACATATGTGTACCTACTATTGGTATTTTCATGACTTTCTACAGTTACAAAAATTGTACTTCCTGGGATGCCTGGGTGGCGCAGTCAGTTAAGCAGCTGACTTTCAGTGTAGGGTCCTGGGATGAAGCCCCAAGTTGGGCTCCTGGCTCAGCCAGGAATCTGCTTCTCCCTCTCCCTTTGCCCCTCCCCTGCCCATGCTTGCACGCGCGCACGCACACACACACACACACACACACACTCACTCTCTCTCTGAAAAATAAATGAAACCTTAAAAAAAAATAGTACTTGCTCACAGTAGAAAATTTATTAAAAAAATGACAAAGAAGAAAATAAACATAATTCATAAGCGTATCTAGACAGAACAACTGTTAACTTCAGCTCCATTTTTCTCAACTATTTTCATATGTATATAGAATTTTTAGATCCTGTTTATTCCTTAATGTTATACCATGATTATTTCCTCCCATTTACAAATATTATTTGAAAACATAATTTTCATGGTCTTAATATTCTAGCACGTGATGATGCCATAATTTACTCAATCATTTCTCTATTGGACTGAAAAGTTGTTTCTTATTTTTATGTACGATGCTGTAATGAGTATCTTTTCTAGGTAAATATTTGCTTGCATGTCTGATGATTTCTTTGGGATTAATCCTCAGAAACAGATTTGTCGAGTTAAAGGCATCAACTCTTTATATGGGATACCTGCTGTCATGTTGCTGTCCTGAAAACTTGGAATAATTTCTTTCCGGTTGTACTGATGTCTGCCTCTTCCAGGATTGTTACCTCTTTTACATCTTCAACAATTTCTTAGACTAAAAACTTCAGTTTCAACAATATGGCTAAATTTGTGTTTAGTCTCACACTTTCTAGGTAATATTTTTCCTTATTTTGTGCTATTACCGATGATTACCGATGACGGTACTTCATGCAACACCGCTGTAATAGTCAGCTGTAGAAAAGAATGAGGAAAAACCTTCAACAAATGGATTTTCCAAAGAGACTTTCTCTGGGTTGGCTAAGTCTCTCTGCATAGATACATCACGTAGTTAAAACAAACTTCATCTACGGCACAACGTAATATACTACACGAGCCCTCTGTTCTTGGCTGAGAGGGAAAGAAGACACAGCCCTTTACAGGTTGTCCCAGTGACATATTGAGTAACCTCATGTTACAGGAAAGAATTATTGCTTCCTTCAGGCTGTGGTTATGGTGTTTCCCTTAGAGGAGAAAAATGGTTAAAAAATGAAGACCTTTCTCGTTGTTCCTCTGATATCCAGATACCTTGGAAGGACGCTTTGATAGCAGGGAGGGAGGGGACAGGGGACAAGGCAGTGTCATTTCAACCCGCTGCAGCCGATCGTAACCCATCTCAAATGCTCTGCCCAGCGGAGGCAGTCCTTTGCCCTCCGGCCTCCTCTAAAATGTAGGGATCTCAGCAAAGACTGTTCAGTCTGACCAAAATCAGTAAATGTTCTGCGGGGAAGGATTCGCCTTTACACATCCTTGTTCGTCATGGACCGTTTGAGCCAGTCAGATGGAGAGGGTCGAGCCTCACTCCGGTCATGTTGCTTCAGACTGCTGGTCCTCGTCCACACTGGTCCGGGGGGTGGAGCAGTGGGCAGGCCCAGGAGGTCTTTTTTTTTTTTTTTTTAAAGATTTTATTTATTTATTTGACAGAGATCACGAGTAGGCAGAGAGGAAGGCAGAGAGAGAGGAGGAAGCAGGCTCCCTGCTGAGCAGAGAGCCCGACATAGGGCTCAATCCCAGGACCCTGAGATCATGACCTGAGTCAAAAGCAGAGGCTTAACCCACTGAGCCACCCAGGCGCCCAGCCCAGGAGTTCTTATGTCGGTTGCTCTCTGAGAAGTGGCCATGTCTGCGTTGTCTGTGCTTTCCTGGTGACGAAGGTGGAACCAGACCCATCTCTGAATTTTTGTCTCTTTGCGGAAACTGGAGCAGAGGCCCAGAGAGAGGGAAACGCAGTTTTTCAACGCCAGGCCCTGTGCTGAGGACGGATGGACAGCAATTTCGATGGTCTTTGCTCAGCAGTTTTGCAAGGTCAGGGTGGCCTTGTGGCTAAGGTTCCTTGGTGATGCCTCATGACGGAGCAGGTCCTTGTTTTTTTTGTTGAGCATCTTGGTGCTTGTTAGACTCCTGAGGTTTCATTCCAGTGAGCAGGGTCTGTCTTCTAGCCACTGATTGCCTGTAGCGTCTGGGGCTTCAATGATGACACTTTCTGTTTCTTTGCTCAGAAAATCGTCATCTGTGTGTGCAGCTGCAGGGTCTTGTTTGTGAGTGAGCAGCCTGCATCTCCGAGGTCATTTTCTCTTCTGAACTGTACATACCCGGTGAAAAGTGCGGAGGAACCCAGGCGCCTTTAGGATGCTGGCTTGTCCAGTTGAGACATAAAGATTTGGAGGCCAATTCTAACTTAACAACTTCTTGTGTAAATAACACTCAGTCATTAGGATTCTTAGGGGACAGACAGTAGCCTTGGATGCGTCCTTGCAGACTTGGATACAAATGCATCTTCATGGGCAGGACACAGAATATGCCAGCGCCTCTCGTGTGATGGCCTCAGACTTGGAGAGCTGCATAAAGGTGGTGCGTTGGGGTTCATGGGCCTCCCCCCAGAGGGTAGAGCAGCCTTGCCAGTGGGCACATCCCACTCCTCCGTGGCTGATGTTGCTGGCCCAGCAAGGGATTGAAGCCCTAGTCCCATTCTGTGGCGTGAGCCTGCACACCGTCCCCCCAGGCCCAGAGGTTGGAATTGGCACACATGCCTCTCCCCTCCCCTGACCGCCTTACCACCTTCCGTGAGCCACCCAGGTGTTTCCTGTCCACTACTGGGCTGCTCCCAGTCCTCTGCTTCGGGTCCTTACTGCCTCTGTGTTTAGACCTTTCTCCGTCCGCAGTGCAGAAGCCTCCCGCATGGTCCTTCCACCTGCTGTGTCTTGTAATGACTTTGGTCAGAGAATCTTCCCCTGGGACGCCTGCGTGGCTCATTGGTTAAGCCACTGTCTTCAGCTCAGGTCATGATCCCGGAGTCCTGGGATCGAGTCCCCTATTGGGCTTCCCCTGCTTTTCGGGGAGCCTGCTTCTCCCTCTTCCTCTCCCCCTGCTTGTGCTCTCTCTGTCAAATGAGTAAATAAAATCTTAAAAAAGAAAGAAAGAAAAAAAAAGAATCTTCCCTTTCCACAACCCCATGATAACAGTGATGTCATGGAAGAGGCAGCTAAAATTTATTGAGTGCTTACTGTCTGTTCCCCACTATGGTTATCTAAGTCCTCCTAACAGCCTCCTTACAAAAGGAAGTACTGCTTGTCTCCCCATTACTGAGGGACAAAGAGGACACAGGAGATTTCCACAGTCATATAGCTATAAATAAGGGGGCCAGGTTTGGAACTCCCCCAACCCCTCCATGGCGATGCCCAGCTCTTAGTTGCATAGAAGGCTCCCTGTGGTTTGAGCTGGGGCTTTCTCTTCCTCCCAATCCCTCCGGTCTGCAGCTGTGGCAAACACCCTGGCTCCAGCCTGCCACAGGACCTTTGCTTATGTTCTCCCCTTCGGAGAAATCTCACCTTGCTCCTGGTCCTCCCTTCTTGGCCTCCCAGATTCGTCTCTGGGAGGGGTGCCAAGATTGCCCAGTGCATGGAAATCACGTGGGACGTTTGACAGATGCAGAATCCCAGGTCCCAGCCCTGGAGGTTCTGAACTGGCAGGCCTGGGGTGGGGACGGGTAACCGAGGTGAGCGTGAGGTCAGGAACCACGGCTGTGGAGTGCTGTATTCCCGGGTACTCGGCACACCCTGTCTGAATCATTGCTTTGCTTCTCTGTGCCGGGTTCGGTTGGGGTAGGAACAGTGTCTTATTTCCACTGTTTGTCTCCCTGCCTGGAATAGAGTAGGCAGTCAGTAAATAGGGCGCTTGAATCCTGTTATCAATTTGTTGTCTCCTTCAGAGGCTTAGAAAGTGGTGCCTAAAGCATGTGACTGTGCAGAGAAGGCAGAAGGTCTGTGAAACAGAATTTCTCTTCTAATCTGTAAAGAACTGAACTGCATAAGGGAAATGTTCATGCTGGCCCTGAGTTGTCCTGCACACCAGCCATTAGGACCAGAACTACTTGCCAGGAGTGGATTCTGGGCTCAGCTATGAACACCATGAGCCGTCTGTCTCCACCCCAGATCCCGCAGTGCGAATGAGGAAGCCCGGAGGTCCGTGTGCTGTGGTTGGCCCGCCCCCAGTGTCACGAGGAGGTCACCGGGGGCAAATCAGATCAGCAATCACAGCAGAAGTGGGGGCCAGAAGGAACAACAGAGAACCTTAAAAGTCTCGCAAGAGGAACGAACAGAATCTACGATCATAACAGCTGTCATTTGTGAGGCACCTATACCATGTGTCTGGTACTGACCGGGTATTGATATCAATACACAATTTTATTTTATTTTTTTAAAGATTTTATTTATTTATTTGACAGAGAGAGAGAGCATAGGTAGGCAGAGCGGCAGGCAGAGGGAGAAGCAGGCTCCCCGCTGAGCAGGGAGCCTGACGTGGGGCTCGATCCCAGGACCCTGGGATCATGACCTGAACCGAAGGGAGATGCTTAACCGACTGAGCCACCCAGGCTCCCCTACTACACAGTTTTATCTGATCATCACAGTAACCCTCTGAGTTAAAAACTGTTCCCATTTCGTTCAAGGATGGTCTGAAGGTCACTCAGTGCTGCTGAACCAGAGATTAGAGACGCCAGTGGAAGTGGTCAAGGGTGTCAGATGGAGAAGCACGGTGAGGGAGGGACGGATGGTTGTTTTGCCTGGTTCCCTCTGCGCCCTACCTATTCTGTTCTGTTTTGTTATTATAAAAGTATTACGTATTCATGGTTACCAGCAACAAAATCTGCCAGCCGTGTATAAGAAGTAACGTGAAAGCCAGAGGACCTGCTCGCACACCCTGTATCTGCTCCCCATCCTGGGACCTTCTACGGAGCTGCTTCTGTGTCAGGAAAAGGTTCCTGGTGGTGCTTCCCCCACCTCGGAGTGGGGAGGCACGTCTGAACTAAGCGTTAACCTCAGGACTGAGTCGGCCCGCAAAGGTACAGAGTGCGTTGAGGATCTGGGAGGTAGAACTTGGGAGGACAGAAGGGTCCCCCACAGTTGCCGTTTTTATTGGAGGGCGTATGTGGGGTCAGGTGTGAAGACGACTCTGGAAGCTGAGTTCTCCCTTTCTCCACTCGTGCAGAACATCGCGTTCAGAAATGAAGGCCCTGAAGGGACAGCTTCTTCTCCGATGCGTGGGGGGTGGCGTAACCCTGGGAGCCTTCATTTCCCTGCCCTAGACTCAAGGGCACAAACATACACGTACACGGGCCCCCTTCGTTGGGCTTGTTGTTTAGGTCATGTGTTTTTCCTAGCAGGTGGGTTGGTTGGAAGCTGGTAATGTGTACAGGAAAATTGCAGCCCGGTGGTGACCAAGAGTGGTTTCACATACTCAGAACTGTGGGCTTTTTTACCCTTTATCCTCTGACAGAGAAAAAGCCTCTTAGTAGAGATCAGGGCTTTATTCCCTATTCGTCCTGTATCTTGGGTAGTTAAGCTGTGTTTCCTTAGGATGGACTAGGCTGAAACGTTACCATGAGTGATGAGAAGTGAGTCTGAATGTTCTGAGATTCAGAATGTTCTAACTAAAAGGGATCGTGTAGTCCAATTATTGTTAAGGATTTTAAAATTTAGTTTAGACAGCATGCGAGCTGGTGGGGGGAAGGGGTAGAGGGAGAGAAAATCTCAAGCAGACTCCATGTTAAGTGTGGAGCCAGACGCAGGGCTCTGTCCCTCAACCCTGAGATCGTGACCTGAGCCGAAAACCAAGAGTCAGACGCTTAACCAAATGAGTCATCCAGGCGCCCCTAAAACTTCCCCCCCCCAATTACAGAACCCTGCTCCCACCCAAATTCTAACATGGAAACCCCAATCTGTCAAATAGCAGAAGGGGGGAATGGTAACCTGTAGTTCCCCGGGAGTTAATGCAGAAGAAAGGCTCTGTGGCGTCTGCAGTTTGAAAACCACTGATTGAGTCTAACCCCTTTATTTCAGAGAGAATGAAAATTGAGGTTCTGAGTGTTAAAGTGACTCGTCCGAGGTATACAGCTAGTTATTTGGGGGTCTTGAGAAGATAAGGTCTCGAGGTGTGGCCTTCCCCAGAGGGAGACAGTCAGGCGACTTACTCTTCCTCCAGATAGGACAGCAGCAAAGATAAAAAATTAGGTCATAATAGCAGTCACAGTACAGAATGTTTTCCGACTTGGCAGAATGTTGGGAGCTCCTGCCCCTAGACGTTCCTTCCAGCCAGCTCCCTTGGTGGCCAGCCGGTAGCGGGTGACAGCAAGGCTGGCCAGCGTGCTCTTGGGAGCGCTGGATTCCGGAGCAGGCATGGCTTATGATTCCACCTTGGACAAGTGATTTCTCTCATTTTCTCATCTGAAAAAAGGTGCCGACTTCCTGATCTTGCACTGAGGACCCAGTGAGCTATTGCGCGTATCTCGAGGGTGCAGGCACGGACTGGGTGCTGGGCCTGTGGTGGTCGTGTCGCTGCCACTTGAGCCCACCGTCGGCGTAGTAAGGATTCTTGTCTGGGCTGCTCTAGCATCTTCCTGCTACCTTTCTGGTGCTCAGTGTCCTGTCCCTTGTCTCGGTGGCACGCCCTAGCGTTCACCTTGCTGAAATGGAATCATGCCATCCTCCTCCCTCAGCTGAGATCAGTGGGATGATTCCCAAATACCCATTAATGATCTTTGTTGTTTTAATCATTTTTGTTGTTGTTCACTCCTTTCCCCAGCTCACTGACCCTTGTCTGCTCGGAGCAGTGTCCTTGGAATGTAGTTGGTGCTCAGTAAATACTGTTCGATGTGAACAGTACAGCGGAGAGGGAGAAAGAACGGGGAACCAGTCTCTGGTCTGTCCCACCCCTCCGTCCCCCACCGCCCACCACCCTTGAACTTACTGCCTCGTCACCAGCGAGCTCATCCTGTGCCCTGCGCCCCCTCCCCGTGTCCTCGCATCTCACCGTCCTTCCCTCAGCTCGTTCGCACACTCCGGGATCTCTCCATGCTGCTCTTCCAGCTGCCTCGTTGATGTTTCGTGCCGACGCCCGGTGCTTCTCGACCCGGACGAGCGCTCACGACACGCTCAGACGTGCCTTCGCTCGTGGCCGAGACACCTTGTCCCGCTCAGAGACCCCACTCTCAACTCCCAGCTGCATGTGTTACTCGCTGTGAACTATTCAGGGGGTTCAGAGCGGAGCGAATGAATGATTAGAGAAGGACGTGCATATACCGCTCAAACGCTTGTCTCTGTTGCCGTGATGTAATAGGCAGCGCCGTGATGGCCGAGGGCCGTGAGACCGAGATGGCAGTCGGCAGAGTTTATGGTGTTTTCTGTAGTACTGGAGAGTGTGTGTGTGTGCTCGCGCGCGTGTGCATGCACGCACATCCCTGTGGCGTGCTCAGAGCCTGTTTCTGAGATAACAGAGATACCAGACCTTGAGCTTTTTTTAGCAATAGCTCGGTGGCTGGAAATAGAAAATTAGTTTCTATAGCTAAAAAATACTCCTTTCAAACACTACCTGGAACAGTGGTTCTGAGTATGTGGTCCCAGGATCAAGAGCGGCAGCATCGGCAGGACTTCATCACAAATACTATTCTAGGGGCACCTGGGTGGCTCCGTCGTTAAGTGTCTGCCTTCGGCTCAGGCCCTGATCCCAGGGTCTTGGGATCCATTCCTGCTTTGGGCTCCTTGCTCTGCGGGAAGCCTGCTTCTTCTCCCACTCCCACTCCCCCTGCTTGTGTTCCTCTCTTGCTATATCAAATAAATAAATAAATAAATCTTTAAAAAAATTTACAAATTCTAGGGTCCCACCCCAGATTTACTGGATCTTTGCAGTGGGGGGGGGGCGTCTTTGAGTTTGGGGCCCAGCAGTTTCAGCTACCCCCTCGCCCGAGTACTGATATGCCAAAGTCTGAGAGCCTCTGACCTTAATTAAAAGTGACTTCTGATTCATCACCTAGACTGTATTTCTAATTAGGAAGGTGTTCTTGGGGTCTTGAGGTTCTAGCTCTGGATTCATCTTTATTCAGAGTCTGAGTATCCAGATAAGAAGTAGGTACATTGGGTTTGGTATTCTTTAATCAAATAATATTGATAGTTTATGGATCAGAGGCAAAGAATCGACTAATTCCTTTTTAAAAAATCAGAATATTAAAAATATTTACTGATAATAGGATATTATTTTGTTGCTCGTTTTCCAATTTTTTTATTTTTTGAAGATGTGTTGTAGCTTCCATTAAGATGCAGTTTATGCATCTTAATATATACCAACAATATTCTTTACTGACTTTGTATTTCTGTTTTGGATATTGGATTATTACTGAACTTTGAATTTTAGCAAACCTTTCTCTTTCTTAAAAGGATTTCATGGCATATTTATTGAGGTACTGATTAAAAATCATTCTAAAGCATTTTAAGATGCACTGTAATCTTTGGAAATATTCTAGAAGTTGCAAAAAAAAAGGTTAATAGTCATGGCATAGCCACTAAATGGTAGTTTTCAAATGGGATAGAAATCAGTCATTAGTTACAGGTAATTAATTAGATGAGTGAAAATTTGGGAGTTGAATACATGAGAGCCCTATCTATGATTTTCAGGATTTCCAGTGGGAAACAGAAGAACCTGGATTTTAAACCCTTAAAGAGTGACAGTTTGCCTAGATTTGAGGTGTCCCAGGCTTAGTAAGACTAGAACATGTGAATGGACTTAGACTCCTAGTAGAAACTCTACAGTGAGTAGTCCTTTTAATATACTTCTTGCTATAAGTGTTCAGTTATCTAGCCTTTACCAAAATCTGTAACACTGGACACATCTCTCTTGATTTCCTGCACTTCAGTTCTTTGGGTTTTGAGTTTTTGTTTTAATCTGTAAAATGATAGGTGTTGGTTTAGATGAACAGTGCCTGTTTTACCTTCATTAAAGGAACAGTCATTTTTACCTATATAATGGAAATCAGAATATAAATAAGATACAAACTAAATTTTTTTTGGCTAGATTTTACTACTATGATAAAAATTCTATATGCCTTTTAATCTTTCTTGTAATCTTTTCAGAATCTGTGTTTAGGAAAAGAAATATGGCAGATTAGTTCTTTTGAATTAATTATCTTTAACGTTAGTGTAGGGGCTCCCAGGTAGCTCAGTTAAGTGTCCGACTCTTGGTTTTGGCTTAGGTCATGATCTCAGGGTTATGAGATAGAGCCCGGTGTTGGGCTCTGTAGTGGGCATGGAACGTGCTTGAAATTCTCTCTCTCCCCCTCTGCCCCTCCCTACCCCCAAAACAGAGTTAGTGTATGTTTCATAATATTTTTTGCTTTTATTTTTATTTTTTTTGAAGATTTATTTATTTGAGTGAGAGGGAATGTCTGCAAGCAGGGGGAGGGGGAGGGGCAGAGGAAGAGGGAAACAAGCAGACTTCCCACAGAGAAGGGAGCCTGATGGAGCTTGATCCCAGGACCCCAAGAGCAGGAACTCAGCCAAAATGAAGAGTTGGATGCTTAACTGACTGAGCCACCCAGGTGCCCCCCTGCCTTTTATTTGAGAGAGATTTTTTAAAAAGATTTTATTTATTTATTTGACAGATAGAGATCACAAGTAGGCAGAGAGGTAGGCAGAGAGAGAGGAAGGGAAGCAGGCTCCCTGCCTCGCAGAGAGCCCGACACGGGGCTCCATCCCAGGACCCCGGGATCATGACCTGAGCTGAAGGCAGAGACTAACCCACTGAGCCACCCAGGCGCCCCGAGATTTTTGTTTTTAAATAAGTATCATTGATTGGTTGGTAGAAACTTTTATAGTATATTTCTTTAGTAGGCATGTTGAAAATATTACTGATTAGTTTGTGGAATTTATATAAACTGGGTCATTAACTGATTTGCATTTGCATTTAGGTTTTTGTCTTTCTTTTTGTATTTTTTTTAAATGAAAAGTGTAACCTCATTAAATCTGAAATATTTTTTTACAGTGATCCATATGTGAAACTTTCATTGTACGTAGCGGATGAGAATAGAGAACTCGCTTTGGTACAGACAAAAACAATTAAAAAGGTAGGTGTCCACCTTTAATTAAACTTCATGTAAGTCATAATTTAATCCAATTGAATTAAGTACTCTGGCTCTGTAGAAGTTTATATTTGAAGTTTGGCAATATTTTTATTGTAAGCATTTCCCAATATTAAATCTATAAATTTAACATAGAGCAAGCTTTTCAGTAATAACCCAAGATATCCATTCTAGCTTTTAGTTAAATGACTGTAAAAGCAATATTCTTAAAATAAATATTACTATAATTAACAATTTTTTTTCCCTGCAAAGAATACAGTAAGACAAGGAATTGTTCTTTTGGCTCATTGTTTTCATGAAGTCATTTAAAGTAATTTAAAATACATTTAATGAAATGGAGTGGCTTGTGTAATTGGTAGACACAAAAGAAATGGTTTAACTTGAAGCAAATATTACCAAAGGAGGCGAAATATTTTGCCTAGTTACATGAGAACAAATGAAAATAGTAATCAAACTCTATATTTACGTGTATCTATTTTCAAAATCTTCATTACATGAATTCATTAAAGATTTTTCCATAATTATAATTCATCTATCAGCATGTTTCCGTGTGTGTGTGTGTGTGTGTGTGTGTGTGTGTGTGTGTGTGTGTGTAAATCTAAGTGTTTACTCCATATTTGGGGCATTTATTGAAGATGTGTGTTTTTTATCTAAGGACTGCTTTTATCTGTGCTTCACTATTCTCTATCAATTACTATTTTCCCGTCCCCTTGGGGGGCGGGTAGATAGTCTAATACTTAGTGTGATAAGCATTTCCTGGAGAACAGGATGGCTGTAAAAAATGCTAACTCTCCTGCCATTGTGCAGGCACCTGAGCTCCTTGAGTGGGTCATTCAGTGTAAGGAACAGCCATTGTTGCTCGTCCTCCTCCTGGCATTGTGAGTGGCATTAAAAATCTGTTTTGCAAACAAGAGCCGTGTTTTGATTAGTGGGGAGGGCTCCGCCGAAGCACAGAGGCCATTGTTCCCGGTGTCAGGCGCTGTCCCTGCTTCAGCCGGCAGCGAGCTGGGGGCCCCGCCTGGTGGGGCCGGCGCCCTGCAGCGCAGGCCAAGTTGGGGGGGGGCGCGGGCGGGGACCTGGGCACCCGGACGCAGCGGGGAGCCGAGAACCACAGCCCCGGAGCCTGGACTGGAGTCGGGACTGGGGATACCGACATGGCTTTTGCTGCTCGGGGCGGGCCGCCGCCTCCCTCCTCTCCCTCCGAGCTGGGCTGCTCCGCCTCGCTCGCAGCCTCCCGGTTAGTATTTCCGTGCTGCGCGCCCCGTTTGCTTTCGGAACCGCTGTCCTCCTCCTGCCTCGTGGCCGGCCGCCTGGTCCTTCGTGCGCGCAGTGGGCTCACGTCGGTGCGCTCTACCCTCACCTGTCTTTTGCCTCTTGCCTGGTGCATTTCTGGGCAGCCCGCACGCCGGGCTGCATCCGCCCCCGCAGGCCCCCCGTCCTGCCCTGCGTCTCCCGCTGCCTGCCTGGCTCCTCTCCCTTCTCTCCTCTCTCCCCCTCTCCTCCTCATTCCTTGTATCCCCGGCTCCATTCACAGTAGAAGTATGAAGCTCCGTCCTTTTCAGACTGGATTCCCTCTTGAGTTGTGGGTGGGCAAAGTGCTGATTTTTTTTTTTTTAATGCCAGTTCCCTGTGGCATGAATTGTGTGTGTGTGTGTTGTTTCTAGGGTATATTTGTGTTACATCTTTGCTGCTCCGTGGACTCAGATGTTAAAGGAATTCGATTGATAAAAGCAAATACGGTTCAGATGAAAAAAATACCTGTAGCCTTCGGTGAAGTGGTGATTTTTCAGTCTGTACATAGGATGTTGAGAGATGTATTTATTTAAGAGTATTATGCATGTCCAAATGCATAAACACGAATATATGTATTCTTGAATAGTATCTGTTTCATTTTCGTTTCAAAGGATGCTTGGCAGCCCATCTTTTGTTCATACTGAGGATAGAAGTACCTGTTTCATGTCTTTGAGATAGATATTTAGATGGATTGGTATGGAGATAAGTGGGTGGACGGACAGAGGAATGGATAGAAGGATTGAAGGATGGGGAGATGAAGATTTTAAACACTGCTTATTTGGGGGGAAAATCCACTTCTGAGTTATAACTGGCAGGTTTTTTTTTTTCCCCAATGAACTATAATCTGATCACCAGTATTGTTCTTACAAAATTCTTCAGATTTCAGCATTTATATAAATAGTGAATACTTTTGCCTTTCTGCCACCTGCTTCCTTACTCTCCAAAACAGATTTGTGGTAGGTCAAGAGAAATGAATTCATTTCCTTCTTGATGAAATAATCATATGAACGTGAATTTCTTAAAGAATTACTTCGTATTTTTCATGGTGATGGCTCTAGGTAGGTCCCTGACAGTACTCCTTCTGGTTTGATAGCATGCAGTGTATTTTTTTATTATCTATGAATTGTCTTTTTCATAAATACATCCCTTCCTGTCTAGTTTGGTTTATAGAATAGTCTCAAATAATTGACTAAATGCTTTTTATGGCCATTTAAAATATCTCTTAGCTTTATTTTTAATCACACAAAAAAACGTTCAAGCAAATACGTGGATTGCATTGTCCTAGTTGTTCGTGTTTCAAAGACAGGAAAAGATATTACAAGATCATTTCTCTTTCAGACGCTGAACCCAAAGTGGAATGAAGAATTTTATTTTAGAGTAAGTTTTTCATTTTTTGGGGGGGTAATAACTGTTACTGATAACTAGGGTGGTACCACAATAGATTCATACTGAGTAGAAGCTGTTAAATGTTTATGTGTTAAAATTTTCTTTTGAGAAATGGCTGCGTAGCCACATCCTGTGGCCTAAAATTTTCAGATTGCCTAGTAGTAGCGAAATCTGGACTTGTCTCAATTGGGGGTGTTTCAGAGAAGTATTAAAAAAAAATTACCCATGTACCATATTTTAGCTTTTCTACTCAAATTTTTCTTTAAAAATAAGATAAAATATAATTAAAACAATAGCTTATTTATTTCTCTGAGACATGGGTTATGAATGATTTTAGAGGTAAAATAAAGCAACAGAGGCAACGTGATTAAAAAGAAGCCCAAAAGTTACCAGTCATGTTCTAGTTAGGAAGGGAGAGTTTTGTAATTCAGACCTGTGATGTGTGTGTACAAGTGTCATATAAAACTATTTCTGGACCTTAAATGTCACTGATATAAGTAAAATTTCATCAACCTCATGGGTTTAACACCTAGGAGAGCTATATGTAAAAATGACAGTTGTGTGGATTAATGGAGATCACTGTTCAAGAAGTTTTTGTGGTGGTTACTGTATTTTTGGGTACTAAAATTTGGGAAATACTACAGTGCTCATCTGTTGAATGGAGAGAAAGGGTTCCCCCCCCTTCAAAATGAATATATTTTGCTTGTATAGCTGTGATATTAAACACTTCTTCACCTCCAGAAGTGCCCTAGATGAAATCTTCAGATTGGTGTAGATTGCCAAAGATCAACACTACCATTAGACCCATTACAATTGGTCCCGATTTCTTCCTTTCAGTTACAATAGTATTTTATGTGTTCCAACCTCGGGTCACTATCTACAACATGTGTTTTTTTCTCTTAATGTTCAGAGCTGAAATTCAGTATTGATATTTTAATACTTGGTGGATCTTTTGTGTAGCCCCTACCTACCAGATGTATTTTAAATTACTCCATGAAGCCCTGAAAAGCTAATGGGCTAATGGGGGCAAATGGATGTTATTGGCCCTTAGTTAAGTCTCAGACACAGCTTTCCACTTGTAAAACTCTAAATACCTTAGACTCCTTTCAGTTTAACACCTGGGCCACATTTATGTAAATTTTAGTACATCCAAGAGTTTGTCAATTTACCTTGGCTATAGCAGTTTGTAAACTCTATTCTTGGGTTTTGAAAAAAAAAAGGGGGGGGCCTTTGTTTTATTCATTGCAGAAATCTGAATTGAGTGCCCACCGTGTGCGGCTCCGGTTGGGGTGTGTGTGGGTGCCTTGATCAGCACAACCTTCCTGGAACTTCCGGACAGATACGAGCTAGCCCCCCCCGCACCCCGATCTGTGTGCTTTGTCACTAAGGGGAGGGCAGCCTGGGGCCAGAAGCCCATGATGCTCTCTGTGCTCAACTGTCCAACTTTATTTTGTTTCACTTTCCACGGGGGAACAGTCCAGACTCCATCACAGTAGACCTGAGTCCCATCTCTGGCTCTACCCCTTCCCGCCTTTGTGATCTTGGAACTCCGCCTGAAGACAGACATCTGCTGTGGGTTTCTTCTCTCTCATGAAGGAGAGACAGGTCCTCACTGGATAGGGTTGTTTCCATGCGACGTTGTCATTCAGAAAGCTTACTGCCATGTGTCGCATGTGGTTGGGACTTAGTAAATGATAACTGAGTGATTCCTGCCATTTTAGTGAGGTTTTGGTAAAGAGCTAGGAAGAAGCAAAAGGACACTGAAAGCCCCAGGAACTCTAACCCCACAGTTGATGGACGTGGGAACATCTTTGATTTCTTTGTTCTCACTAATTTCAGAGCGTGGACTCTGGGGACAAGCAGGTCAGACCTGGTTGGGGGGGGGGGTCCCAGTTGCCCCTCATACTGCTCATGGGCTTCTGGGTGGTTCCTTCACCCTCTGAGTCCCAGCTCCCCATTTGCAAAACTGGGATGACAGTCATACACCGTAGGTTGCTGTCAGGATTAGATGAGGTCATGTGTTTTTGGTACTTAATAAGGAGATAGTGTCCCCCAAAGGAGTGTACAATAGTAAATAGCTCCTTTTACTGTTCTCTTCATTTGTATCCCAGGTCGTCTCATCATAATGATGGGCCTGAGAGATTTCCTCAGGCATAGACCTTTGTGAAGATGTCACCTTGATCTCCATCCCTGTCGTAGGGGAGATTTAGAAACTCTCTAAAACTATTTGAAATTTTCTTTGCAGCCGAAAGCATCTTATTCTTCTAGTACGCCTAAATATTAGGCATAGAATAATCTAGAAATCATAGCAGAAAATGCGATTTGGTAGACACAGGATTACTAGAAGAGTAGCAGGTTAATTATTTAGATGACACGAATCATCTGAGTACATTATAAAGCATTTCATTCTGTGTCTCTTATTTTATCCTTTGAATTATTTCTGTCCGTTTTTGAAAATACTATTTTTGTCCCCTTTATAGGTAAACCCGTCTAATCACAGACTCCTGTTTGAAGTATTTGATGAAAACAGATTGGTAAGTGGGTCCCAGTTCTTGATTTTTGCTTCATTTTTTAAAAACTGGATTTTAAAGCAGCATCTTTGAGAACTCTGTTACCTGTGTTATACTCCTGCAGTACATACCCTCCCTGGCGCCCCGAGACTCTCGTTGTCCTACTACTATTTCATAATTCTAACAGATACATTTGTATGGCTAGGACAGAAAATTTTATTTGTACATGTGTATGTTTTCATCATCGTCAGTATTAGTGAAAATCACACTAGTGGTATGTCAAACCCGATGCCTCTGCTCTTAACGCCTGGTACGTAGCGGGAGGCAGACCTTTAAAGAGGCCATCACTCAATGTAAACAAACCTTAATATAAGCCAGACTACGGCCCTCTTACCCATTCAGTCGCGAATCTATGGTGATTCTCTTTGGGAAAACAAAAAGGTAATTAATAGTATATAGCAAAAAGGGTATCTATATTTAGCAGGCAAAATTAAGCTGCGTTTTAAAAATGGTACTTTCTCAAGGGAAGTACGTGGAAAGTACCTTTCAAGAACCAAAGATAAGCCTGAGGCATAAAAGTCACAGAAATACATACACACACACACACACATTGATCGGTAAGAAGTAGACATGTTACATCTGTCTCTATAATGCATATAACTAAGATTTCATTTGAAAAATGGAATTTCAGCATCACATGTGGCTTTAAAGCATTTTGGCAGAATTAGGTAACTAGAATGTATTCGTCAGGCACCCACAAACCAAGTGTTGCAGCTATGAATATGAGTGTTATTCTGTCCTGTGTGTGTAAGCCTTTAAGGAACTCTCAGACATGGTGTTATAACTCCAAGTTGTCTGTTATTAGTTGTATCCAGATTTACTTTTCATGAAACTTGTGTATATTTCTTGGTTAAAAGGAGTATTCTTATGAAAAAAGAAAAAAAGAGAAATAGACAAAACATAAAATAGACTCTGTAGAGAACAAACAGGGTTGCTGGAGGGGAGGGGCTAGATGGGGGCTGGGGATTAAGGAGGGTGCTTGATGAGTGTTACGTCTAAGTGATGAATCCCTGAATTCTGCACCTGACACTAATATTATCCTGTCTGTTAACTTACTAGAATTTAAATAAAATCTGGAAACAAACAAAAAGCAGTGTTCTTACAAACCCTTCTTGCTGATGATTTGAGCTGAAACTCCCAAGTCTTTTGAGTAGCTTAAATCTAATACAATATTTTTGAAGGAGACTTATAATACATCTCATTTAACGTCCTGTCCTTGCCCATGAGACAAGTGGGGTCTAGAACCTTTACATAATTTAAATACAGCAGCCAGTGGTAACCAGCACAGTGGGATCTGCTATTCTCCTAAGTCCTCAGGCCAGGGGTAGTGAATAACCAGGCCTTTTATGCTTATTATGGAACTCGGGAGTGTAGTTAATCTCCTGGGCTTGGTGTTACTCTCCAGAATGGAAAGCCAACAGATTCTGGCCTACTGTACCGATGCCTTTTCTGTTAAAATATTCAGGGCCTTGGTGGCTTTACATGGAACTCAGCGTTTTGTACCTTGGGTGATGAGTAGTGCCAAATAACTAAATCACTTCTGTGTGTAGGAAGTTATTTTCTTGTTAAATTGAATGAGAGTCTGATGAGGGTGCAGTTCTTAGCGCTCCCATTTCTTCTCCAGCAAATACTGAACCAGGCAGTCTTGACTGCAGTAGAAGTCAGTCCCTGAAGACCTATCAAGTACACCTTCAGACTAACCCTGATTCTCTCATTTATTGATTATAACAACAGGTTTCCAAGGTGAAGAGAGGTTCAGATTTAAGGGGAAAATGCCTCTTGTCAGATGTGTTGTAATTCATTATTTAATTTTCTTTTTACTAAGAGAAATTTGCTGTTTAAAAAAAAAAATCTGTTTCTGTTTTCATTACTGAAACAGTGGCTACTGTTGAGATGACCTCACCATGGAACCCAAACTAGAATTCCAAACCCAAAAGGGCTTTGACTGCAGAGCTAAGAAATCATGTGTGAAGACACACTTCATCTGAAACATTGTGTTTTATGATACTAATAGGTAGCTTTGCCCCAGCCTACTTGCAGAGTTGGTGTGCCCCCCCCCCCCGCCCCCTCCCTGCACTGAACACCCGTGGTGTTTGTTGCTGGATCGGGTCGTCATCCAGCTAGATGGTACACGACTGTAGTGGTCCTTTGCAGTTCGAGCATGTCAGCGATCTAGCTTCCATTTCTCTCATGGAGATCAGTTTTGGCATTTAACCCACAGGCCTTTGGAAAACAGGTTTGCACGAATGTAAACACGGGGTTAATCCTCCACACCCTCAATTCTAGAGCTGTTGACAAAGTCATGCTTTGTGGATTTTAAAATAAACTTTTTGTCACTCTCTGCAGCTTTTGGTATTTTCCCCTCCCCCCCCTTTTTTTTAAACTCCCTCCTAAATAAGCTTCTTTGTTAAATCACTGATGTTTCTGGATCATGGAAAATAGTAAGCTTGAAGCCCACAGAATATATCCAACTTGACTACAGATCTGATGACAGGTCATTCAACATGGACCTTTATTACTTGGGTCCTTTTTGGCCCTTCACAAAAATGGTAAGATTCCATGCTTGTGATAATACTGCTGACTCTGGAAAACAGTCAGCTCTGGGCAGCCTTCTTCCTGTATGGTATTTAAGTTAACTCACTATGAAAACCACATTCACACCCTTCCTCAATTTTCCTTCCTTTTTTGGTGGGGATTTGGGGGGAGGGTTCTCCTGTCTGGCATATAGGAGAGAATGTTTTCCCCAGCTGGGCTCCTTTTCTCTGGGACTTACATGTCTGACAGTCCTATTATGAGTGAGATCGCCACACACACACACACACGCCCTGTTAAACGAAAAATACAGTAGTAGGAGGCAGACAGCTAACTGATGGTGTTGTAAGTTGTGCCTCCCTCCACTTAGCTATTTTGTTCCTTGTAGATCATGGTCTAATTATTTAGCATTAAAGGGGCACTCATTCTGTGGGGTGTGTAATCATATTTATAGTACCTTTTATTAGTTTGCATTCCGTCGTGGTAGTGTGGTGATATCATAAATAACAGAGAAACATAATATCCGATGCTTGTGAAAGGATTTTCTTACAGCCAGAGCATTTTTCCTTGTCGTCCTTAGGTTAGCTAGGGGAGGTGGGGGAAATACGGTGTGTGCTCATGTGTTCAGTGCCCCGCGTCCGGCATTGGTTAGGGAGTCCGAGTGCCCTGCCTCTTCGGAAAGAACTGTCCCGTGAATTTGATGCCGTCTAGATTTATAGCGGCATGGCTTGGACTGTGTTTGCTGCCTTAGTCAGCTGTGAGAGCTCCCTGCTGGGGCCACTCCTGTCTGATGGAAAAGCAGCAGCTGGGAAGGTGCTGTTTCAGGCTCTTGCTGTTTTAAAAAAAAAAAAAAAAAAGAGCGAGAGAGGGGGGAAAACTCCCGTAAGTCCACAAGCTGGCATTGGAGGGGGAGACCGTGGTCATGTGGCTCTGGCCATCCTACCCTCTGTCACAGTGCGGATGAGAGCTTTTTGCTCTTATCCAATCATGCCTGGAATGCCGCTTGCCACTTGGGTTATTTCTGCTATCTGTCGCTCTTGGTGCCGCAGTGCTAACGGTTTGGCAGATGGGACACTTTTTCTTGGAGTTTGTGTCTTCGGTTTTTGACTTCTGGCAGCGCCGGGCGTGTTGTTGCCGCTCGCTCTCTCCCTCCCTGCCCCCCTGGGCACCATGGCCCATCGGCTTCGGTTTCATTTTGGCTCGGGGCGCAGCAACACGGCCCCCGAGTCCGAGATCCTAGACCAGGAGAGGGAAGACGACTTTTTCATGGCATTCCACACGCTGCCGCGGAGGAGCGGCCCGCACCCCTGCGCCCAGCACGGCGCGGAGGCTGGCGGGGGCCTGCGGGAGGCGGTGGGCGCGCTCAAGCGCAGCACGTCCATGTTCATCCCGCAGCTCCTGGGCCCGCTCGACGCGCGGCCCACCCGCAGTTCGTCCGTGCAGATCTCGCTGCAGCGCAAGGCGGCCGACGGAGCCCCCGACCCGGGCGTGCCGCCCGAGGGCCCGGACGGCGATGCGGGTTCGGTGTCGCGCGCCGGTGGCCCGGAGCCCCTGGAACCCGAGAGCCCCGGGAGCTCGCCCCCGAGGGCAGCCCGGGCTCCGGGCCCACAGCTCAACGGCACGTGCGGCCGCCGAGGGCCCGGCCCCGCCGCTTGCGACGGCCGCGAGGAGGCCGAGCGGAGGGTCCCCCGGGGCCCCGAGGGGGGCGGGGGGCTGCGGATCCAGCACCGCGCCTCCAGCGCCGACGTGCGCCAGGTGAGGCTGACGCCCTTCGGGGCCGATGGCCAGAGCAGCCCTTCGGCGCCGGAGCCCAGGCGCTGGTCCCTGCAGCACGTTCCGGATGCTTCTGGAAGCTCCGGGAAGCGCTGCTTCGTTTTCCAGTTGCAGCAGCCGCAACCGGGAGCTCCGGGGCCGGGCGGGGACTTCAACTTCGGTTTCACCGGCACCAAGGGGGACAGGCTGGTGAGGTACCCCCGCATCCGGCTGGAGAGGAGCACCTCGTACCCCACGCAGCCCCGCGCCGAGCACGGGAGCCCCACGGAGGAGCGGGGCCACCCGGAGACGCCGCCTCGGGGCCGCAGGGGGGCTCCCGAAATCCACAGGACGAACTCGGTGGAAAGGACGCCACAGGGGCAGGGCTGCACGTTTAAGATCAGGCAAGATCAAAATGCCGGGCAGCAGCACTTCAGAATTCTCGTGACCCGCGGGCCGGACGAAGCCCCCCAGAATCCCGAGGAGAGTAACGCCAGCAGCCCTGGGTCCGCGGTGGCTGGCGCCCCGGTAAGTTGGCTGCCGTTCGCGTGTGAGCGCCGGCTCCGAGGGGACCCAGTCAAGCCCAGAAAGCTGCTTCTGCAGGCTAATTAAAACAAACTTCATCCTCCTCCTCTCTGGGAATTTCCCTGCTTCAGGCCATTGTAACAAGGTCTGGCTGAGTTGTGGGATCATGATTTGTAGCCGGATCTTTTGTAGAAGCCTATAAAACTAGTTAGTCTTTAAGACGACACTGTGTGATCCTAAAAGTCAAATAAGTCTTTTGAAGAGCAACGTGGTCCCTGCCCCCTCCTTGCCCCTTTCTGAATAAAAGCATTTTTTAAAACTTACTTCTTTAAATGAATCTGCAGATGCCCCAACTTGTTGCCCTCGGAAATTCATTTAAAAACTGCTTTCATGTATAGCCTGTGATACTGTTTCATTTAAAAATAACCGCTTCTCCTAAAGGTGAGACAATGTCACAAAAACTTGAGTCTAGTCTCTGAACAATTAAGTGTGCGGAAAGTTTGATCAGTTCTTCCTAATGGCCCTTTTGCTTTGGAGGGTTGGCTCTTGTTATATAATTTATTGTCTTTGGGTTTTTGCCCCATTAAGTAATACTGAACAAGAGTAGTCACACTTGTGGGGACTTGTTCATGGTGAGATTGCAGAGGTCATGCAACCTAACACGGGCCACTTGAATGCCTAACCTGGAGGTTGTATATAGAATAGTAAGTGTCCTGTCTCCAGCTGTGGAATCAGGCACCCTAAGACAGATTTGGTCTTTTATTCCTCCTGCGTTCTTACTTTCTCCCTTCGGTGAAAGGGGGGTACAGAAGGACAGCTGCTAATTTCACCAAGCAAATGATGACTCTGCAGCTTTCATGGTTTACAATGGGATAAAAAGTTTTACCAGTGAACTTTCTTTTGCCTAGTAATTACCAGTCACAGAGTGCTGTCTAAACAGCTGACTCCTTATATTTTGAACTGGATCCCCCCACCCCCACCCCGCCCGCCCGCCCCGGATTTATTTGGTGACCTGTTTGATGATATGATCGTGAAACATCGAGGCAACTTTCTGTTTGGGTTTTGGTTGTGCGCTGTGACTTTTCAGAGTGGATGACTGAGTGTTACTGTGGAATTGGATCGTCTTTTATTGCCATGTGTTGAGAAATGTTTTTGGCTGTTCAGGTGAATCTTACCACACCGCTCCATCATTGGTTTGCACCATTTGGAAGGTGTATTCAGATGCTCTGTGTAAATACGATTTTTCCTGGTGTTCTGTAAATGTTTCTTCTGCTTTCATTTCCATCCATCCTTTTATTATCTCTAACCCTTTTATTAGGAAAGGTCTGAGTGCTTTGTCTTGATTCTGAACCAGTATCGTTTTTATATAATAGTACAAATTTCAGTAGCATTTTGATATCATAATAGTTCTGACCTTCACCCCAAGACAGTACATCACAACAGTTGAAGGCTTCCCTGGGCAAGACAATTTTCTTGTTGAACTTGGACTACTAGCCAGCGGAGGTTTCATAAACAAAATGCCTTCCTAAAGGTTGGGTAACTACTCAGTGATATTACCAAAAACTGAAGTCATTTTGCAGTTCGGTGTCGGAGACAGATGGGTTTATGTAATTGAAGTCTCATTTGGCTTGAGATTTCTAATGCAATTAAGAAACAAATAGAATATACTAAAACTGATGTGTACTTAGATACAAGGGCTATTCTCACTTGAAAGGACTGTGAGAGCAGAAAACATTTCTTCCCAGTTTGGAAATTTAATGTCTAGAATAAAAAGCCTTTCTTGAAGATAGGTTCTCTGGTGCAAATTTCATAGGTGTAGTTCTCAACATGTGAATTTTTATACACCTGTGTATTTTTGTTCATGGACAAAAATTCGTTGGTAAACAGCTGGGTTTTTTTTTTTTTTAAGCAATAACTTTTTTTCTTTAAGAGGCAAAACTGAAACTCGTCACATCACAAAACCGTCTGCTCCATTCAACACTTTGTACGTGTTTCATACGGGCAGGGGTGTCAAGTCTAGGCAGCAGCTGCCCTGGCCTTATTTATCTTGAGGGAAAACATTCACTGGGGCGTCTCCAGTCTGGCTGCCACCAGGCTTTTTTGATGGTTCACATGTCTGCTGCTTTGGTCAGAAGGGTACATGAAAAATTAACTAAAATCTGTTGCAGCCTGGTTTTTAAATGCCATCAGAAACCTTTCTCGATTGGGCAAACCACTCAGACTTCCTTTTACAAATGTGCGCCTGTTTCACATCTATCTACTGCCTTGGACCTTATTACAGGGTTACCCTTTAGAGTAGTTTTCTGTGTTTCTGTCTCCCAGACATCCTGCCATGAATAAATCTCAGATGCAGTGTGACTTCAGAAAAAAAAAAAAAAAAAAAGGCAACCAGCTAGATTCCTGGGCGGGGTGGGGGGGGACGTGGAAACCCCCTTTGGTGATGCTTTTCCATCTGGTCTGGCCTCCCATTCAGGAAAGTAGAATTGGTTCTTGTGGTTATCCGCTGGGATATTTCAGAGGACTTTAGAAACGAGCAGTTCCATTTGTGGTGTTACGGCCAGCCATTTAGTGAATGACTTATTTTCTGAGTTTTTGAGGTATCTGGTTTGGCTATGGACTGCTTTGCTGTATTTGAGTTTTTCTCTCGAAGTCAGATCCCTCTTTCCCAGCATCGTGCCCCCTTGAAAACAGTCCCAGGCATAACCACTGCTAGGTTCTGTACTGTAAAAGCTGAGTGTACGTATCCTGTTAATGTTATTAAGTGTTTCAATTCCACTGTGTATATAACATTACACTGGGTAGTTGGACAGTTTTCTGGCGCTGTCTTCAGCTGCTTGCTGACAGGGTTTGTCATGTAAACAGAGGGAGGAAGGTGGGTGCAGGCAGAAATAGGTAGTCTCCCACCCACTACATACACCTGTGGGGAAGGGAGTATTTCTCCTTTTCTTCCACCCTGGGTCCTCCGCATTTTCTCTGTGCCCTCTCAGTGGACATCAGTTTTGCAGAAGTAGTGGAATCATCTCTTGGGATTAAAAATTCATCTTATCAGACAACAAAACTGTTTATGTAACAAAACTGTTTATGTAACACCCAAACTGTTTATATTTGGAGGGCACTTTAATTTGAATCTCTTTTAGAGACGATGATTTTACTGTACAGAAAAACTTTGACACCAGTACTAACTGGTGTCACTTTTTTACCCTAAAAAACAACTCCCTGAATATATGTATAAACCACCCCTTTGTTTAAAAAAAAACCACACCAGCAGCAGTGTGATAAGTAAGAAAAAAGCTGCTGTTTCTTTCATGCACCGGGCCGGATTCTATAAACATGTTTTCCCTTGAACATAGTAACAACCTCTTATTGGGGTCTTACAAGAATATTCCAATGCTACATAACAAAATTTCAGCAACTCTCATGGATTCTTTGATTCAGCGTCCCTCAGGGTTGACAATGACAGGAGTTTTTACAGAGTCTCTCTAGTACTTCAGCACTTGAAGGATGCTGTCGTCTGTTTCACTTAGTCCTTGTAACTAACATCTGGTGGGAAGGCAGAAGCCTTCCTTGCTATCCTGCAAAATACTGCTGTTTTTCTATTTCCGATGAAATTGTCATTGGATGTGGGAACTAGCATATTCTATCACTTGGTATGTGCGTAATGGGAATTTAAAAAATATCCTTGCACAATTTAAAAGTCTGTGTAGCCAAAAAGTAGTTAAATGCTTCCATTGATGTGGCATTTTTGCTGAGATTTTTGGAGATGGTACCTCCAGTTGGTGCTTTGCAGCGCAACAGAGAGAAGGGGGCAGCTTTGGAGACGCGCAGGGGCGGCTTGCAGTTTACTGACCTGTCTCAGGGGAGTTAGAAGCCTTCTCTGAGATTACTCTTCTGTGAAAAATGAGGATAAAAATGTCCAGCTCCCAGGTTTCTGGTGAGGTTTAAATGAGGGAGGATAGGTTTCGGAAGTACCTGGTTGGGGTTAATGTTGGCGTTGGTTTTCTTTCTTAACCAAATAGTCATAGTATACAAATCTTTCTTCCAGGAAGGTAATCAAGCTAACTCTGAACAATCAGGTTTGGATCAGCATCAGGCATAGCATGGATTTAAGGCATACCAGGAAATATTTAATAAATAGCTTTGATATTCTTGTGTCATGTCGTCTGCCCTAAGTCTGGCTGTTGGATAATCAGCATCACAGATACCTACCACCACCTGTGGTGATGGGTCCCTAAAAAGACTCCAGTTCATTGGTGAGCTATGGACTGCAGAAAAGGATCTTTAATTGCATCTGCTGTAGTGAATTTTCAAACTTTGAAACATCTGTTTCACACTTTATATTTTTGCCATATCATTTTGCTGTAAGATTTCCATTGGTTACATTTTCTTTCTTACAGGTTGAGGCTCTCAAGCAGCAATCTAATGTTACCTGTACAAGATCTCCACATTGTATGATTTGCAAATGAGGATAGTTGGGGCCTTATCAGATTCTGCCTTTTGGAGGGTTTTCATAAACGCTGCAGCTGCTGCTCTTGGCTAAGCCTGGAGCCAGAGTTCCTAGGCATTGAAATTAATCCATAATTTTGTGACACATGTTAAGAAGAAAGTTGTTATCGCTACATAATAATTCACAATACCAGAAGAAATTGAATTCTCTTAAACTTTAGTAAATGTTGGGTGTCTGTATAGTTGATTCAACACTTAAATAAACAGAATGGATTAAAAGAACAGGGAGTTAAGGCAGACGCTTAAAGGAGCAGATACAAAGTATCTGAACACTAGGTGTGGGGACCCCAGCCAGTCTGAAGCAAAGGTTTTTGTTTGTATAATTGATGGTTTAGAACTGAGTCCAATCTAAATGTTAATGTATTGTACAACTTGAGATAATGAGGCACATTTTTAATAAAAATAAGCACATATTATTGCTGAGCTAGATTACTGCCCTTAAGTATTTTGACACCCCCCTCCCCCGGCTCTTAATGATAGTACCAGGACATTTGCTGTAATGAGGAAAAGGCAGGAAATTCACAGGGTCAAAACTATTGATCAGATGCACAAATACCAGAGTATCTTCAGTTTCCACTGTAATTGCCAAAAGAAGTTAGGGAAGCCTAGTCCCGTCTAGTGGTTATTGAGAAGTTTAGTATCCTGTCTTCGGTCTTTCACTTCCTTGACTCATACCAGGCAGCGTAGTAGAATAGAATTCATGTCCTGCCCAAGAGAGCACACCAAGACCATCCGCCTGCTGCGTACACCCAGCCCCAGTTCAAAGAGTAAAAGGGCCTAAAAGGATAGAGTGTTGAAAACATTAGTTATAAAATTTCAGGAAGTCTGTGGGGTTTTTTGTTTGTTTTTGTTTTTGTCCCCCCCCCCCCCCCGGGCAAATGGAGGTCATCGATTTTTAGCTTGACTCCTTAGGCATCGTGGGTGAATAACGTTCTCAATGGATGTTCCTTTTTGAACCTTGTTTATTCTGCTCCCAGCTTATTTGGGCGAACTGGAATACAGAGGACTATAAAAGAACAAGCGAAACAGGTGGCCTGAAAGGAAGTGGTTGATGTCCTGGCCGGTTTTGTGTTGTCCTGAGTTGACACTTCGGTGGTCTCTAGGCATCACCACGTTGTAACAGGAAGTTGAGCTTTCAGTATGGAGGATGGAGAGATTGAATTTCAAGAAGCCTGCTTTTTATACCCTGATCATTTTAGAACCATGGGCTGTTCTGATACTTGGGAACAGAGTGTTTAATGTGAAGGGAGTGGTCCTGAAATGAAATGAAAGTGTCAGAAATTGAGTTGGAAGGGGCCCTCTCTGCTTCAGATTGGCTGTGGTCCCTACACCTTGTTCAGATACTTTGTATCTGCTCCTCCAAGCGGCTGCCTTAACTCCCTGTTCTTTGAAACCATTCTGTGTTTATTTTAGTGTTAAGTATTGTGCTAAATTTTGCTTAACTGGTGAGCAGAAAGAGAGGGAATGACCCCAGGGAGAAGAGACCAGCATTTCCCATAGCAGATCTGCCCCTGGAATTTACACAGCCTTCTCTTGTGACTTAATTTTTATAGACGGGAGTGGGGAGTGAATCACGGGGCTTTTACATCCTGCATATAGTAACTCGGAGGAGTCTGCTTGCAACCTGTGGTCTTTTTCCCCTTGCTCATCTCTTGGGGCGGGGGGGGGGGCGGGGGAGCATGTGGCTAGGACAGGGTAGGGATGGTACGAGGTGTATTACGTATTTGGTGATTCAGATAGTTTGATAGACTCACGGTTTCTCTTTCTTACTCTCAAGGTCAGTCCAGAACTGTTAGACCTTTAAAATATATTTAATGGCCCACATGTCATAACTCATTTCCTTGACTTTTTAAAGCTTCACAATCAATTGTATTTCTTGACCATTTTTTTTTCATATTTTAAAATACACGATTAGATAATTTGACTCTTGAGGTAGAAAAAAAGAACTACTTTGTGTCCAGGTTTTTTGGGTTGAACAGAAAAGTTGAGTTGGAGCAGAAATACTGAAACGTGTATGTCGAGCTCCAGCCAAGAAGCCCAGCACTTCTCCAAGCAGGGAGCTTCTGGCTAAGAGTTCATTGCTCGACACACATCTCTCTCTCTTACTCTCCTGAGGAGTCCGGCCGAGTTGACCACTTTGCACCAACAGCACAGCTCTGTGGTTCTTCTCTATTCTGCTTACGAGCAGAAATGCCTTCGTCTTAGGATCAGTTCAGTATTTACGTACTTACTATGTTTTACACCTGAAAAAGATAACTAAGTCGTAATAAAACTCCAAACTTGTAATGCAGTTTTAGTATTTAAGTGGATCTTACCGTAATAGAAACCATGTTTTAAAAAAAAAAAAAAACTGGTGTAATATTCTACATTCTGCTAATTCGAACTAGTACGCATTATTAGGGTGCCTAGTTGATATTCTAGAGTAAAGGACAAAGCAGTAAGAACATTTTTATATAAACACAGTGTGCCTGAGGGCCTGCCTACGTCCTCTGTTCAAATTATATTAGCAAGAGATGTTCCTGTATTTTGTAATACGGCATTGTTCTCTAGCTAATGAATGCAGGAGTCCTTTTTATTTTTACTTATTTTTTTAAAAGATTTTATTTATTTATTGGAGTGGCAGAGGGAGAGGGAGAAGCAGGCTCCCAGCTGAGCAGGGAGCCCGATGTGGGGCTTGATTCCAGGACTCTGGGATCATATCCTAGACAAAGGCAGATGCTTAACCAGCTGAGCCACCTAGGCTCCCCACAGGAGTCTTTTTAAAATTCTGTATGCATAAACTTAAAGACTGTGAGAACTGCTGGCTAGTTCCTTTCAAGTTTAAAATAAGGAAACTGAGCATTATTTTTGCAGTGACAGAGAACATCTGTTCTGTCTCACAGGTGTGAAATGATTATTGTTTCATAAGACTGCATGTGTACCTCTGGTGTGTGCACTGTACTTCTTGATGTTAGAAACGTGAAAGGTTGGGAAGCCTGTTGCCTTGGAGCTTTCCAGGCGATACATGGGACATAGGACCTGAGGGATGCCAGCAGAAGCCTTGTGCATGCACCACACTTGTGCCGATAGTCGGCGTAGGCGATGGGTGACAGGCTGTTGACTCACGGGATGGGACACTGTGGGTCGTGGTGGACAAGAACGATGTCACAGAGGGGAAGATCAGAACCAGTTCTAGAAAGATGACCAGGATTTGTCTCAGTGGATGGGTGGAAGGGACTTTGTTCGGAAGATGGAAGGTAGCAGCGACTGCCAGTGATGTGCTTGCTGTGTTTGCCTAGGAATTTCCTTGATCACTATAGCAGTCTTCAACAGACTGGTTTTCGATGTGAAACGTTGTTGGAAGAATTTTGCAGTATAGTTATCAGAATGAATAATTCTTCTCTTTCCCATCAGACGTTGAGTGAATGAACTTCCCTGCCTGTCTGCCTGCCTTCTGCAGAGCTGTTCTGTAAGCACCTGCTTGGCCCAGCCCCAGGCCAAGGACAAAGAGATACCAAGACAGTTCCTGCCCCAGAATAGTAGCGACAGGAATTAAATTGGTGCCTGTAACCTTCAGTGTAATCTGTTGTAGGGCTGTAACCCGAAGAGAAATGAGTACCGTTGGTTTATAAGGCTTGCCTCTGTTAAATGTTTATGTATGTGCTGGAGATTTATCCTGAAGAAGGGCGAAAGAAATGAATATTCTCAGCCTTATTGGCCTTTCTTCCTGTTCAGGATGACATTTTAGCATAAGAAAATGCTAGTCCTTATTCTGCATTATGATATGGGAACTGTTATATTAATTATATATAGTACATAGACTTAAATACTGTATGCATTTTGATTTAACAACACAAATCCAGAAAATAACCCCATTTCCACTATTCACATTAACCATATTCACTTTCTGTGGATATGGTCATTACGTAAAATTAATAATATTGATTGGGTCTAAAACCTAAACCAGGAACTAAAATAAGCTCAAGATTTATCTGAATCTAGATTTAACTAATTTTATGCAAAATGTACCACATCATAGAATAAAGAGCAATTAAAAAAAATCAGAGGGCTCCTGGGCGGCTCATTCAGTAAAGCGTCCCAACTCTTGATTTCAACTTACGTCATGATCTTATGAGATGGAGCCCCAAGTTGGGCTCTGCCCTCAGTGGGGGTTCCACTTGGGAATCTCCCCACCCCCCTCCCTCTGTTTCTCTCTCAAATAAGTGAATGAATGAATATGCCCCCTCTCCCTTTTTAAGATTTTATTTATGTGAGAGAGAGAGGGAGAGAGATTGTATGACCAGGGCAGGGGGCAGAAAGAGAGGGAGAAGCAGGTTCCCCGCTGAGCAGAGAGCCCAATATGGGGTTCAGTCCCAGGACCCTGAGATCATGACCTGAGCCGAAGGCGGACGCTTAACCCACTGAGCCACCCAGGTGCCCCATGAGTAAATCTTCAAAACAAACAAACGGAAATCCTGTTATCTGTGAAGGGTCACTCCCAACCTTGGAAGCAGAGAGGGGAATTGCCAAAAAAAAAAAAAAAAAAAAAAAAGACAGACCCAGCTATATTAAAGTATCAAATTTCTGAACCATGAGAAATATTAAGTCAGGAAAACAACAGATGTTTTTCTTAGTGTTTAATATGACTTTCTCACACAGTATATCTTCTCAGTGTCTGTGATGCTGCTTACATAATTTTGCTAAGAGATTAATGTCTGTGTTGTAAAAGCTCTAGTAAATACCAGAAAAATACGGAGGTTCCCCTTCTCCTGATTCCCCCACCTCTGCCTTGGAAAGTAAGCACGTGCAGGTGGATCACATGGAGGGATGAACAGTAGAGACCTAAAAGCCCATTCCCCCCAAGTTGCATCACTTTGTACCTCTCACATTACAAAAATGGTAAACATACTATGTAACATTGGGAGACTTTGTGTTTGCAAATAGTACATCCAAATTGCTGGCGGTAGTATTTGTTCATGTGACTTTAAAATGATTGTCCTGCATTTAAGCATTTAAAAATGATGACACAAGTTACAGGTACTGAAAGTCTTGTGTGTTGAAACATTGAAGTTAATCCGGAAGAAGTTACGAACTAAACAGAAGCCTTTATGAAGAGATGTTTCTATTTTTTGGTTTTTAAGTAGTTTGCTTTCCTGTACCCTTTACAAAGAGCAGATGCATGAAAAGAAGGGCTACTATGAAAATAATTTGGTGATTGTGCATTTATAGTTAGGTCTCAGCCATTAGACCTCTCAGTAAATGAAGACTCCTTGAGTACTTTTGTCACCAGAATTTTAAAGTTTGAAATTTTCTTATTTTCTTTTCAGCCAGCACTATAATAAATAGCTGAGTTGAGCTGTATGTGTCATTATTTTTTGCTCATGGAAACTTCATGTCACAAGAATGGGCTCCCTGAGGTTAACAGGCTGAAACACTCTAAAATGGTCCCATTCGAGTTGGATTAATAGTTTAGATTGCCACTTAACGGGGTGCTTGGTTGGCAGTTGACGAGAAGGTGGTCTGTATTTCGTGTTTGAAAATCAAGGCGCCTAAAATCCCGTTGCATTTCAGATGAAGACCTGTTGCCCCACAATGTGTTGCTGGTGTCAGTTACTAGACCAGAGACACTTCCCCAGGACCCGAGACTTGCGCTCCCTGAGCAGGGGCTGTGGACTGTGTCTCGGCAGAGAGAGCCTTTACTCTGCACACATTTTAAACGTGTCAAGTGTTCCTTGAGTTTGGGGCATATAGGATCTGTCTCTGTCCCAGAGAGTTGGTCCTTTTGATGAGAAAGGGGAATCACACGAATCAGAGACCATGATGCGGGTCCCGTGAGGGCGGCCCATTTCCATTACCCGTTTATGCCCCTCAGCTTCTGACTTAACACAGGAGCACTGGGAAAAATCAGGCGGCAGCAACAGCGTTGGCCTCATCTGGGGAAACCTGGAAAGGGGTCATATGCAGGGATTGAATATGTATATTGATCTGGGGACCGTGACACAGCAGAAATCCTGGAAAGGCCATTCTGTGACTCTCTGGAGCCAAAGGGAGATGTGCTTGAAGGACAGGATAGCTTGTGGAAAGGGATCTGGAAAGAAGCAAAAACATTCATCTTAGAGATCAAAGTTCCTGGGTCTATGCCTTAATCCAGAAGGAAAAAACATTTAGGATCTTCTTTCCACCCCCACCCCGTCTCCTTTTAATTTAGCACTAATTAGGAATTTGGTGGGGGGAAGGTTTTCTGTGGCTTCTTTCAAGCAGATGATAGAAAAATCTGTTGGCACACCCAGTCTCCCAGTCGGTGTGACCTTTGTATTGAAGACCAGCCCTGACTCGAACAGCCCGGGCAGTCAGGTGAATGCAGTTCTACACTTAATGCCCTCCCGTACCCTGGTAATAGATCTGCGGGGTTCTAGATGGTGATGGTCTCCATTTCATTGCCTTTGTTTAGAACTGATGTTGGGGTGAAGGAGATGGTTGTGTGTTTCTGACTCATGAGATCATAATATTTATTTATACTTTTCTAAGCCTCCCTGTCTCTCTAAGATGAAGCTTTTTTTGCTGTGAGAATGAAAAGGGTGGTACTGCCCAGTCGGGCTGCCTGGAGACCGCCAGAAATCACCTGTGAGGTTATTAGTAGATAAGGCGATAAATGCGTGTGCAGTGAATTCCTTGGGTACTTGGTGCATGCCAGACACCATCTGCGTTCTAGGTATACAGCCGTGAACAAAACCAAAAGCTCTTTGCCCTCATGCAGCTTACATTCTGATAGAACGGGGGCAGATGAGCAAAAATAGGGGAGAAACACAGATACTGAATGAGGATCAGAGCCATGGAGACGGGTGGGGAAGGTGGGAGTCTTCACGTGGGCACCGAGGAGCCAGGGAAGGCCTCCCTGAGATGATGACGATGAGCGAGCCATGCAGATAGCTGGGAGGGGCCATCCCAGATTGGGGGGGGGGCAGCACAGTAGCCCTGAGGTCCAGGGGTTCCTGGAGAGCAGGAGCAACAGCACAGAGACCAGCATGGCCAGAAGGGGCACCCAGGGATGAGAGGCCAAGATTTGGAAGACAGAATGGTCAGGGGGATGGACAGATCGTGGAGGGCCACGGTGGGACCCTGAGGAGGGCCACAAGGAGGGGTTGAAGCAGTGGAGTGATGTGACCCCACAGGCTCCTATCCTGAGACGGCGAGGCAGGAGCACGGAGGCCATTGCCATGTGCCCGTCACCTTGGAGGTGGCAGGGCGCGGCCTCTGGCCTCTGCTGCTATCCCCGCGCCATATGTTTGTTCTTCCAGATCCTGGGGGCAGTCATCCGTTTTCTCAGGAGTTAGTCTAACCTTCGTACTTAGCCTGTCAAACCTTCATACCTAGACTGTCATTTTCATGCTGCAGTGCCGAGAAAATGGGAAGCTTTTATTCTCCTAAGCGAGTGTTATTTCAAGATGTTTCCTGCTGCCTGTGTCATGCCAGGATGGGGGCGGGTTCGGCTTTGCAGTTCTGCACCGGGGAGCCGGCTTCTGATTTGCAGACTGCATTTATTATAAGGCATATTGTCCATTGATGAATACTGTGTGGGCTGCAAGGCAGCTCCACGGCTTTTAAAATAGCTCATTTATCCCGCAAGCTCACCCCCGGAGAAAGAGGCAGCCCCTTCCAAAGTGGTGTCCAGGAGCAGGGGTTTTTCCGTCCCTTCCTCCGTTTTCCAAAGTCCCGTTTTCGTCCTCTGGTTCATTGTGTGTTTCCCTGAGGGGCTGAGGACTTGAAATGGGCCCAGATGGTCTCAGTTCATGGAGAGGATGTGAGATCGGGAGAGAACTTTTAAGTTGCTGTTAAGGAAAGAGATGCGTGTTGGTCTCCGCTCCTGAAGATTTCCCATATAACGTGGGTTGAGACAAAGGGAAATAGCAGGCATCATGCTTTGTCCCGAAGCTCTGTAAGCACGGCCAGTCTATCGTCCTCGCTCTGAACTGACCGAGTTAGGCCTAGGCAGAGGCGCTGGGTTTGGAGAGGCCGATGGAGTCCTCAGAGAGCAGGAAGTTCCACTAGTGAGAACACTGTTGGGGACGTTCTCGCTGTCTCACGGCCACGAAAAGGTCATGGGCAGAGGGTGTAGGGCACAGTGGGGTTCCAGGCCGCCTCCCTTACTGAGTGGAGCCCTGCGATTCCAGTGGTCTTTGCTCCCAGAAACCTCACTGCCGATTGCTTTTCCTTTTGAGCAGGTTTCTTGTTTGGCCTAATATGTTGCTGTCGGGGCTCGGTGGCCAGGTGGCATCTGTTGGAACGCTGGTGTGTGTTGCCAAGCAAAACAGATGCAGGAAGATTTGCCTGAAGTGGAGGAAAGAAGTGGAAGGCGAGTGGGGGAGGAAGTGGGAGGCAGGTCGTGCTGGGGATGGGAGTGGGATTAAACCACATTTATCTGTGGAAGGGAGGGCATTGCTTTCTGCATTTCAGAAAATCCTTTTGGGTTCATGCAAGTATTTCCAAGCCCTTTGAATGCCTCTTTTTCCTGGCCCACCCGGCATTCACAGGGGTTAAAGATTCAGTACAGCAGAAAAATTACTGACTTTCTGCCTAGTGCAAGTCACCGGCCATCAGGTTTTTAATTTTATTTTAATTTATTGCTCTTTCTGCCTATTAATAGGTTGACCCTTAATGGAATACAGTCTGCCACAGGTGGTGCAGACTGGGTAAAAAGAATTTCACTGATTCTCATTATCTAGCTCATTAAAGGATCCCGGGGCCATGTGTGGATTTACTGATGGGGGGGCGCCATTTGGGAAGGACAGTGTTCCCCGGTGATGCCACCGTGCCGTCGGGGGTGAGAACAGCTAGTCTAAGGGGTTAATGCTAGTGAGCTAGCTAGTTAAAGCTACTGAGCTAGTTGATTTTTGTACTAAGCCTTGGTGTCAGAGCCGATGCACGCCCTCGTCTTCTTTTGGGCCTCCATCCCCAGGCCACAGAGTAAGTGTCCACTCAGATGAGGCTCTATGATACCACCTGTGCATTAAGAGTGACAGAATGTTCCGGCTGAATATTTGCAAATGTATATGGAAAAAAGCTTATCTCCCAAAATAGCTTAGAATGAAAGGGATAATTTTCTCCTCCCTTTCCAGTAGCAAGAAGTAAGTGAAAGTGGGATTCTAATTCGAGACTGGCAAGACCAGTCGATCCTGTTCTGTCTCCTTTGCAAATACCACTTTCCTCCAGGTAACCAGAGGAAAGAGTCACCGCATGCATTCTTGTGCCCTTTGCCAACTGCCCTTCTCGAAAGTGTTGACCAGCTGTCCCGTGTTCATGAATTTCAGAGAAGGGGGTCATAGGTTGTCTCCCTTTTATGGTATTTAAAGCCGAGTATTTAAAAAGTGAAGGACCATGAAGGTCATGTGGGCCAGTGTCTCATTTTTTTAAGCAGGAAGGTGTGGTGTCTTGTCTAAGGGCACGCAGGAAGGTTGTAGCTGAGCTTGGGTATCGGGTGGCCTGACGCCCAAACCGCTGTTCTTCCTGCTCTCCCCCCCCCCCCACCCCAGCACAGGAGACTATTAACTACAGCTGAATCTTGGCCATTGGGAGTCCTTTCAGATGAACTGCCCGAAGACCATGCACCTTCTAGGGCCCTCTTTCAAGCCGCCTTAAGGGGAACACTTGGAACAGACGTCAGTGATTTTTTTTTTTTTTGACTCATTGTTACCCTCAGAGCCATAGATTATTATATAATCTCATCTTCTTTGTGTAAATAAATATTTTTTAATGATGCCGTTAAGGTCTGATAAGGTATACAGTCTGCTTTCCTTCGTCTTTAAGTTCTCACGACCCCTGTGATCTAGGAGAGAAGCTTGCCATTTGTTCATTTCTCATTTCCCTTGCTAATCCCTTACCCCTTCTTGGGGCTGTCACTGCCACTAGCCCTCCTCCCTCTCCTGATTGGCTGCTTCTCCCCTGGTAAGGCCAGAGAAGGTGTTCGGGTGTGCTTGGTAGGATTGCTTAGAAAGTAAGAATAAATGGGCTGCCGATAGGGGTTTGAGTCACTCTTTTTGAATTGAGGTCCTGTGATCTGTCTTTTGTCTTCTCCCCCACATCTCTTTGCCTGGTACACTCCTCTTTGCCCCTCGGAGCACATCCGGAATCAGATAGGTTATTGTGAGATTTCAGTTTAAACGTTCAGTGGGATCATCTGGGCCAGCTGTGTGGCGTAGTTCCTGGCACACATTAGTACTTAATAAATCTTCACTGTCTTCGTTGTTCCCTCTGAAGGACAAGATGTAAATTCTTCGCAGATGTCTAGGGATTGTGTAGGTTCACTGCCCATCCGCTGAGTTTGTATTGGCAAACACATTTTTAGTTTATCATAGTTTTCTTAGTGGCTATCTGGGTGTTGCCCTTCTCTTTTAAGGTTGATATATTTTCTATTGCGCTGAATATAAGAACCATGAAAAAAAATTAAAAAGCATTCTTTAAAAAGATTTTTATGATTCATTAGGCTAACAGGTGTCAGCAACTTTCATTTTCATGACTTAAGGTAAAAGGACTTTAAAGGCTTTGGTGGTTTATTCTCCTCTTTTTTAAAGGCCAAAACCAAGATCGCTTTTTGGTAATGGCTACCTTTCCCCTGGATATATGTTTTCCAAAAAAGTACTGTCTGATTTTCATTAAACCATGCAGAGTTGTCATCGTTTAAGTTACCCTTTAGATCTCTATAAACTTTTAAAAAACAAATCATAAATGAAGATGTGCAGGTGTTTGGGGTTCAGTAACCTCATCAACAGTCGTGTAATCGCACCTGTTGATGGCGTAGTTTACTTTTGAGTGAGATGAAAATTGCAGGCACCTGTATTTTCCTGGAGAGGTCATCATGGACCGTTTGGTAAGAATTACATTAAAATTAATCTTTGTCTTGCATTTTCCCCTCTTCACACTGAATGTGCCATTCTCTCATCTGAATTTCAGGAGTCTATTAATAAAGTGTGTGTAAAGAATTAGTTGCTAATTTTGGATGTGCTTGAAATGAGATTGTCAGCAAATCACAACTTCAAATGTAGGACTGCAGTTTGTTAAGGACTGGACATCACTGCTGGTATGGAAGATAAATTCCAGACTTAGGAAGAATATGAAGGGTTCATTACTTCTGATTTTTTTTTTCCTTCTATTGAGATCTCCGTTGTATACTTGAAAGACGCTTAAGTGTTCCATAAGATGATAGATAGCTTTTCTGTCCAGACTTAATGTTAAGATGTTACAGTATTAAACCTGTTCATTAACTCTCTACTGGCTAAACAGTAACTCTAAATAACATTTATTCCTCCACTGGAGTCAGTAGGTAATAGCTGTGAGATGGGGTACAGTTCAGTGATAAAACTGGCAGAAAATTAATATTCTTTAGTTCAGTTTCCCCCACTTAACAAAAAAGAATAAACAAAGTCCGGGGAGGTTGTGTGGTTTGTCTGCTGTTGCTTCCTTCACGAACACTGCAAGTTAGAAGTGAGCCTCTGAATTGCTTTCACATTCCAGGGAGCGTTCTAGAGATGCAGGTAATGAGTACGAGGGACGTGGCCACTGCTCGCGGGAGGCTTAGGTGGCTTTGTAGTTACTACGAACAGTAAAAAGTTACTAATAAGTGAAGTAACTTACATACTTTCCTAAGGATGCCGGAGGATGTAAACAGGAAACTGAGGCAGAAAAAAATCATAGGGAGGCCTCCTTGAAGAGAGGTGCTCGGGACAAACCCCGCTCGAGCTGATCGCACGCGGAGGCCTCAGGAGGAGCCGCTGAGCCTCGCGAGCGGAAATACCGAGCACACCCGGGGGTCCTGCTCGTCGGAGGGACAGAAGGGATCACAGTGCCACGAGTGTGTCCAACGAGGGAAGGGGAGAGAGTGGTCCAAGGTGAGTCCAGGAAACAGTCCAGAGCTGTAGGTCCTTCACGTCACAGACTGTCCTCTTGTCTGAGTGTAAATGACACGGAGGCACCTGGATGGGTAAAAATAACTCGCATTACCTCTGCAGCTCTGGAGCCGGGGACAGTAAAGGAGCTGTTAAAGGAGAAGCCCTCGAGTTTCCAGAGGGAAAGAAGAATCCATATCCGGTGTCACCTCTGAGATTTACAGAGGGTTGCTTCCTGCCATTGTTTCTCCCACAAACGATCGGAAGCCACTTCTTTGTTTCCTTTTCAAAATTCTGCACTGTGTATTTTGCCTTTACTGAGCTGCCGTAAAGACCGGGCGGTCAGGAACGTGTGCGAGGCCTTGAAGATTCCTTTCCGCGTCCTGAGACTCCACCTTCCCTTTGGGAACCTTTGGGAGAGAAGTTGAAGCTGTCTTTGTTGGGTTGCTGTTCATTTTCTGGGCCCTGCTCGTTGTGTCCAGCGCGCAGACACCGCGTGCCGGCTGGCGGTCGGGCGTTACAGACCCGGCTTGGTGACTGCGTGGCGAGGTGATGAGCAGGTATAAGCGTTGGGCACTCCGTGAGCTCTGGGAGAACCTGCGAGCTGCTTTACTTCGGACCAGAGTGGTGGGCCGGGTGACCTTCTGTCAGATTGTAGGTCCTGCTTTCAGACCATGGTTCGAGTTTATATCCATTTACGCTTCTTAGAGTGAGCATGGAAGATGGTGTGGCGGAGAGCTGCTTCAGCCCTCCCCCGGCAGGAGGGGGAGCGGGGAGGGTGTGTTTCCCCTCCTGGGTGAATGCAGTGGCCCTGCGGCTAGGCTGGTCTACACGTAGCCTGTGCAGGACAGGCCACTTCTGCTCTGTCTTTGGGGAGTGTGTGCTTTTGGGATCAAGCTACCATGCAGAGCCGTCAAGTTGGCCGCCGAGAAGTTCCAGCTTTCTGGTCTTCCTCACCAAAATGCCAGACCGATGGAGCGAGGCCTTGGCCCTTCCAGCCCTGGTCATACCTGACCACAGCCCCAGGGAGACCACAGGCTGCCCGGTCAGTCCACAGACTCGGTAGAAGTCATGAATGGCTGTTGTGGGTTTTAGCCCCAGAGTTTTGGAGTGGATTGTTAGCAACAGATAACTCAAAAAGGACAGGGTCTTTCATATCCAGCCCTGGGGAATTGAAGCGAGGCGGGTTCAGCAGAACCACCTCCTGTAGGTGAGCTTGGGGGAGCGCAGGGTGGCCCAGTGCGTGCACAGCTGTCTCCCTGGAGGTTGGAGCTGGGGAGCGGCGCGCGCAGCGGGCAACCAGCCGGTCCGGGGATACACTTGGTGTGCACAGCTGAGAAACAGCTGCAGGGGCCCCGCGGACAGGGAAGGGTGGGTGTTTCGCTCTCAGGAATGGAATTATTCAGCTTGAAGGGAAAAGACACTTTAAAGAAATGCATCGTATCCTTAGGAGCTGCAGGAGGAGAAGCGTTCTTCGCCTAGGCCTGCACCAAGACCCGGTTCTTTGTTAAAATCTGATTTAGTAGGTGGGTAGTGAAGCGCTTCTTCCAAATAATAAAGAATGGCTTCCTGTGGGGTGATCGTCTCCTGTGGGGTGATTTGCTTCCTTCTCAAATGCGAGTGGACTTCAGTGTTGAGTAAACTTTGAGGGAACTGTGTCCTGTAGGCCTCTGTAGCTGTAGCGGTTAGTAAAACGCTGTGTACGTAGTAGGTGCTCGGTAAAAAAAACCAAACTCAGTTTGTTTTTTATATAATTCGATTCATATTACACATGATTTAATTAAATTTGCTCCAAAGCAAAATCTGCTCTTGCGTTTAAAATCACAGCAGACAGTATAAGTTTCAGACCATGCCTCTGTACTTGAACACATGTTCTCCATGTTACGTGATTAACCACCCCACCACATGCACACACATACACACACACACACAATTACATAGTTTCAGAGCACAAGTGAAGGATTTCCTGTTTCTTGAGTAATCTGAAAAGATACAAAGCTCACATCCTCCATCCTGAGCATGAATAGGTCTATAAGGTCCTCAGCCAGTTGGATGCTCAGTCTTCATTCCTAGGGAGTCAGGGTCCGGCAGCTGTGTGAGCTCCCGGCCCCATCCCAGCAAGGCCTGAGTCACCTGCATGTAGTGAGGGCGGCTGCTGCTGCTGGCCAGCCTGTCCCTACAGGCTCAGTAAGCCCCGGCCCTCACCTGTTAATTGGCCCAGACTTGTGAGTCACAGGTCTCTGATCTGGAGAGGGATGAGACAGATGAGGGCAGGAAGACTTGGAACCTCTGGGATTCGCAGCCCTGGCCACTAAGTAGGCTCACCAGTGGGCAGCTGATGTCAGTGGTGACCAAGTCCCAGCTCATCCCTCCTCTTTCTGGCACTTTATGGACCAGAGCCAGAAGCAGCATCTTGTCATTTCAAGTCTTTGGTCTCATCTCCCACTTCGTCTACTAATGTTCTGTTAAAGAGCCTTTGTCAAGTCAGTAGGAAGAAAAATTAATACTGGCTTTACATGTCGGTTCGGCTTGCAGTTTCAAAAATAGCCTGCCTTTATAAAGCACTAGATTTAAGGTCCTTTTTCTGCCACTGCTGTGACCCCCTGTCATGACAGTTTTCAGAGTTCACTTCCGTGTGTGTGAAACGACACACTTGCATAAGAGTCTCTGAGAAGTGAGTGTTACATATGTGTTCTTGTGCTTTACAGATGGGCCTGATTATATTATCGATAATAGCTTAGATATGTCAAGGTTGGGTTTTTTTTTGTTTGTTTGTTTTGTTTTCTTTCTAGAAAAGCTAGAAAATGTCTAGGGTTTCTTTGATTTTGTTTTTTGCCCCCAAGATGACTCCAGAAGGATTTTAGCCTGAAGCAGTTGAGGAAGGCCACGTGCTGTCAGGAACAAAGTCAGCCTGAACTGTGCACACGTCGCTGGCCCTGGGTCTGTCCTGTGTCGGAACGTGTTGGGTGTCTCTGGGTCCGAACTTTGATGCGGTCGTGCTGAGGCCTTTTGATCCCGTAGACCCTGTCCTGCTGTTGCTCAGATATTTCTGTGTAGAAGGACTCTGTCTTTGCCCTGGGGAGTGTTTATTGCTCAGTGTCAGGCTCCGGGCTGGCTGTGCTCCTCGAGGCTTCCACTTGCCAGCCAAGCAGCCGGGCCAGAAGGGGGGCTTCGCGGCAGGTCTGAGGAAGAGCACTTGTTGAGAAGAAAGGGTACTTGGCTCTTGAAGGGGGGAGTATGTTAGTCTTGGCTTCTCTGGGCCCACTCTGCCCGTGGGGGCTTTGATCCAAACACTCTGATCCGGTGGGTCCCTCCCAGTGGAAAGCAAAGAAAGAAATTGCTTTGAAAATAGAAGCAACAGATAAAATAGAGAGTGGTAGTTCTAGAAGAATCCCCGAGGTGGCAGAGAAAGGCCGGCTCACGCTTGCTGGGGGTGGAGGTGGAGGTGGGAAGGGGCGTGCGGGTGGAGGGGTGTGCTCCCAGATGGGGACTGTGTCGGGTTGGCTGGAGGAAGGCTGGAGCAGTGAAAAGAAAGGCTGTTGACCAGGCAGCTTGTTAATGTGATAGATCTTGACTTATCATTGTGACCGTTAGCCCTTTTCCAGTAGTTAGTTGCTAGATATTAATTGCTGACCAGGTCACTGGTTACATTCGCATCTGTGGCCTGCTCTTGAGTGCATATGAATGGGGTGATTAAGGCCTGTGGTTTTCAGATTTTGCTCCCATGGCTGCTTCTGAGATTTTGCAGAAATTCACCTGAACTTCATTTTTATTATTTCTGACCTTTACCAACGATAAAGATGGATATTACACATTTAAACATACAAAGGGTGTAATGATAAAATGTCCTGTGAGTATTTTCTGTATTTTAAGTTTCTGCATATGCTGTTAGAAATTCATTGGTATTTTCTTCTAGCTTATTTTCAACTCCCTCTGGATCACTGTAATATTTTAACATTACCTGGTTAGATTAGCTTGGGCAGGTTATGGTCCAAAACTTCCAATTTTTATAAGCACCCGAGGTGGTCCATGGTCTGCTTTGAGAAACCTTGGCCTAAGAAACATTGAATGATGTCTCATAAAAACTGATAGCCTCAGAAATACTTTTTCCCTTGATTTTTTTTTTTTAAGATTTTTATTTATATATTTGACGGGAAGATCACAAGTAGAAAGGCAGGCAGGGGAGGGGGGGAAGCAGGCTCCCTGCTGAGCAGAGCGCTGGATGCGGGTCTCCATCCCAGGACCCTGAGATCATGACCTGAGCTAAAGGCAGAGGCTTAACCCACTGAGCCACCCAGGTGCCCGATTTTCTCACTTGATTTTATTTTCAGCTGCAGTATCATTATTGGAGAAATATCAAAGAAGCCTTTATTTTTTTAAATGACCCAATAAAACATTAATGTTGAATGTTGAAGTGTGTCTGTAATCCTGAATAGTTCTTTGATAGCACTGAACTTCAGGTAGACCTAAAAAGTTAAGGGAGGCTTTCTCTGCATTGGAAATTTCACAACGAACAGCTTATAATGTAGCCAGTTCTGGAGTTTGGACTAAGGGTAGCCAAAGCCATATGAAGATCAGAAACTTTGGAGGCACCTTAACTCTTTTTCCACGTCCACCCGGTGGCCAGGCCCTGCCCATTCTGCCCCTTGCAGTGGTCCCTTCCTCCTTGGCCCCCCACCACGGCCGTGGTCAGCTTGCTATCTAGGACAGTAGTTCCCTAACTGGTGAGAGTCCTCACCACCTCCAGACTGACTCCTCTCATCTGTCTTGCACGGTGTAGCCCAGGAGTGTCATCTTCTCAACGACAGATACCTGCTCCCTTCTGCCCAAACCCCAGAGTGACAGTCTCTTACCAATGCCATAAATCGGCTTGAGATTCCTGCCTTGTGCTCCAGCCCGTCCCCGCGAACGTTCTCTGACAGAGTGCCCTTCTCCCCACGTGTGTTCCCCACGGCCTCCCTGCTCGATCGAGCTGCCCTCCCCCCTTTCACTTGGTCCCTCACTCACGAGACTTTGGTTCCCTCAAGGTGCTCTGCTCCTAGCTCCCTCTGGCCCACGTATGCTCGCAGATCTGCCTTCTCTCAGACTAGGTTGAAAATTTTTAGTATAGGAACTTGGAGGTTTCAGAATAAAAAAAACTATTCACATAGTGACTATATGTTTGGCTTCTTTTACTTAAATGTTTATTAGTTATTAGTTAAGGTGAGGGAGTCCAAGGGGATATCTCCCCCTTTTCCTCCCATAAGAGCTTACAGTCGAGGGGGAGAGGCAGGTACAGGAAAGGGGAAGGATGGTGTGCGCTCAGAACGGTAGCGAGCGTTCAAAGCCGGGGGAAGACGGGACGAGAAGCTGTGGGTTCTCACAGCTGAGGGAAGCCAGAAGGCTGCAAAGAAAGACGGGTGCGAATGGGTCTTGAACGCATGGGATTTAGAGCCCTGGAGAGCGCATTCTAGCAAGAGGCTTGGGGACAAGGAACTCTTAACCTGCGTGGGTCAGTGTTGGAAATGAGGTAGGGGGGAGAGGAAGCGGGACTTCAGACGGAGGTGGAAGCAGGTGCGTGTGAGATGCTGTTGGCTAGTACATCAGCATCTTTTGCTGGTGCGAGGGGAGGGCACTGGGCCCCTTGAGGGCTGGGGTTTCGAGTCGTTGTCCAGGATACATGACATGGTCGACTGTACTTGATTTGACAAGAATTTGCTCTGTCTAAAGCAGCAGTTAGCAGACGTTTTCTGTAAAGGGCCAGAGAGTAAATATTGTCAGGCCTCCATTTAGAGTCTGTTGAGAACAGACCGCGTTATACATTGTTCGTTGTGAGATACGCAGACCGTGAGTGGAGAGGAAGCCCCTCTGAATTTCTTGGTCTCCCTGCTCTAAGCTGGGCAAAGCGTTCTTGGCAGGACTCTGTCCCATCCATCCTGGAGCGTAGTCTGCCGTCAGGACTCCCATCCAAGTTAGAATCCGCAGCGTATCAGGAGCCACTGTGGGTGTCGTTTGTTTAAGTTGGGAGAGGCCTCCCAGTGGCCTTCATGGTGGCCCCACCTGTCTGTTGACCGTGCGGTTGTGTGCGTGTTGTCACATGTAGCGAAGAGAGGGCGGGGGGATTACTGGCCTGGTCACGTATGCTTGCTTGGCGGGACCTCGAGCAGGTGCAATACAGAAAAGTGGAAGGTATGAGCTTGGCACCAGGGTTCCTAGTTTGCTTTGAGTAAATAAAGGAAAGCTGGTGGTCACTCCAGAGGCTGGTTGGGCGGGGTGGGGGGGGTAGGCATAAATGCAGGTCTGTGGGGGCTGGTGAGCTGTATAGTCGTATCCCTTGGACATGCGGACTCATGGAGCCTTTCCAGAAAGCTGCCCCTGTGTTTTCGGTAGGAAATTATCAGCAGCAGGGGAGGAGCAGAGGGAATTGGAAATGAGGGCTGAATCGGAGAAACAGTCTTTTTAAATTAAGTACTCTCTTTTTTCTGCATCTATACGCACTTTATGTATGTTCATCATAGACACATTCAAAAGGAGGAGAACCAGCATGGCTCATGCTCCTGCCGTCCAGAGAGAGTCAGCAGAGAGAGTCAGTGCTCCTTCTCTGCCGCCTCTTAGAGGGCGCTGAAAAGGTGGAATTGAGTGAAACACTAATCACAGAGTGACTGACTTCATCATTGACTACTGTCCACTTCTGTCGCACTTCCTAAACTCTGCTGTCCTTTCAGTTCTGTACCCCCCTCCTCTTCTTTAGTCTGGAAGGACTAGGCCCAAGGAGACGGCAAGTCTTCAGCAGAACGCCTCCGTTGGCATCACTGTGCAGAACGTTAAAATCCGCGGAGTGACTTGTTTCCTGTTCCCTGACCCTCTGCCTTCTTTTCATCATGGTTTTCTCGTCCTCTTTGCCCTCGTGCCTCCCTCCTCCTTCAGATTCTTTCAGGCATCAGGCACTCTCCCCTGCACCTCCTGGCCCTCTAGGCCCGAAGACGGTGCTGAGATAAGTGGTGTTTCCTGAACGGGTCCACAAGAATTTGCCCTCGCCTTTGGAAAATCGTGTTGGAGGAAAAAAAAAAAAATGCCTGTCTCCCGCTCAGTACTTTACAGGGACCTGTTGGAGCAATTTTAAAATTAAGAAACCTAATTTTTAGGTAAGAGGCCAAGTGGTTCGAAGTCTTTATTTTACAATTCCAACAAAATGTCGACGTGAGCAGTACTTCGTTTCTGCTCTTTTACTTTTCCATGCGTTCATCGCATCTGGGCAACGAGGAAGGTTTTCTAGGCTGGCTAAAATGCTGTCCTTCAGCTGGTAAATCTGGTTCTACCACCTAAGAGCAGGGCCAGCAGCTCTTTCTAAAAAATCTTTCTCATGATCTTAAGTGAGCCATTTTTTTTTTCCCCATCTGTTTGATTTTAAATGCCACTAAAATTTAACACTCCCAAGAAATTTAAATGAATGTGCTTAATGGTGAAGAAAAAAAAATTTGTGAAATAACTATTTACAGTGACTAAAATATAAGGTAACTCAGTACCTTTTGGATAAGATTAATGGATTTAAATAAGAAATGTACACTCATGGAATGGTTGAATGAATGAACAAATGAATTTTGGTTTGTATGGCTGTTGTCCGTGAGCTGACCTACCTGGGCTTGAGGCATTGAGCTGTCTTGCAGGTCTGGGTGCCTGACTGAGTGGGAATGTTCTCGGTGGGCAGGGCAGAGTGGGTCAGACTGCTGTAGCATTCTGCAGTTAGGCCTGTGAGTGTCTGAGGACTCGTGTGATGGCCTTCCCTTTCCTGATTACGGAAGGAAGAGGAGCCCAAGGGAATACAGGGCGCTAGAACACAGCGGAGGGAATTCCCGTCTCTTTCGGGCTGTGTTGTGCCTCAGAAGCAAAATCTCAGTGGGTTAGACGACGAAGATGTATTTCCTTGTTCATGATACATGTCCAGCGTCTGTCAGCTGGGGAACAGTGCTCTTTGTGGCCCCCAAGAGTCCCCCCATTGATGACCTCTAACCCTGATGCATGCTTCCACCATCACTGGCGTGGGGGAGAGAAACATGACACGGTGCACATTGTTCTAGAAGGCTTCTGCCTAGCTCCAGACTGGGGAAATGAATCCCTGTCACTGCCCAGAAGGAAGAAAAATGGGATACCTGAGAACAGCCTTGATGACCACACCACACCCCATTCATCCCACGTAATGGTGCTGAGGCTCTGGGGCAGTAACAAGTCCCTCCCCTTACAGAGTCCTGGCAGGCAGTGTCGCCTCCCCCAACCACGCTCTGGATTCATAAGACGTCCCTCTTGAGAAAGTAGCTTGCCTCGCCCCTTCATCATGAATAATTTGTGGGTTGAAGATGGGTTGAAGTCCTAACCCCAAAAGCGTAAAAATGTGACCTTATTTGGGAACAGGGCCTTTGCAGACATAGGCAAGGGAAAGTGAGGCCATCCGAGTGGGCCCCAATTCAGTATGTCTGGTTTCTTTATCAAAATAGGGAAATTGGGGGACACACACACACACGTAGGGAGAACACCATGTTACGGTGAAAGGCAGAGGTCAGGGTGATGAAACAGAAGCTGATTGCCGAAGACGGCCGGCAAACCTCCAGCCGCCAGGGGACGGGCACGGAACCCATTCTCCTTCACAGCCCTCAGCGAGACCCAGCCCTGCTGACAACTTGGTCTCAGACATTGGCCTCCAGGACTCTGAGACCCTTAGTTCTGTGGCTGAAGGGGGATAAGTGAGCCTTAGCAAACTCATCCGCCCATCGGCGTACTTCGTATCACTTTTGCCGGTCCTGGCAAGGACAGCTACAGGGGAAATGAAAACAGGAGCCAGCTTGGAGAAGTGTTGAGTCCTCGGCACGGTGAGGTCTCGAGCTGCTCGCAGAGAAACTCTGTTGGAGAAATCTCCGTTATTCCAAACCCCCACCCCCCACCCCCGAAAGTACCTTTCAGCAAGTGTTTCTCACGTGACAGCCCTGGAAATGAAAAGTAAAATATGTTAGTGGATACTCAGCATTAGCAAGAGGAGGAATTCAGGGGAGAGTGTAGCCACATGAACAGTCTGTTTTATTATGCTCTTGGGGGGGGGGGTTATCCAGAAAGAGAACATTTCTGTGGGATATAAAGCCTTGGGGGCAGGAGTTGGTTGTATCTGTGATGGGGGAAGGGAGCGTTTATACAGGTGCGCGTGCTGGCGGCCACCATCCGGGGGTGCTCTCCCGTGCCGTGGCGGCGTCCGGTCTTCGGGGCAGGCTGACTCTGCATCACCCGTGACTCTCAGTAAAGATAACCTTGCCAAATACTTAATTCTACTGCTTTGAGAAGCTTTTATGTAATTGATGCTTACAAATTAAACTACTTTGCTAAGCTGTATGTCTGGATATTTTAATTGTAAACCTATTTCTTTACGTCCACTGTGGCGAGGGATGCTGGGGACGCTGTCCGGTGTTCGTGGTTGACCCTGCAGGTTATACGTGACCGGATTGCTGTGTGACCAGGTACCAGGCTGTGAACTCCGGGTGCTGGTCACCTCCTGTGCTCTCCCCTGTGTGTGTGCGTGTGTGTGTTGTCTCCTCTCTCTGCATACATCACCTATGCACACACTCTGTCCTTGGAATACAGGCTAATATCTTTCAGGATCTACATAATAGAAAAACATTCTGAGTAGATACATTAACCCTTTGCTAACCTATCAGTGCTAGAGAAGGAGGTGCTTGGTGATGACCGAGCTATCCTTTTTCCCCAAATAAAGTTCTCCCCTTCTGATGACTTGTGAACCCTGGATTTTGTACATCTCTTTTCCTGATGCTTCTGATGCTGAGCTGTACTGACTGGTGGTCGTGTTTCTAGGAAGTGGGCCATTCTGATGATCTCTGAGAAGCCAACTCCGCAGTGAAACGGCGTGTGCAGGTGTGTTTCAGAGCACACAGATTCACGCGCACCCATGTTCTTGGTGCCCTCTTAGCCACTGATTGGATGTGTGTGAAATTTAACATTTCAGAGTGGTAGAGTTCTTACTCAAGCCCAGATGTGTTGTGATGGTGCGTGGCTTTTTTGTGAAGATTTGTATGTATTTCTTTACTGTTGGTTTTGTTTTGTTTTGTTTTTAAAGACAATCCTGTCTGATTATGTTGGCATAATTACCGTGATAAGTGCTTTTTGAAGTTAGTAAATGTTGTTCTGTTGGTTGGTTCTTTAACTGTTCTAGAGTTATTAACTTAAAGTTAGTGAATTCTGGTCTGTTTTGTGGGTACATGTGCTATCCTGAAATTATATGCCCAAACTGTTGGGAAAATACTCTGTTGGTTCTCATTAAATATGTTAGACTTTCTTTATAGCCTCCAAAGAGGAATATATTTTCTGAAACATTTCTTAACCCAGGGGTGAAATGGATGCTAGAGGTTGTTTCATCTTGTGTTAAAGGAACGGTAATAACAGCGATTGGCCTCATTGGGAGAGAGCGTTAGAGGCAAACATAATCATCCTGCTTTTCACACTTAATTGCAAAGCATCTCTTGGCTGTCATGTTGCAGAAACAGACTTAAAGATTCCGTTTGAGGTTTTACATGGCTACACGATGGCAGAAAGAAGCAAGGGGCCGTTTCTTTGTAGTTGGAGATCATCTTTTATAGTTTCACTTGATGGCGAAAATGAAGATCGATCCCCACTTTGGTCTGTGACTGGGTGGTTTTCAACACGGAGACTTGGCGAGAGCTCTGATGGGCCCTTTCTCATTCCTGAACTGAGTTCGCCGGGGAATTGTAACAGTCACTTAGGGCAGGGAAAGCGGAAGAGCGAATTTAATTCCGGGACGCTGAAATCTCTTTGAGAAACAACAGATTGTTCTGACGCTGTTGTACAACGCATTTCCTTGGGATATTACAGCGCCGTTAGGAATTCTCTTTCCAGAGTCTTCACATACGTCTTTCTGTACAACATAATGGTCTTTCTGTACAACATAATGACTGTCGTTGGGCACGAAGTCATCCCCTTTGTTGGGGGGAGCCTTGGACTTTGCTCCCTATGTTCTTTTCCACAGAGTCTGGGTTTCTGCCTCATATACCTCTAGAGGATTATTATGTACCAAGGGTTGTGGAATCTTCCTCTCCTTTAGCTAGATACTGCCTAGCTTTATTGTTGCCTTGGGTTTCTATTTTTTGTTTGTTCCCATTATGTAACCAGCCAGTAGAGCTGTGTCTCCCTGTTACTAAGCAGCTCTCCCAAGTAGCACTGAACGTACTCACAGGTGAGGCGTTTGCAGGCGTTCCGAACATGTGGTCATCGCCACCCTGACTTTTCGCTAGCGTTATTGCAAAGTTGAAGGAGTGGTCCCTGCACTCAAGAAGTGGACATGCTATCTGGGAAGCTAAGACTAGCATCTCAAACATTAGATAATAGGTATTTGCTTATGGAATTCTGTCAAAATTAAGGCTATCTGTGTGTATACATCCGTGTCGGGAGACCGTGTGTTAAGACCTATCCTGTTGTAAGCGTTTTGCCTTATGAGAGTAAATATTGCTCTTAAATTCAGTTTCAACCCTCTTATTTATTTAAATGTGGAAAAAATATAAAATCCTAGTTCGTACTACAATAAATGACCAAAGCTTTATACAGTTACCCTGTCAGCTGTAAGTTTTGATGTTTTGAGTTTATACTGATCTAGTGTTGTTTTCCAGTGAGAATGTGAACATTTCCTTACAATCTGATCATAATAGCATTTATCTTCAGGATGTGATACCCTTGTATGGTGAGTCTTTTGATGTGTTAAATCGCCACCTGCAGTAGTAGTAGTAATTTTTGGTCTTAAGAAGATGTTTAAGGGAAGTCAGAAGAGGGTGGTTTGGGGGGGTTCCTAGAAGTCATTTTCAGTGAGCTGAATTTTTTTTACCAACTTCAATCCTTACTCCCTCACTGCCCTAAATAACTGAGGGTTAAGGTACGCAAAATTTCTTTAGATTTATCTTAATTTTATAATGATTCTTAATAGTGCTGTTTGTTTTTTCCATCTGATTCTGTGCCCCTCTGAATCTTTCTAATCCAGCTGTGCAGGGGACCCTGGGTACCTCTGTCAGTTAAGCATCTGACTTTGGCTAAGGTCATGATCTTGGGGTGGTGAGATTGAGCCCTATGCTGGGCTCAGCTCTTAGCGCAGAGTCTACTTGTCCCTCTGCTCCTATCCCCTGTTCGTTCTCTCTCTCCCTCTCTCTCAAATAAAGTCTTTTTAGGGGTGTCTGGGTGGCTCAGTCGTTAAGAGTATGATCCTGTCCCAGGCTCAGGTCCTGGGATCGAGTCCCTCGTCAGGCTCCCTGCTTAGCAGGGAGACAGCTTCTGCCTCTCCCTGCTCTTCTGCCTGCTTGCACCATCTCTCTCTCTCTTTGTCAAATAAATAAGTCTTTAAAAAAAAAAAAAGTCCATCTGTGTGATCACATGATTGGGTTAAGATCTGCTGCAGTCATTCTGGTGAACTCTAGATAACTTTCTCCTGGTTGGAGCCATAGACCTATTTCTGTTTGCATTATTCTGACCCACATCACGAAGGAAGTAAATCTGTAAATGGAAAGAATATTGGTGAAGATGCCCAGGAACTTTCTGGGTTACATGCAGGTTCTTTCTTGTCTTTTGTCTCATTTCCACTCATTTGCTCAGCATTACCTCACTTGCCACCTAGTACTGTGTATTGAAGTTAACACAGTAAATACTGGTGGCCTGGACTAATGAATTAAATATGCCTGGGGCCTTTAACTGGAAAATGTAGCTTTTATTATTTGTCAGTTTCTGGGAACGTGGACTTTTATATCAAGTTTTTCGGCCCGAATGCCTAAACTTTGCCAGTGTTTTAAGAGTTACTGTAAGTTGTTACTTTCATTTGGTTATCTGGAGGGTCGGGGGTGGGGATACCTGCTTAGGTAAATGGTGTTCGCCATGCTAGATGGTCTGTTAGTGTTGTTGGAAAATACACAAAAATCCACCAGGCAAATTGACATCTTTTACCTTATAGAATTTTCTAGCCTTGGGTTACTTCCCACGCCTTCAGTCTTCTCCTAAGGCCAGGCTCTGGTCCCACTCAGTTAAGATAGAAAGAAATCAAAGGGTGGCGTGTGGGTTGTTCAGTCTGTCAAGCATCCGACTCTTGATTTTGGCTCACTCCGGTCACGATCTCATAGTTACGAGTTCAGACCTGTGTCATGCTCTGCACTGGGTGTGGAGCCTGCTTGGGATTCTCTCTTTCCCTCTCTGCCCCTCTTCTCCCCATCCCCCACTTGTGTGCTCTTCTCTCTCTAAAAAATAAAACAAAGATGTTGAAGAGGGGAGTCTGGGTGGCCCATTCCATTACGCATCTGACCCTTGATCTCAGCTCAGATCTTGATCTCAGGGTTGTGAGTTCAAGTATCACAGTGAGCCCTATACTAGGCATGAAACTTACCTAAAAAAAAACAAATAAAAACTTAAACAAACAAAAAAAGATAGAAGTCAATAATAGAGATCACCTACAAAATCTGTATAATAAATAGTCAACTCTCATTCAGTCATACTGGATGGGTATTCCTAACTGCTGTCCGGGAGAAATTCTAGATTAGTCCAGTTTGTACAACCGACTTTACCACTCTAGATCACAGATGTTAAAACCTCTCCTTTTTTTTTCAAATAGCAAACACTTTTCATCAGGCTATTTTATGAAAGCTGAATGTGGAAATTAATGTAAATTCTAGGTGAGCTGTATTTCTAGGGGGTTGTTCGCTTATTTTTTTTTTTTTCAATACTTTACCTTACAGATCTCATTCAACCAGTAGGTTTAATGAGCTGTTATCTTGATGACACACTAAGTAGAATATTTATTAAGTATAGTCTTCTCACTTCTGAAAAAACAATTAACTTCTCCATAGCAGTATACAATTTCCATATCTTTAAGTTCTTAAATATTTTTGCATACATTTCGGAAATACTGAAGCATTTTGCATATAGGTGCGCTTTCATATCTCTGCAGGGTCAGTGTATTTAAGTCTAGGGTAGTGAAGAACACACATTTTGGTCATGGAAACCTTTACATCGTCAGCCCTAAATTATTTTTGCTCATTTAAGTATTATCAAATGCGCTCTAGATACGTTTTCTGAGTATGTCCCTACAGAGGTGCTGAGTTCTGTAGAATGCAGGGGACCCCACTCTCGTCCTCAGACTCAAGGTGAGCTGCCAGCACTCCCGTAAAGGTGCCATCTTCCAGACATTTACTTGACATCTGTGAAACTCTGCGGTCGTTCTCTGAAAAAAGAATTTTATGTAAGGTAGTTCTTAAATATTTTATATAAAATACCACGTTCTTTCCATTCTCCCCCCCCCCCAACTTGTCAGTTTCGTCAGAAGCTTGTGTCAGTGGTGGTTTCTTAAAGATAAAGGCATTTTGTGAAAATAATAAAATATCCTGTTGATACCATGGCCTCTAGCAGCAGAAAACAAAGTGTTCCAGTAGGGGGAAGAGTGAAATGCAGCACACCCAGGGTCTCATGAAGTTAACAGTAACCCCAGCGGCTCTGGATGTAAACTGATGGCTGATCCACAGGACACAGTAGTGAGACGTGAGATGGGTCCCTTTTGAATAAGCCTTCATGTGGTAAACGCCGCTGTGCCAGACATTATGGCTGCAGTGAAGAAGACATGAGCTCTTCCTCATGTGTGTTACCTGCATTTGGGGATTTTCACGTATGGGGACCAGTGAACCGTTCAGTGTTCTTTGACATTAATCACATAACTTTTCACCCTAACACCAACGCCAAAGGAATTTGTGCTGATGCTTAATTGAAGAGCTCGGAGAGCTATTTGAAAACACTTCCTGAAGTTTTTCACTGAACCCTTACAGTTTGACATTGTTCAGATTTACCTTTGTCCTCATTTAACTTTATCCTGTACAAATGCTACGGCTTAGTAAAGGTCTATATGATCACAAAGGCAACTCATAACCTAGCATGAAATTCCATTCTCATTTATTTCTGTTTGTCCACTGCCAAAGAATACAGACAACTGCATGCTTGTCTTACAGACAGATACGAGGGCAAGCTTCGGTCAGTAACTTAGTTTCAAAGATGGAGCTGAAGTCAGTTTATGTAAAATAAATGCACAAGAGAGAAGAGAGCAAAACGTACTATTACTCTTCTGGTATGGGCTTCCTGCCCATGGGGTCCATGGAGTGGAATTGTGGGAGACATCTCAGAGGATGCCATCAATCCGTAGGTGACATTTGTCTGCCTGATTATGAGTTCACATCTGTATAACAGGACATTTCTGAACAAATTAAAGTAATGAGATTCCCACTTTATATAGCAGAATCTAAACTCACAATTCACAATGCTTTTCATGCTCCCAGGCTATTCATAGAATTTTGATACATAAATATTTTTGAGGGGTGCCTGGCTGGCTCAGTGGGTGGAGGAACGTGGGACTCTGGGTCTCAGGGTGGTGATTTGAGCCCCACATCGGGCATGGAGCCTACTTAGAAACACTGTAAATATTTTTGAGACTGAGGTCTACATGAGTTTTGTAGTACGTATTTCCACTTGCTTCCTTCTGCATCATAAGTTTTGTCAAATCGAAAACCTCAAACTTGGGCGCCTGGGTGGCTCAGTGGGTTAAAGCCTCTGCCTTCGGCTCGGGTCATGATCCCAGGGTCCTGGGATTGAGCCCCACATCGGGCTCTCTGCTCCGCAAGGAGCCTGCTTGCTCCTCTCTCTCTGCCTGCCTCTCTGCCTACTTGTGATCTGTCTGTCAAATAAATAAATAAAATCTTTAAAAAAAAAAAAAAAACAACCCTCAAACTTGATGGACAGTTGAGTCAGTGTAGTAGGGTTTTAATTCTGGTGAGTAGCCTTTCGTAAGTCATGTGTGCATACACATCTTTGTTTTGCTGGGAAGAACAATGAGTAAGCCATGGGCAGAGCTCTTCTGCTCTAACACAGATGGTGGGAAGAATTTTCTTAGAACTGTTTAAAAAAAGAAAAAAAAAAGAGGCAATAATGATAGTCATGTGGCCTGTTCATCCTCGAGATTCATTTACAGCTGAGCATGATCTTGAATATTACAAGGAAATAAGCTTTAAAAATCAAATTACAGTAGAACTTTGCCAATTCATGCCTGACTAATTTGCCCACCCAGTAAGTAGTTCTTCCTGAAATCTTGCTGTTCTTCTACTGACTTTGAGAAAAATGTAATAACAGGCTTCTGGGGAAGGCTCATGTTCCTTTTTCTTTCAAGGTTCATTGTGAAAAATATAATGCTATACCTTAAGGTATCATAAACAAATAAAAGAGAACACAAATCTGTCTGGCAAACCATGAAGGGAGAGAAAGCATCTGCTGAAGGCTGGGTTCTGTCGTCTTTCTTATTTTTAACCGTAGGATGTTTTTAAGAAAACGGACCATAAATTTTCATATTGTAAAATAAAATTATATAAAAGCAATAAACTGTAGAGATAAACGTCAGACAGCCTGTGTAAGGCTGTGAGGTGGGCTTTTAACATGATTTAGTAATAGTTTTATGGTAGAATTTTGTTCTATGGTCAGAGTGACTTAACTGTTCTCTGTAGGTTCATTGTGGTGTCCACTGAGACCTTTGGCTTGCTATTTGCAAAATAAAGGAAATTTCAACTCAATGTTGACTTTGTTTCTAGAACTCTGCTGGGTGCTGGCTAGATACGTACCAGTAGACCATGGTAGGGTTTTTAAATTTTATTTTACTGAGGTCCTAATGAAAGTGTCTTAAACCTTGAACACTCGTCATGTAACTTTTTCTGTAGTCTAGATAAATCCTGCTAACTTGCTACCAAAACCCTGGAAGGCTCAGATGGTGAAGGGTGTGTTCTTTCTCCGGTGAGAAGATAGAAGTAGCAGCAGTTATGTCTGTTCTCAGTATGGATTCGGCTTGGTTCCTTATGCCACACATCCAGAGCTATAAAAATAAGTGTACCGACCAGAGAAAAAGGCCCATAATTAGGTACCGTCTCTGGGCCTAGGTATAGTTACAATGTAAAGTCTTTGCTCTTTTATTCTGAGAATTGAAACATTTCTGCAGTACCATTAAGTTCATTTGCATATTCAATTATCTCAGTTAGCTGTAAAAATGACCTAGATCGCTGCATTGACAAGAGTGCTAGATCATCGATGAATGCTTCCCCAAGTAAATTTGAGAGCAGATTGCTAATGTCTACCAAAGGTCACTTTGCAGAAAGTGGCTCACAGTCAAGGTTGTTGTGCGATAGCTTCACTCTTAGGTGCGTCTCGGAAGGTGCTGAGTGAAGGGGCAGCAGGTTTCTCACAGGAGATCCAGTGCCCTCGGGTGGCAGCCTTGGGGTGCATGTCCAGTATGAATGTCGTGTATGGGTGGGGGGAAAGTTTGAGAACCAGCACGCAGAAGCATCCCACTTCCTGAATTCTTCATGTTTTGATTCCTAGAATCTGCTTTTATACAGAGCTTTTAAAGGAAGGTGCCATACAGAAGTGTGTTTTGCACACAGCCTGCGGAGAGCACGCCTCTCAGGGTATAAGACGAGTCGCCCACACACTCTCGCAGGCCTTTCCTCCAGGCACAGTAGCTGCTGGAGGTGCGAGCAGCTGAAGTGGGATGAGTCTTCAGGAATGAGGGAAGGAAGCGTCCACTTGACACCTCCTCACCACTAAGTGTTTATAAAGCACCTTTAGTGTCCAAGGCCAGAAAAGGTCGTCTGTGGGTTTTACATGTTTTAGGGCTACCAGAGTTATAAAACCCCCTGAAATTTGTATGTGCTGAGTAGGAGTATCTCTGCAGCTCTCTATAAGGTTTCAGATTGTACCTTAAATCATGTATGTATGTGTGTATGTCATCTCTGCACCCAGCGTAGGGGTCAAGCTCATGACCACAAGGTCAGGAGTCGCATCCTCTACCGATTGAGGCAGCCAGGCGCCCTTCACATTCTGCCTTAAATTCAGTTCTACTTTAACTGCTCTCATCAGTCTGAAGTCTTATTCCAGCATCGTATACCACTGATACTCATGATTTCCTTGGTAGAATTAATAGAGTTGACTTTCGGGAGCATCATCCCTTAATTCTCAGGCACCCCTGTAACAGTGCAAAGTAAGATATTCAATATCTGTCTGTTTTCGTTATTAGAACATAATACTCATAACTTCCAACTCTCTAGCAGTCAGACCAATATTTTAATAAATTGATACTGCAAACCCATAGATTGGCATTTGACTCTGGAAGCTTGGAGCCTGTTAACATGCTTAGCATAAAGCAGGTGCAATAAAAATTCGTTGCATGACTGAATAAGCCGAGAAATGACTAATGGGCCAACCGTTGACGATACAGTTCAGTAATCAGGAAGTTCGGCAGGAATGTGCAGTGACCAGATTTCTTCTGCTAATCTTAATAGTGCAAAATATTATAAAAATAGGTCCACGTTCATTGTTTGGATGATCTAAAATAGATCCGAACCAATTGTTTGGCCTTCCTAACGGTAGGACAAAATAGATCATACTTCCTGTCGCCCACACGACGCCCTGCTCCTTGCAAAGGCGACCTCGCTCTCCTGGCAAAGGCGGAACAGTAGAGGGCACGAAACCTTGAAGGTCACTCCAAATGTATATAAACAACATGGGCCAGGCCCAGAGCTGGTAGAGCATCTAAAAATAGGTACGTAATCCCTTATCTTGTTGCATATGAAAACAGTGTTTATATGAAGCAACATGATTAGAAATGACGTGTGAGAAAAGAATGTCTGCAGTGTCTTCTACAGTTTGGAGCGAGAAAACATGTTAGCATGACTTTGAAGCACAGGATTAGTGCTGCTGGAATGGGGGCTGAAACTGTAGCCAGTTTCCCTTTGATGAAAAGAAACTGTTGATTCCTGCTGACATGTAACAGTCTGTCTTGTAGAGACTTGTCCTCTGGCCACAAAGTAGCACCCTGTTTTTCTGCCGGGTGTCCAGTGGGAAGCCGGCTGGTGGTGGTCATTAAAATAGAGAGGTATGTTAGCACCCCCGCCTCTCCTGTCCCCTCCCCCGCCAGAATCTTAGCTGAACACGCCAGAGGTTTATTTTTCATTCCTGCTACCTGCCAGCCCAGGTCAGTGGGCATTCCAGTCCCCGTGGTCACCCAGACCCACGGAAGCTCGCACGGGAGCTTTTCCCAGCCTCCACTCTGGCCTGACGCTTGTCACCCCCTCCTCTGAATACACTGCCCCAAACTAGAAATACGGCCCCTGCCTGACTGCCAGAGGGCTGGGAAACACCGTGCTCTCTGCATCTAGGAAGGAGAGAGAACTGAAAAGGGCTAAGCAATGATTGTAATTCATGAGCAGTATTATTTATATTAGAATCAGAGTGTGGTATGATACATCCTTCACCAGAGGGTCAGTTTTAATCAGACTGATTTCATGAAGTCCAAGTGCATGTCCGTTGGCTACTCTCTGAGCCCCGAGAGTGACTGGATGGCTAGTTTCCCGCTGCACCAGCTGACTGGCACACAGCGAATGGGTTTTTGCCTCTCGTGTTGGCCTGAGAAAGACAGCACTCTTTTCATGTCTGGTATTTTCCAGGATACTGATCTGATATATCCGTTTTTAAAGCTAAAGCATGGCTGGGTGCACGTTAAGTCGGGACAGAAAGTGTGCCATTGATAATTGTTGATAAACAGGAATTTCCAAGGATTTCCCCCCCTCGATAACAGTGAAGAGCAGCTAGGGGTGATCTTCCCTTTCTCGCTTCTCCTATCCAAACCACAGCACGTGGTGCATGCACACATTCACGTATACACACACACACACACACACACACACACACACACCCACCCCCCTTTTTTAGGAAGCAAAAATCCAAGCTGTCTGTCATCCACTGGACAGAGCCAGCTGCGAAGCTGGGTTGCCCAAGCTGTGTGGCCGTCCGTTACCTGGAAGCCTCCAGTAGGAGAAGCAGCATGAAAGAACCCAGGCTTGGGGGTTCACAGGAGGCTCAGTGAGAACTTGGACTCCCGGGTGCTACGGGCCTTCCAGTGCACACAGGAGGAACCCCCCCCACACACACCCCGAGGGTACTGCTGGCCTCAGGTGCAGAAGCATGCCGGGGAAATTAAACTGTACGTTCCCTCCCATTGCCACGTGGCTGCCGGGACTCAAGGACGAGCTGACCTTGAGCGAGTTCCTATACCTCCATCCCCGCTGCTGTCTCTCTGACTTCCCAGTGCCCTCCAGCGGGAATCCAGCTGCCTCACCGGGCTCTGGGCCTTCCTTGCCCAGGTTTCCCAGGTGGTGGGGAGGCCTTTTCCCTGTAGCTCTCGTGGGTGTTCCTTTTCCGAGGAGCTCTCGCCTGGCCCAGCCTGGGAGGGGGTCTCCTTTCTGCTTCCTCCTCAGCCTGCCGCCCCATCCCACTCCTGCTTTCCTTGGCAGGGCTCCCTCGGCCCCTCCGTGGGCACCCTCACCCACGCCTCGCTGCCCCTCTCTGCTGCCTGTAGTACTTGACTTTGGCCTCGCTCGTGGCTGGTATTACACTCTACCCTGTAGTTACCAGTATTTCTGTGTAAATCCCCCTTTACATCCTTTCCTCTAAGCTCCTGGAAGGTTAAGAGTTGTTGTAGGCATTTTCTCATACTCCACGTTGTCATGCTTTATAGTGTGACTAAATGCTCACTTAACTATTACATGAATAAGTTTGTTACATATTACTCTTTTAGCGTGAGTGAGTTTAGGGAATGTTAGCTCCTCAGTATTTAATGTTTGGTGGATGGTTAGATTACAGTGTACTTAAAAAATGAATGTCGGCAAAATAAAATTCAGTCTGGAAAGTGCAATCGTTTTACCTATAGAATATTCATCTTAAAAACACACGAATTGACACCTATGTAATTTTTTATTCTTTTGTATGAGTTTAGCTTATGATAGCCAAAAATAAACGGACCTGTCTTTGGGCTAGGATATATCTAAGGTAATAGTTTTCTCCTGAATCGTTTTTGCTGGGTTTTATCCTGTCCAGCTGGGTGATGTCCAGGAGTGTAAGTTAGGGGTTCAGAGAAAAACTGGTCAAACAAGACAGGGACATTTGTACTTGACCAGAGCAAAATTGATTGGTGTCTGCCTGGTACTCGGATTTGTTTTTTGGTTGTGGGATAATTGTATCCTTGGATTCTTCATTAACTGTTGGATCATGTTTCTTAATAGAATTACTTTGTGAAGCTGAGAACTGGCTTGTTCTGTTCTTGGCAAAATCAGTGCCCGTGTAGTTAATGCACCAGTCTCGCTGGGTTTTAATTTAAAGAACAAATTACCTCTAAAATAGTAATAAATCCCACACTGGAATAGCAAGAAGATGTCAACTGTTGCACATGGGATAATTATCATGTCATTAAAAAGCACAGTAATTTTAATAACCCAGGTTGTGTGCAATAAAGCTCGTCTTAAGAATACATCAGCTATGTGCCATGATCATGTAATAATAAACTTCTTTTTATTTATGCTCTTATTTATTTAAAGTTTTAATTAACATAGTCTAGTTTTTGCAAAACATCTTACTGCTTTTGAATCTTATATTCTCTGCTGTGTAATAATGGGTTCTTGTGATTTGTTTTAGATCTCCTGTTTACTCCAAGTAAGGGAATCTTCATATTAGGAAACCTTTCTTCTTTTTAAAGATTTATTTATTTATTTGAGAGAGAGAGAGACAGTGTATGCAGGGGGAGGCGGAGGGAGGAGAGGGAGAACAGAGATGAAGGAGAGAAGCAGCTCCCCACTGAACACAGAGCCGGAAATGGGCACTCAGTCTCACAACCCTAAGATCATGACCTGAGCCAAAAGCAAGAGTCGGGCATTTATTGACTGAGCCACCTGGGGCCCCTAGGAAATTTTGCATATACCAGTTATCTTTAGTGATGTGAAAGACCCCCCCCTTTTTTTTTTTAAGATTTTTTTTTTAAGTAATCTCCACACCCAGTGTGGGGCTTAAAGTCACAATCCCGAAATCGAGCTGATAACCCACACACTTCACTGACTGAGCCAACCAGGCGCCCCTGAAGGTCCATTTTTTACTGACCTTCATAACCTTATACTGACTTCTCATGTGAGCACAGGAGAAATCTGGTAATGAGTCACTGCTGTGGAAATGCACATCACATTTTTGGCTTGCTGCTTTTTCTCAAAATAAACTAAAGGATTCCCCTTCCTGCCACCTTCTGGTAATATTTTCTCACTTAATTTAGATAACCAAGATAATGAGAAGGCTTTCATAATCCGTGGTGGGGTGTCTTACCGAGTCTGTTGCATCTGGTCTGACTTGGATTCATTTTGGGATTCCCTTTTTTTAGAATAAATTGCGTCTGGGGTTGAGGGGAAGCACTTTCACTGCATGGCTCCAAATTCAGTGTCTTATTTTTCAGCCCAGCAGCTGTTCCTACAGATTTCTTAGGAAGGGCTGAGTAAAAATATGGCAGTTCTGAAATGAACGAAATAGTTGCTTTATCAAAAACCAGCAGCTGCCAGCATGTGATTTGATTTCTGTGCCACAAGTATTTGTTTTTCTTCGGCATTCTCACTGTCCTATATTTGATTAAACTGCTGGAGCAGGTGATTCCCCCCTCGTCCCCCCCCACACCATGTTTGAGCTCCCAGTGAAAGCACTGGAGTGATTTCTCACTGTACATTGTGTCTTCTGGTTCTAATGATCATTATTAAATGGTACTAAACAGCACCCACAACAAAGCCCTCAAGTCTTTGAACGGCCCGTGGAGCTTGGTTTTAAAAGAAACTGTGGTTCACATAAAATTTAAATCCCTCCCCACACTCAGATAGTCACGTGGCCTCAGGAACAACAGTGTGAGGAGCCCAAAAGCATGATGGGTGTTAACAGCATTTGCTTCAGGCTCGTGTGCTAACACTGTGAAGGAGGACAGTTTTAAGAGACTTGTGTGGAAGTAGATGTACAACCAGATGGCTGTTCGTGGGCTCTGAGGGCAGGCACACGAAAAGGGGGGAGAATTTTGGCTGTTGAGAAGGGATATAGCTGGCACATAATAGGGGTTCTCTTGAGAATCCTGTGAGTTTTATGCAGGGGGAACGCAGGGGGAAATAGTTGTTTTAAACAGACTTCTGAAGGGGGTTGGAGTAGAAAAAGGGATTTCATTTTTGCTTATGTCTTCTTTGCGTTTCCAGGAAGAAACTTCTTCCTGGTCTGTGAACACAGAGGAAAAGCTTTGGGCAGGATGGGAAATGTATTGGCACATCTCCACCGTTGTTACTGAGCGCCTGGGAAAGTGAGGTCGGGGCAGACCTCCAGACGGTCTCCTGATCTCGCTTGCAGAATCTGAGTTTGGCCCGTGGATAGCATTTTCATGTTGGGGGCCTGCCCAGAATAAAAGTTTGCATAGAACCTCGCAGCACCACTAGTCAGGAAGCCCTCTGGGTAAGAACGGGATGTCCCAGGCGGTTTCAGTGTTCTGCATGCACATCAGGAGCGTTCTGCTCAGGTGATCGACGGGTGAGGCATCTCCTGGAGCTTCCTTTCTTTTCCTCCTGAACATGTTTTCGGACGGGTGGTCTGCCTGTGTATGCATTTCCTGTGGCTGCTGTCTAACCAGTTACTACAGACCTGGCTCAAAAATGCAGGAACTGGGGTGCCTGGGTGGCTCAGTGGGTGCCTTCGACTCAGGTCATGATCTCAGGGTCCTGGGATTGAGCCCCACGTCGGGCTCTCTGCTCAGGGGAGCCTGCTTCCCCCTCTCTCTGCCTGCCTGCCTCTCTGCCTACTTGTGATCTCTATCCGTCAAATAAATAAATAAAATCTTAAAAAACAAAAAAAACACAGGCCCTTACTCTGTCTGCATTCTGGAGGCCAGAAGTTCAGAGTCAGTGGTACTGGGCTGTGGGGAGGCTGTCAGCAGGACTGCGCTCCCTCTGGAGGCTCTGTGAGAGAATCCGTCCCTTGCCGCCTCCGGCCTCCCGGGCTGCCAGCATCCGCTCCCTTGCGGCTGGGTCACTCTGGTCTCTGCTCTCTGAGGTCATGTTGACTGTATTCTCTGCTGTGTCAGATGTCCCTCTGCATTTCTCTTGTAAGGACGCTGGTGATTCCATTTAGGCCTACCTGGATAGTCTGCGGTCCTCTCTCCACCCCAAGATCCTTCATTTAGTCACACCTGTAAAAACCTGCAGGTGACCCATACAGGTTCCAGGGATGGGGACCTGATAGGTTCGCAGGCCATCGTGTTCAGCTTGCTATGCCCCGTTTTTGCCAACTGGGACAGCTTGCAGAGAGAACTGGAGATTTCCAATTATAACCTCCAAGGGTCATTTTACTCTGAAACTAAACTGAGTGATTATTGAGAACATATTATGTGTTGGTGCTGTTGCTAAGATACGGAGACACACAGAGCGGGGCCTGCCCCCAGGTTGTTTGTGATTTTAATGCAGGCGATGGATATGTACAGCGAGTCCTAAGAACAAGGTCGCATCAGATCCTAAGAACCAGAACATGGTACCCACAGTGACTGTTGGAGTCCCTGAGCCGCACCCTTGGCCTGCACGGATGCGGGAACATCTGACCCTGGGAAATTTAGTAGATAATCGCTCCAACCCACCCCTGATGTTTCCCACCCCATTGTTTTTCTAGCCTCTGGGTCCTTTCCCCAGAGCTTTCTCCAGCAAACCTGCCTTCCTGTGGGTCCTCATCTTTCCTCTTGGGTTGGATGGTGCATTGTCTCTTGTTTGGTTTCTCTTCTCTGATAGAACAGTGGGTCTTCAGATTCTTGAAGCAGCAGTTCAGAGATAATGCTTCTGTACGAACAGGCACGAGTAGAATCACCTCTGTGAATCCATGTTAGGGACTAAGAAATTTTTTTTTTTGTTAGATTTTATTTATTTGACAGACAGATCACAAGAAGGCAGAGAGGCAGGCAGAGAGAGAGAGGAGGAAGCAGGCTCCCTGCCAAGCAGAGAGCCTGATGTGGGGCTCGATCCCAGGACCCTGAGATCATGACCTGAGCCGAAGGCAGAGGCTTAACCCACTGAGCTACCCAAGCGCCCCAGGGACTAAGAAATTTAAATTTAGGGTGGAATCAGTCTTATAGGGGTGTCCTGTTTTATTGTTTAGGCTCATTGACTTTATCCTAGCTCAGCCCATCTGCATAAATGTTCTCTACCTTAGTGAAAATTGTGGAAGTAGCCCAGTAAAAAGAAAAAGTTATTTTTTTCTGAATGTATTTTGAGGTCCCCCGAATTTCTCTTTGTTGCCGATGGCATGATGTTGATAAGAATTCAGGGATGCCTGGTGTGCGGTGAATCTCAGGGACCCTGGTCATCTAAACTAAATGTGCAGTGACAGCTTGGAACACGAACCCAGCCCAAGTCTGAATGCTGGGTCTGTGCTACCTGGGGGTCACCCTGCTTGTGGGTGCCTGGAGCAGGCTGCTTAACCTTCCTAAGCCATGCTCTTCTCATTCTCAAAATGGTCCCTCAGGCTTTTGGGATAAAAATGAGCTAATGCATATACAGTGTTGCCTAAAGTTTGTCTTTTCCTTCTCTCTCCCCTTTTTTCTTTAAAAAAAAAAAAAAAAAAGCCGGGAGAGTCAGTTTACTGGCTCTGTTGAACACACTGTCCTGTCTGCCCCTCCCCCGCCACAAGCACATGATGACAAATTCAGCATTTCTCAGGATACCATTTCGACTTGGATGTAAACCAGGCTTCTGAGTTACATTTTATATGACAATGTGTCCCCATAATTTTCATCTCCGGGGCTTCTTGAATTGCAGCATAGCATGTTTCTTCCAGTAGAACTTGAAATTAAATAAATAAATGGTTAAGTTGCTGACTGTAGCTAATAATGATTTGTACCAAGGCTGAGGATTACACAGCGGTTACATTTAATGGTGACAGTTTCCTTCAAAATACTTCCTTGAATCAAAAAGCTCAAATGTTTGCGTATGCGTTTGTTTCTCATCTGTGATGTGTGGGTGCGGGCACACACATGCGCACACACCTCTCTGTATGTGAGAGGGCTGAAGGAAGCATGTGGTTGAACTCTGGTCTAATTTGAACAGTAATTGTTCTAGAGTTTATGATTCTATCTCATTAAAATTATTACTTGAATTTCAAGAGAAGAGAAGATTCCTTCCACACTCAGCCACTCACATAGGAAGAAGCGATTAGGGCAGGTGTCACCCCAGTTCCCTTGTCCAGCTGCCGTCTTGTGTGTAATGGCCCCTTTGCGGGGTGAGGGGCAGAGACCAAGTTTGACTGAAATGATAACTGGTAGATTTCTTGGCTAGGTAGACGCCAAGATATGTGTGTGTATATATATACATATGCATCAATGCATTTATTATATGTTACATATATACATATGTGTTACGCATTCTGTTTGTGGATATCTATGTGAAGATCTATATGATGTATACACACATTTACTCCGATGGATGCCTAAAAAGAAAAATGCAATATGTGCTAATGAATCAAAAAGAAAAATTTTCAGGACCTTTGAATAAATTGAGTATATTTTAAGATTCTTTTGAAAATTTAACTCTGAAGCTAGTCTTCATCACTGTGGCTTTGAAATGCCCTAAATTATTTTCTGTGGGTGGGTAGACCCACTTTACCACCCATGGCAGCTTTCCAGCTAGGGTCCTGAAATGGATGTAAGTGGGTAATTTCATGAATTAGTAGATAAGCAGTCTCCTCCCCTGTACTGGCACCTTCACTCCCCTGTACTGACTGATGACTGCAAATCACAAGGTTAAGAAACAGAACTAGTACCATGAAAGCATAGTTTTACCTAGAGGTTTCTATGGGAAAGTCAGTCAGGATTAGAATAGTGGGGAGTTTGGGAAAGATGCTGGTGTTTATAAGTCTAAGAATCACATCATTAACTCTTTCCAGTCTTCTTCAAGATGGTACCCCAAGTGAGGCTCAAGTTTGTAATTCTCCAAATGTAGTTGGTCCATTTATGATCTGTTGCCACGTCTTACATACTTGTTCCTGAAGGGATAGACAAATTATGTTAGTATCTGGGTAAGATTTTTATCCAGCGCCCCCCCCCCCCCAAAAGATCTAAGAATTAGGGTTTTTACTTTGAATGTAGGCAGCCAAGCCTGTGGGAGTTTCAGACTATCCATACAGGTTGGGTAGGAATTCAAACCTTGGCTGTGGTCCTTACCCCACCTCTCTGACGTTGGACAAATTCTTGAGCCTTTCTTTGCTTTAGTTCACTCCTCTGTAACATGCATGATAGAGGGACTAAGGGAGACAAGTTCTGTGAAACACTTAGAATGTGGGCAGGGAGTTAGTGTCCCAAATATGCTAATTGTCATTGTTGATTTATGGCTAAAAATGAATTGTGTCGTGCAAACATTTAGGGAGGTTGAACACCGCCAGCTTATGTAGAAGATTTTACTGCACTTTGTACTCTTGAGAAATGTATTTTGGTTTAATACTAACTCCCATGAGGTGCTTCGGATACGTCTCCTGTCCTCTCCCCACAGACGTTACCGATTAGCCTGACAACCACTTCTCCATGTGGTTGTTGTCCCCACTTTGCAGACGAGGAAACCGAGGCTTGGATGAATGGGCTTTGATCAATGGGAAGGTTAGGAATTGTGTGGGAATGTTTTCATGGCCTTTGTTGTATACATCTCTGGTCAGTGTACGGCTGTGAACACATACACCTACTCCAAAGGACAGTCTCCAGGTTGTGACTCTTTCTGGTGTTCCTTTGGGGTAGTATGCTGTAGGGTAACAATTTCCTGGTCAGGCATCTCCTTTATTCAACATCCTGTGCTGGTTTTATTCATACTGTTTGCACTGTTCTAGCACTAATGCATTGGATTATACACATTCCCCCACACACATCCTTTGAGATGCTCAGAGCAGTGAAGGGGGTGGGGGTAAGTTCCAGGTCGGAGAGAGGCATGCCCAGAATAGTTCCCTCAGGGCCCCTGCAGTTGCTGGGGGGCGGCCTGTGCTTTTCAAGCTGATGACTGCGAATCACAAGGCAAAAAACAGGACTAGTACCATGAAAGCATAGTTCTACCTAGAGGTTTTTGTAGGAAAGTCATCACTCTTGTCTTAAGCTTTGGAAGTGTCAAACTTGTTGAACGCAGAGTTCTTGGGAACATTCAGGATGCCCCCAATTTTGCCCTGACCCCAAACCCAGGTCTGGAGGTGACACACCTGTGCAGTCAGTCATTGTCCCCATGCCCTGCTGTTCCCTGACCTTCGAAGCCCACCATTGTGCACCTGGGGTGGGAGTGGGCAGCGTGATGATGTCACAGCTTGGGGGAGTATTAGCTAAGGACCTCGGTGCGTTGGGCGAGTGAGGCTGGCGTCCCGGGATCAGTGCCGCTTCATACCGGGTCACTGCATAGATGTGGTTGGCTCTTGCCGTCCGGCCCTGGGATCCCTGCCTGTGGGACAGTTTTCTTCAGGATTATAGGGTTGACATTCCCCACACCCAGTGTATACGTAAATGGACACTCAGGTGTAACTTCATTGTAAGTTGAATAACCTCACAACAGATCAGCTTTTTTTTTTTTAAAGATTTTATTTATTTATTTGACAGACAGAGATCACAGGAGGCAGAGAGGCAGGCAGAGAGAGAGGAGGAAGCAGGCTCCCTGCTGAGCAGAGAGCCCGATGCGGGGCTTGATCCCAGGAGCCTGGGATCATGACCTGAGCCGAAGGCAGAGGCTTTAACCCACTGAGCCACTCAGGTGCCCCAGATCAGCTTTTTTTAAAGATTTTTTATTTATTCATTAACTTCAGGGAGCGAGCAAGCTTGTGCCAGTGGGGCAGGGGTGAAGGAGGGAGAGAACCTGAAACAGATTCCACGCTGAGCTCTGGAGCCTGGCGTGGGGCTCGATCTCACGACTGCGTGACCTGAGCCGAAACCAAGAATCAGACACTTCACCGACAGAGCCACCCAGGCGCCCCTCAGATCGACTTTTTTAAAAAAACAAACCAAAAAAGGTGGGGGCACTTCTAAGCGTAGACGAGTTTTGTAGTCTTCCTTGGTCTTCCGTCTTGGTCCCTAACACGACGTTTCATTTCCATGTATTTATATTTTTTAAGGGATAATTAATTTTGTAATCATCGATTCTGTTTTTAGAGTTCTTTCATCTGTTTTGCCTTCACAGGATAGAGCAAAGCTTTTCTCAAACTGTACACGCTAAACTCTTGGCAATACAAGAAAAGGGTTTTGACTGGACAGCAGACTAATGGAACCACCGAGTTTCTGAAAATAGCTGTTGGCTTTCCAGTTGGCTGGGATTGGCAGGGTCCCCACGTCCTCCCATTCCTCAACTCTGCATTTAAAATACTCCCTAATAATAGAAGCTTCATAATGTTTAGTCGTGACTCGCCCGAGATTTCCACGTATGCTGACCTTTGAGGTGTGTAACCGTTTATGAACTTGGAGGTGCAGGTTGTCAGAGCCCCACGTTCCAGATGAGGAACCTGGTCCGGGAAAGGCTTAGAGCCTGAAGTTAACCAGCGAGTTGGTCCCTGCCCCAGTTCAGCACCAGCAGGCTGTCCCCCCCCGGCCTCTGAGGGTTCTCTCCCGGGTGCATCAGAGCCACACCTGCGGTGCGGAAGCTGGACTTCTCAGAGACCGTGCCTCCCTCTTCTTGGAGCTGTTGGGTGCAGGGCAGACGGTGCCACATGGCTGGGTGTCAAGGTCAAGACCAAGGCGGTGCCAGGCAGGACTGCAGGCTCTGAATTCATGTTGGTAGTACAACAGCCTTAGGCAGCCCTGCTCCCCCAGGGCCTTGCTGGGGGCATCCTAGGCCCATGGGTTTTACAGGCAACGTGGATAGGCCTCTGCCATCACACTGTATGCGGGCACTTGGATGAATGCTAGTCCCTGTAATTCTAAGAGAAAGTCACAACTTCCCTCTGCTAAGTTTACCACGTGTGTTGAGGCATCAGCAAAGACTTAAACTTTGGTACCTACAGTGCTTGTTCAGTGGTTTGATTGTTCAAGATCTAGTGTGATATTGAAAGGGGTACCGGGGGATTTTTCTCCTGGAATTTTTTTTTTAATGCTTTTTTATTTATTTGAGTGAGCGAGAGAGATTGAGCGAGCATGGGTTGGCGGGGTTGGGGGGTGGAGAGCAAGAGGAGAGGGAGAAGCAGACTCTCTGCTGAGCAGGGACCATGATGCGAGGCTCAGTCCCGGGACACCAAGATCACGACCTGAGCCGAAGGCAGCCGATTCATTGACTGATCCCCCCAGGCGCTCCTCCCCTCTGTGATTTTTGTCTGAAGTTCGTTCACACACTCTCTCTCCCGCGTCCCTAGTCCTCCTGGCTTCAGCCCCAGCCCCTGCACTCCCAGTGCCGGCTCTCTGTAGCATGGCTCCTTGTCCTGGGAATGTTTTTTGGCCCAGAGCTTCAGTTCCGTCCTGATTGATAACTGCGTAACTTTTGCTCTTGTTTTGAGACACAAGGCAGACAGGCGGGGAGCTCAGCCTTCGGTATCCGCTTCTCGGGATTTTCCTGGCAGCCACGTGGTGAACTGTCACACTTGCTGCTCTTCCGTTAGGTAGGACATAGTCTGGTGCATGTCGTTTGGCTTGCAGACCTCTCTTTAAATCAGTCAATCAATAGATAGATCGATTGATCGATCACACACACACATACCCCAAGGGTGGAAGAGAAACCAGGATAAGGAGAAGAACCAGATAACTTTCTTCAGGTAAGTGACTGAGCTGTCCCATTCACCATGTAGAGTGATTAGTCCCAAAGAAATGACAAAATATTGTGGAAACAGATGTTAAGTGTTAGAGTCACAGAGGCTTTGGTTCAAATCTCTGCTTTGCCACTTTCTCACTAAAGAAAGTTCTAGTTACCCAGAAGCTCCCTGGCACTTTAAGGAAGTGGGACTTGAAAAATCAACAGATCACCAGAATATTCTTTACAGAATTACCCAAAGATGGCGTGAACACCTTACAAAGCATAGGGAAGGGAAGCAGAATTGGACAGTGGTTCTCAGCAGACCTATCCACCCCCCAACCCGCTGTGCTTGACAGTGTTTGCAGACATCATCTGGTTACCACAGCTGGGGAACGTTGTGGGTAAAAGTCAGAGGGTGTTTCTAAAAACTTTAAAAAACATAAAATAGCCCCCCAACAAAGAATTATCAAGCCCCAGATGCCAGTGGTGCTGAGATTGAGTTAGGAGTAGTATTTATCGAATCTAATTGTCCCACTTAATATCCGGTGACTATGCAAGACAAGTCGTTTTCATCCCCGTTTTACAGATGAGAAGATTGGCCTTTGGTGGAGATTAAGAAACTTGCCTTTGGTTATTCAGCTACTTTTAGACAGACCTGGCATTTTGGAGTTGACACGTATGCGTCCATAGCCTGTGCCCTTTCTGCTGGCCTCTGCAGTAAGCGCTCTGCTCCATCAGGGATGGTCACAGCCAGGCAGGGTGAGCACCTGCTTGAGAGGGACGGGTAGAGATGCTAGTCTCCGATGTTTGCACTTTCGAGGTGTCTTCTGAGAATCTCATTCTCGGATTCTGTTTTGAAAGGCGGTTTGTCGTCTTGGCCCCGGAATTAGAGTGGCAGGCACATAGTCCTTGGCCACAACCAGTGAAATCCCTCTCCCTTGTCTATGCACCTGTGAGTCTTATCCTTGTTCCTGTCCCAGCACTATCAGCCCAAGGGCTAGGGTTCCAGTGAGGGGCAGCCAGAATGCACCCCTCACCCCCATCTCAGCCACATTCTAGACCCAGGCTGTTCTTTAAGCAACATGGGTAAATGGGTCCAGCTCATTTTCCTTTGGGAGGTCCGTAGAGGCACAGATGAGGGGAGAAGGGAAGGAGAGGAGAGGCAGGGGAAGCGGTCACATACTTTTGGAGATTGCAGCTTAATGTCCGCTTGCTGATCAGCGAAATTCTGCCAGTTTCTCAGGTAGAAAATTCACAGGTAATCAGTTTCTCTTGGAAAAGGAGACCAGAGAGGTCCACTCAGTAGCTGTCAACCCTGGCCACAGATAAGAATGAGCTGGAGAGCTTTTTTTAGGGGGTGGGTAGGGCCAAGGGAGAATCTTAAGCAGCACCCACCCTCCACCCCCCAGCATGGGTCATGACATGGGGCTCATTCTCACAACCCTGAGATCTTGACCTGGCCTGAAATCAAGAGTCAGACGCTTAACCAACTGCACCCCCCAGGCGGCCTGCAGCTGGAGGGTTTCTGAAGGACACCTGTGTCTGAGCCCCTGTACCAGAAATGTTGTTGTCTAGGAGAGGGCTGGGTACCTGGCTCTTTTTTTTTCTTCTTTTTTTTCTTTTTGGACTTCTCAGGAGTTTCTAATGTCCAGCCAGGCCTAAGAGAACCCCTGGTTAACTCCACACTTCAGTCCTGCCGGTCCTGCTCAGGAAAACCCGACTCAGGAACCTGTTGACATCATTCTGTCTCTGGAGACTAGAAGGATGGGGGCGGGGGTGGGGGGGGCGCTGGGTTCTGTGTCCCAGGGTGGCCTCAGTAGCTTGTGGGGAGTGGAAGAGGGGCCACAGTCCAGTCTTAAATTCCATCTGCCAGAACCTTGCATTGACATAAATTTCTCGTCCTCCTTCAGATTTCTTATTTTAAATGGTTTACTCTTAAGTCACATGTTACATAATCATTTGGGTAATTTTTCACAAAGCTTGGAAGTTTCCCTCTCCAGACTATGTCTCTCACCAACATTGTTTATAGAAAGGAGGTGATTTTCATTTCCAATTTTACTTTTTGTTTCCACTTTCACTGCTGTCTACAAATCCTGTACCCCCGAGGAGGAAGCTCTAAATACTTAATGAGCTTTGAGGGAAACTTTTTAATAAAAAATAACCTAATTAATGGCTTGACGTCGTGATAGATGATACACTTGAAACTGTAGTCTCCAAACATTTTTGCTTAGCAAACCTTTTGAAAAATTTGAAAAAGCTGTGTGTCACACATTTTATAAGAAATTTTTTTCTCATACATTTTTGACACCTGTAATTTGTCAGCAGCTCAGTAAGTTATTAGTCCAGTAATTGCAAGAGATATAATTTCTCGTGTAGCGAGTACTTGAAAAATTTGGAAATTTCATTTTGTAATTGCAGACATGCTCATTTTATGGAAAATATCTGCCATAAAATTAACAAAATCATTCCTTATTGTTTAAAACAGCTATATGAAGCTTATTCCCTGTCACTAAAAATCTGACTTTATTTTAAAAAATTAAATAGGAAAATTGGGTGGATGAATGGTAGATAAGCAAGACTTTCCACTCCATGAGCCTGTCACCCAGGCAGTGGTGAAGTAATCTGTCTCATGTTCTCGCCACTCTCTTTTCTCCCCCTGGGGCTGTGCATTTTTCAAAGCCTTCCCTTCACCCTGTGCTTTTATACCCCGCCAGGTGCGTGCTGGCAAGCCTCAGGATGGGTGAGAAGCACATCTTTCTTTGGAAAGCAGGAGGGGGCAGGTTGTGATTTAGGTAAGAGCAGGTAGGAAAGGAAAGGCAGCAGAAGACAGACACTGTTCTCAGATCAGGTTTGGGGAAGAGAACATGTGCAAGGATGTAGAAAATTATTTCCTTAAAGCTACCCGTGCCCAGGTTTCTGGAAAGTCTTCGTATAGCCCCAGAGCAGTGTACAGAGCTCCACTGTGGAAGATACGGGGGTTGGGTGAGAGGGTGGTTAGAAGGAAGAAAAATCACTCAGCTCCCTGTCGTTTTGTGTCCTGTCACTTCGCTCATTTCACTTACTTTTTAGAATATAGATGAGAGAGAAACATACACAGGAGTATGCACACGACAAAGCCCAGATTATGTTAGAAATTGGCAGGTTGCAAGCACTGAATCTGGCAGGTGTAACCCCGAGGAGAGGTGGGAGTTGACACAGCCCAGCTAACAAAGATTCCATATCAGAAGGAGGGGAGCCTGTTCAGGGTTTTCCGTAAGACCCGGTGTATGAAGTTAGGGGCTCTGTATTGTGGTGGTAAAGAGCAGGGACTCCAGAGCTGGACTGCGTGGGCTCTCATTCTGGCCACTGCTTACCAGCTCAGTGACCTTGGGCAAGTTTCTTAAGCGGCAGCCGATGGTTTCTGGCACATGATAGGTGAGCCACACATTAGCTTATTAGCCTTTGCAGTCTTGAAGCTCGTTCCCAGACTGTGGCTGGAGCTCTTCCCCCAGCAGACTTGGAGTCTACTGGCCAGAGACGTGATGACGGCCAGAGGATGGCCAGTGTGGAAAGGAGACCAACCAGGATCTACCTGGGTGCCAGAGCTCATGCCAGGGCCATTTTCATGGAACCTTTATGAAAAGCCAGTTGGTGTCCTGGTGTAAACCTGTAGAACCTCTAGTTCGGACTCGCCACTCATTGAAATTCCAAGAGTGAGACCACACTGAGTTTGATGGGGTGTCTTGATGCTTGCTTGAGCACAGTGTCCCATTGGCTAGCCGGGCAGGAAGACGGACTGCTAGCTTCAGATGCCCCGAGATGTGGGAGGAAGAGCTCTCAGCAGGACACGTGCTAATGAAATCAAACATTGGGCTTCTGGGTACTTAGCTTCGCTTCTCCCCAGTATCCCAATCATTCCTTGGCCCTGTTCTGGCTACTAAAGGTGTACGTTGTGAATTTCTTCAGGGTATGGAGGTCTGTTCTTCGGTAGCTGAGTTGGGAGAGAATCCAAGTGTATCCTCACTTTTTTTTTTTTTTTCATTTATGCATATAATCTGTTTCTTAGATTGCTTGCAAAAATTTTTGATTTTAAAACTTCTCCAGAGAAATGAGATACTTATCTTGAGAAAATTATTCCAAAATCTTGGGAAATTCAGACAGCTGCAGGATAACACAGCATTTTAAGAAACCGTCCGTGTCCGTGGTGTGGCTGGGCGGCTTTGTGGCAGGTGTCAGGTCACTGCGATGCCAGGCTGTGCCCCAGATCCCATGGGAGGTGACGGCCTGTGGCCTCTTCCTTCTCCTGAAGACGGAAACAATTGTAGGGGCATATCTATTCTCCTCGGTCTGTGTCCCTAAGCTTGTCTATATTGAAGGGGAAGAGCTCTCTGCAAATAGGAGTGTGGAGGAGACTGGCGTGTCCGGGTGCCGCACGGGGCAGGTGACGACACGCTGCACCCTCCCTGCAGGCAGCCCACTGCCCTTGATGGGACAGCAGCCTGGCCACACCTTCCCCCTTGCGTTGCTACCACCTCCATCATCTTGTGCATTTGCCTTCTGTCACTGTGAGGTCAGTGTCGTCACTGTCTGTGTTGCTGCTTCGTTCGCCATGACACCGTGTCCTGAGTGTCCTGGTGGACGCTGTGGTAAGGATGCAGGGTGTCCATGACTCATCCCTCATTGCACAGTGACCCTCATGCCTCGTCCCTCATTGCACAGTGACCCGGAGAGTCCAGGGGCACAATGCTTTCGAGCAAGTGCTGAGCCTTCCGCGCACCTGCATGGTCCAGCCCCTCCGGCTGCCTTGTCCAGACAGCTTACCCACCTCAGCCCTCTTCCTCCCCTGCCATCTTCTCCGCCAGTCACTTCCCCTTCCAGACCTCAGGGGACCTTTCTAAATTGCAGCCCCTGCCAGTCACCCCCACCCCATACTTTCTCTTCCTCCCCCTTCCACACTCTCCCATGAGCCCAGCGCCTCTGCCTGCACACCCTCCCCTGCTGTGCCCCCCACCCCCGCTGCCCCCCTGCGAACTCTTCTTCGGGACCCTGGCTGAGATGATGTCCTTGACCCATGGCAGATAGAGTCCCTCCCCCAGCGGTGTTCCTGCGGCGTCTGTCCGTCCGTCTGTGCCTGCAGTGTGCAGTGGCGGGTGGGCCATGTGGTCCCGATCGAAGCTTACCACGAGCCAGAGATGCGCACCAGTTTCAGAGACGTGGTGAACAGAATGTAAAAATACTTCAGTTACACGTTGGAACGATATTTTGAGTGTATTGGGACAACTACAGTACAGTATTAGAATTGTTCCTGTTTTTGGGGCGCCTGGGTGGCTCAGCGGGTTAGGGCCTCTGCCTTCGGCTCGGGTCATGATCCCAGGGTCTTGGGATCGAGCCCCATGTCGGGCTCTCTGCTCAGCAGGGAGCCTGCTTCCTCCTCTCTCTCTGCCTGCTTCTCTGCCTACTTGTGATTTCTGTCTGTCAAATAAATAAATAAATAAATAATCTTTAAAAAAAAAAAAAAGAATTGTTCCCGTTTTTTACTTTTAACTGTGACCATTAGAATTTTTCGAGTTCTACATGTGGCTCCCATTATGTTTCTGTTGCCCAGGGCTAGTTAGTTTCTCCCTGTAGGGAACAAGGGCACCTTGTCTCTGGAACCTTTAGGATGTCCCATTCTGAGTGTCTAGTCCCCAGAGTTCTTCCCCAGAGTTTCCACGTCTAGAGTTGATCGGACCGGAAATTCAGATCGCTGAGTGCTCCTCGTGCAGGGAGCTGGGATTTCCAGGCCCTGAAGTCTGCTTACGTGTGGAGCAGGGAGAGAACTGGACGTTGTTGAGCTACCGCCACCCAGGGAGGAAGGAGAGGACACTGTGCACCTCTCAGCCCCTTCTTGGGACGAGCAGCTACCTACAGCCGCTGGGAGTCCCTTTGGGCCCGCACACAAGTGCCGTCTCACAGCCGTTGGGACGGGGCGGGGCTGTGCCTCAATGAAGGCCTGGCCTCTCTGACTTCGTCTTCGCCAGCGCCGTGCTGCTTTGCTGTTCGCCCCTTCCGTTTCATGTTCTGAATATATTGAGCCAAGTATCCTTTAAAAGGGATAATCTTGGGGTGCCTGGGTGGCTCAGTGGGTTAAAGCCTCTGCCTTCAGCTCAGGTCACGATCCCAGAGTCCTGGGATCGAGCCCCGCATCGGGCTCTCTGCTCAGTGGGGAGCCTGCTTCCCCCTCTCTCTGCCTGCCTCTCTGCCTACTTATGATCTCTCTCTCTCTGTCAAATAAATAAATAAAAATCTTTAAAAAAAAAAAAAAAGGGATAATCTTCCCCATCACACATTCCTCTGGCATGATTAAGTTCTGCCCGCCGCCCCAGTGCGATGTCGCAGGAACCTCTAACGGTCCCGGTCCCGTGGGTTTGCCCCGACTTCTTGCTGACACAGAAGTCTTGTTTGTTGTTGTAAATAAGAGCTGGCGTCTCCAGGACACACCTCGCTGTCCCAGTGAAGGCAGGTCTCGTCCCTCAACTCAGAAAACTGAATGGCGGAGGGGCGGGCAATGTGAAAGTGGGATGTGTTTCTTTGAAAAAATATCTGAATTTGGTTTGGTTTTGTGTTCTGGGGCCTACCTGGTGAGTTCTGGCAAGAGCACATGCATTCAAGGAGCTTCCCTTGATGGCACGTTTGGCTTTTTAGTGGAATGCCACTCGACTGTTGGATGAAGGAACTTCTGGGACCTATTTTTGAAGCCATTTGCCTTGACAGCCAGAGGCACCTGGGTCTGAAACATCTGGTTTTGCAGCGCGTGGGGCAGGTGGAGGCTGGACTCACGCCCTCTGCGGAAGGCACAGCCATTCTGTCCGCATGGCCAAGGCTGATATGTGGGACAAGGAGAGGGAGAAGCAAGCCCGTCTGTCCTTCCTCTTGTGTGCGGTGGCATAGCCGGCTTCGTGCTTCAGTGAGGAGTAGACCGCACCTGCCACTAAGTGGGGATTGACATCCAGGTGACTCTCCAGACACGAAGCTGTTGAGTTCAGATATTTATAACATTTTGTCTAAAAGTGTCTGTAAAAGGTTCTGAAGCCATTCATTATTTAGATCATTCAGAGCACATACTTCCCAAGTCACTCTAAAAATAGAACCCATTTCCCCCATCGACTGAGTCCCGGTGCCGGAGTACGGGCCATGTGCTTTGGAAGGAAGGGGCAGGTGGGAACGTCGCATGTAATGGTTCGGTGGGAAAGCAGAGGGTTGGGCTCCTGGGTGGCTCAGTCAGTGAAGCGACTGCCTTCGGCTCAGGTCATGATCCCAGGGTCCTGGGATCGAGTCCCACATTGGGCTCCCTGCTCAGCAGGAAGCCTGCTTCTCCCTCTCTCTGCCTACCACTCACCCTGCTTGTGCTCGCTCTCTCTTCCTCTTTCTCTGTGTCAAGTAAATAAATAAAATCTTATCTTTAAAAAAGCCGAGGATTCTTTTTCTATCTTGGTGTTAGAGCTGTGATGTGTACCTTAGCTCATAATAGGCAAAAATCTAGTCATGCTCTATCTTTCCTCCCAAATTCTTTTTCTGTAGTTTGTGTTCCAATTCCTCTGTATGTCTCTTCCATTTGTCCTGAGAAATTCTAAATAGAATCTTCCTGGAAGTCACTGCTTAATAATTTCTAGGATAAACCCCCAGGCATTTGGTGTAGTACTGAATGGTTTCTGCTTAATGTAGTTTGAGAGGCTTTTAAACTTTTGATCTTGAGACCAAAAAAGGAAATTTAGATCATAACTTAGTACACATTCTCAGATGTATGTAATAGAAACGGTTTTCTTGAATCACTGGGTTCATGTGAGGCACTCCTATTTTCTGTCTCGTTCTCCTGAACTTCTAAACGATGCTTCTCCTGGGCCGCCTTTGGGATTGCAGCTCCTGTGCTCCGGGCACGGTCGGTTAAGCGTCCGACTCCTGGTGTCGGCTCAGGTCATGATCTCAAGGTCATGAGATCAAGCTCCTCGTTGGGCTCTGCACCCAGCAGGGAGTCTGCTTGAGATTCTCTCTCGCTCTCGCTCCCTTTCTCTCTGGTGAATAAATAAATCTTAAAAAACAAAACAAAAAAAATCCCTGCCCAGCCACACCTGCGTGCGCCCTTCTCTGTCTTCTGGTGCTCTTCTCCCCCCGCAGTGTCTTCTCTCCCTTCCACTTGCATGTGCCGCGCAGAGTCTCAGCCCTGTTCTCACTGCACACTCTGTGGTACTCCTGACGTCACGTCATTCGATGTGACCTTCAGCTTCTAACCTAAAGACTGAAAGTCTCTGTTGTTTGTGTTCTTTGAGAAGTCGAGTCTCATTTCTTTAGTGAGGGCCACAGGGCCTGGTGTCCGCTTGACGGCCGGCCGCCCAGGCCAGTGTGCGCGGGCAAGCTTGGGAGACGTCCGAGGGCCATCCTAGGGTTTCACCCAAGCTGTTGTCCTGGTCCCCAGGCTTCGGGTTCCAGTGGCATTCACGTGGGTGGCAGCTTCCCTCTCCGTGGCGATGGCACACGCTAGTCCCTTTCCTTTTTATTTAAATGGGGAGAGTTATTTTAAGGGTGCGGGGGGAGGACGGTCTGTAAGATAATCATCGCCTAGTGGGCTGGCTCCGGGACCACATCTGGTATAGTTACTGCACGTTTCCAGTAATGTAATATAGATTTTTGCTGTGCCTTATCTGACACGTTTCAGGGGCTCCGTTTGGCCTTGTCATTACATGGGAAAATAATTTGGTGGCTTGTCAGAAGGGAACATTTGTAACTGTGTTAGTAACTGGCACATTTTCAGCCTCTAATTAAGGCTGGGATGGACAGCAGTTACTTAACACTCAACAGTAAGCACAAGGAATGCCCGTGTTCACTGTATGCGCTGAAACCGGTTTGGCTTTGTAGGCTCTCGTAGGTGACTTGCTGCTTGAGGGAGATACCTGCATAGTAGAAATTAGGAAAATTGATTAATGTATTTTCATAACATTGGTGTAAGATGTCATCCTGTGGCAGCAGGGACATCAGGAAGCCGTGCTGGCCTTAACGTTGTCTGTGTGGGGGCCCATGGGTGGGGGGTCCTGCCGCTGCAGCCCCACCCAGGTGTCCTTGAGGTGCCCCTGCTTCTCATCTTGCCATAAAGACTGCGACTAGGCTCTCTGAACCCCTCCTAGCTATCTTCATGGAACTGAAGTTGTGTTATAAAATTGGTGCGTTGTCATTAACCTGAACGCTTTACATTTCCTGAAGTTTCTGTGGTTCTGGCAGCAGTGGGCTGGTTTTGAAAACGTAGATCTCACCACACATTCCATTTGGTGAAACCCTCGGGTAAGCCAGTTGAACTTGGTGCTGTTCCGTACTTTTATTTTATGTTCCACCTGGTCTTTCAGCGGTCACCCTTGGTGCAAACCAGAGAGAGCCTTCAGTCTGCTCTGTGGGCGAGGTTGCTTTATCTTCGGCTGTTTTAGAAATGGTGTGTTCCGTTGAGTGCGAAGACCTGTTCATGTCCAAGTGCAGCTGCTGAACCTGACCTCAGGCACGCCAGGGGTTCAGTTACCTGCCCGCCTGAGGAAAGCAGAGTCCAAACAGGAGACACTGTCACAGAGAATGCCCCACACGGGTATTTTCATAGGACTCCCCCCCAGTCTTGTCACACTGCTCTCATCACAGTCCCTTCCCATCCACGCCGTACTGAGCCAGTGTCCCAGGGAGAAGCCCAGAGCCGGTGCACAGCCATGCCTTCCCGCTGGTTACTGAGCCGTAGGATGGAGTACTCATTTGTAGCCCAGACTCTAGAACCAGCCCACCCAAACTGGGCTGCCTTGGAGAGGTCCCACACCACTCTGGTCTCTAGGTTCCCCATCTGTGAAATGGGCATCATTGCAGCGCCCACCTCCTACAGATGAAGTGAGAATCAGAGTGGCCCGAGCAGGCACCTGCTTCACTCCTGTAGCCCTTTAGTGGCAGGTGCCTGGGCCAAGCTGCGGGCCCGTGCCCGGGTTAGAACTCTGACAGCCTCTCCCCAGCAACAGAACTTGGGTAGTGGGTGTTTTGTAAGTTTCTAGTAAGATGCACTGAGGTTAATAACAGGAGTAGCATTTCAGAGATGGGAGGGTATGGAACTCCTTTAGGTAAGCCCATCTGCCTCTGATGTGTTTTTCCTTCGTTGGTGGCAGCAGGGGACGGGGGCAGGTGGCAGTACCACTACTTAGGTTAGGTAGACGTCCAACTTACTGTTCGTAGTCTGCACACCCCTGGGTTTTGATCATGGAGTTAACTACCACCCCCACTGGCTATACTAAATCAGTGGAATGGAGAGTGGGAATGCCCCCATCACTTGCTGGTGACGATGTCTGCCTTTTCTGCACCTTCTGCTGACTGCTGCTGCTGTTTCAGATCTACAGCATTAATCGGCACCTGTAGCTTCATGTTAGATGTGGTTATCTCCACGGTGGGTTGTAGCAGGTGCAGCCAGGAAAATAAAAGGAAAGAGAATCCGGTCGGGAGGATTGAGGCTAGTCTCATGCTTCTTGTACACCCGGCCGTTGGTAGCTGATCTTTCACTGTCCTCCGTGCCTCGCAGAGAGGAGGCAGGTAGCTTTCTAGCTAATTGGATTTTTTTTTAACTACTTAAAAGGCAGTGCTGAGCTTGCAGCAGATCATTCCGGTGAATCTCATTCGTATTTCCCAGATGCTGCTTTATAAATGCAAGAAGAGAGGTTTTTCAAGTGCATTTAAAAAGTAGTTTGTGTAAATTAGAGAATTCCTCAGTAAACCGGGGAAGAGTAAAAATAAGAGCCCAGGATTTGGGGTTAGGAGGTCTGGATTCTCTTGGGCTTTCAGGCTAGCTATGGGACAGGTCGGATCACAGAACTTCCCGAGCTTTTAGGCATTTGAATGTGGTAGAAGCAACTACATGTGTTTATGTAAGGGTAAGAGACTTAACACCCTGGGGTCACCTGAGTGTCAGAAGCTCTGACACAGGCACCCTGCAGCAGGACGTAGAGGCAGCAAGACCTGTCGGGCGCCCCGTGGTCCGGGCCGGTGACCCCAGAAACCCGAGTTACGACTTCCCAGGGGACTCCCAGAGTCTGGAACGGGGCTTGTGAGCTCCTCCAAGTGAATGTCATCCAAGTCTCAAGTCAGAAAGATGTATGCTGTGTGGTAGCACAGAGGCAGGAAGAAGTATGTTACGCCCAGAAATTAACCAGCAAACTAATCCATGAACTCGGATTCCAAAGTAGCGTACTTACAAGTTTGAAAGCTTGAGCCCCCCTCCTTGTTTTTTTGGGTGAGAACTAATTTCTAAGATTTATTAGTCACTGGATTACTTCACTTTCCCTGGACTCCCAGCTCTCAGGAAGCTCTTTATAGCACTTAATAAATACTAGGGTGTTCCCAACATTCCATTACTGTCTTCTCTATAAACTGGGCCACCTGCGACCCCAAACCCTGTGTGGTCCCGAGTGTCCCTTCCCTTACTGAAGGCATGCTCCCCAGTTCCAAGACTTGATTTGTTTCCGTTCAGTTGGGTAGCAGCCGCCCTACAGGGCTGCCGACTGTCACCACCCAACACTGTGACGGTACCCGGGACTGTAGGTGGCGTCTTTCATCCATGACTTACCGCAGAAATGTCGTATTAAAGAAACAACCAAACATTTTTAAGAATGTTGACACTCAATGGACAGACGGGGACATTAACTCTTCACTCTCTTCTCCACAGACGCGGGACGACTTCCTGGGACAGGTGGACATACCTCTCAGTCATCTCCCGGTAAGGACCGTCAACCTGTTTCGTGGGGCATGCTGGGAGCAGTGCTTTCTGATTGTTTCCGGTTGGGTGTGTTTCAGAGCAATAGTTCCTCAAGGCAACAGAAGAGCAGGCTGAAACGAAGTGTGTGTGCTCAGGCCTCTGTGCCTTTCTAGAAAGTGGTCCTTTTGAGGGGACAGGAGAGAGCTTAATTGTGAAAATCAGGCATCTCTAAATCATCCACGTATCCCTGTCTGCATCACCAGCCACCGCCTCTTCTGGTCTTCCTTTTGTCACATCATGAAGCAGCTCCCTTTCTCTGTCACACCCTCCTCCTCGTCACTGGAATGTCTTTACTTTCAGATTCATCCTTTGGGTCTGATCAGACATTCATTCCCTTTGTCTAGAATTACATGTGTGTTTCTCTTCTCTTGGGTTACAGCTGTACCAGCGAGTGCTTCCCAGATACGGGTGTGTGGCTTTCCTTGGGCAGCATGGAGCTACAAGTGACAAGCTCACTCACTGTTCTGAGTGAACTTGTCAGCTGCGGGCACCCATTCCAACTTGAGAAATTACACTGAGTTAGTGGACAAGGTGGTGTTACTGTTCCTACCCGCTCAGATGAGTAGCAGAGTTTGGGGGGCTTTTGACCAATAACTGAGGCGAAAGGTGTCTTCTGCGTGTCCCAGAAGGCAGTATAGGGAGGAGAGGGGACAGGACCTGGAGGCCTTGGTGGAAGGCGGGTCAGCTCGGGGTTTTCACATTGTCCCGTCCTCCATCCTGACCCTTCTTCCTCTGGGCATCACAAAGTGACTCAAGTAGCACCACCTAGGGGAGGGTAAGTCCAACGTTTCTGCCTTTCAAGGGCATTTTATTAATTTTTTTTAATGCTTCATGGGAGCAAATAGCTTAAGTAGTCTGTAAACTAAAATGACTTACACCACCTAGGGGAAGTCTGCTGCTGTGTTGAAATCATGGCTCTTACCGTATGTTAAGTACCAAGAAAGACTCTTGTCTTTCCCAGGAAGCTCGGAAGATGTGTTGTGAAGGCATGAGATAGCGAGCAGCAGATTCTTACTTACTCAGGGGAGCTGTTAAGGAAGAAAGGTTTCAAGCACATTCCCTTCCAAAAAATCGGAAGCAAAACTGATGCCATTAAAGTATTTTTATTCTGTCTAAAAACCCGAAGCTCCAAGGTACTCATGGAGGGTGATTGTGTGTGCGTGACACCGGCTCCATAAGCCGTCAGAAACCTCGTTATCCTTCTATAGCCCCGTTGCGCGGATATGGAAGTCCCAGTGTTGGCGACACACACCTCCGTGTCTGTGGGTCTTCTGTTTCTGCTCTTCGGGTCGAAGCTGTCATCTCACATTTTGAGGCAGTGAGGGTTGGTTCTTTTGTGGGTATCCCTAATCAGCCACCCTTTTCCGTGACATAAAAACCGACTCTGCCTGCTTGTGATCTGTCAAATAAACAAATAAATAAATAAAATCTTTTTTTTTTTTTTTTAAAGGGGAACTTAGGGAGTTCTCCCATTTTTTTTTTCTAAAGATTTTATTCATTTATTTGACAGAGATCACAAGTAGGCAGAAAGACAGGCAGAGAGAGGCAGAAGCAGGCCCCCTGCTGAGCAGAGAGCCAGATGTGGGGCTCCATCCCAGGACCCTGAGATCATGACCTGAGCCGAAGGCAGAGGCCTTAACCCACTGAGCCACCCAGGCGCCCCTAAATAAAATCTTTTTTAAAAAAAGAAAGGTTGGGCGGGACTCACAGAGGACAGAGCAGTGTTGCTCTCCAGAGACGGAGGCCGTAGAGGGAACAGTCCAGCTTCAGGTTTGGGTGGAGGCAGGAGTGAGCTTTCAGAGGAGGCGGTGACGGGGCTGGAAGCTGAAGCAGAAAGCGGCCAGTGAAAGGAAGTAGCCGGTGAGTGCCTGGAGGGAACTGAGAACTTCTCAGTGACCTGAGCCCGGGGCGCGAGGGAGTGCCCTGCTTCACATCTGCGCAACCGTGACCTTGCGTGGAGTCCAGTAATCAATGTACTGACGATGGGCTGGCTTTGTGGAGCCACTGAAGTCCGGGAAGTGGGCCACAGAGGAAGCAGGAGTGGACCGAGGGTGCATCCTTCACCTTCCAGGTGGTGGCAGCGAGCGTGTTCTGAGTGGACACAGCTTTTTGGGCTCGGGATTTGAGGGGCTGCCATGTGGATGGTTGATGGTATGTGAGGGGAGCTCATGGGAAAATCACACAGTGTCCTTATATTTTGGGGAACCACAAGTGTGGCTGGGAGAAACGGCTGTCAGCATTTGATTGTGTTTTGCGGAGTCAGGGGTGGTCGCCCTTGATGGCTACATGACCATTGTCGAGGCCGATTATATACGGCCTAGAGAGGCAGTTTTTGTCAACATCATCAACGTTTAGGTAAAAGAGATTAGGAAAATTGTCTCCTTAGCAGTGAGAAAAGACAGGGAGAGCAATAATGTAAATTGGCCATTCCCGAGCCAGGCGAGCCTTTTCGAGGTTGGAGGTATCTGGGGTTTGATTATTAACCTCATGCAGCCCCGTTAGCTGACGGAGCATGTGTTCCTCCACAGCTGTTGGCTCACGGACGTGATTCCAGGGTCCGAGGAGGGGTCCAGGCAAGCAGCTTCCCCCCTCCCGCAGCCCGGCATGGTCACTCGTGACCGCAGCCACGTGCGCTAGCTGAGCATTTGAAACGAGGCCGATATGGCTAAGGAGCTGAATTTATCATTTTATTTCAGGTTAATTAATTAAAATTTAAATTTAGAAATTTTGCCACGTGTGGCAAATGGCACCATATTGGATGGCACATGGGAGGTTGAGACCGAGTGCCCTGGCTTGGGTAAAAAAATGTATGATTCTGGATTCCCCTTTCCTCAGATAATAATTCCAGCTGTTAGAGGGGTTCCCAAAGCCCCACCGGTTTTACGTAGTGATTTAGCATTTGTTTTTTTACCCCCTACCTGAGGCTTTTTTTTTTCTTTCATTCTACACATCAGATATACTAAGAAAATTTAATTTAGGTTGTAATAAAAAACCTGGATGTTTGAAATTATAGAAATTAAAAATTTTTTGTTATTTTTTGAACTCCTATTAGCAAAATACCTAATTGCATTTGCATTCATGTGCATGTGTGCGCACAGACACACTTACTTATTTTAAGGCATTTTATTTTATTTTATTTATTTTAAGGCATTTTAAACCAAGAATGAGGCATTATCTTATTGCCACAAGATACCACGAACTTGTATTTCTTTAAAAAAAAAAAAAATCCTCTCTGTTTTGATTCTGGTCTAAGAGATTGCCTTAATTTGAATGAAGCCCTTTTCTAAATCAGGAGCTTCATGGAGAAGATCCAGGACAGCAGAACTAAGCTCAGTGTAATCTCTTGTGATTGTTAAATTATTTTTGATAATTTAAATCCTATTTTGTGTTTCATGTATGTTTGAAAAATAACTATTGTAGGCCTAGCAATTGATGTGAGTCCTTCGTTCCTTGCTGAAATTCTAGAGGCATGTTGGCTCCGTTGGCGAGGGGATGTTGGTGTTGCCGTGTAAAACCTTTTAGGATCTTAGGAGTGGCTTGCCTAAGTTGTCTATACTTGGCAGCTCCAAGTTGACTGATCCCACCACCCCCCCCGCCCCGGAAGTCTGGAGGGTCAGAGCAAACCTTCCACTGGCACCCGTGTGAAGTCACAAACGCCTCGGCATCTTGGACCTGATGCACGGGGGTCCTCCTTGGCCCCCTGCCCGGCGTCGGGTCCCTGGAGTAAGGCCTTGCTGGGCCCTGTGAGCCGGTGCAAGGGGCTGAGTTGGCATTCTGCCAGGGTGACAAGTGACGGCAGCACTCGGGAGAGGCACCCCGCAAGGTGCACCCCGCAGGCCAGTGTCACCACCTCAGTTCTCCACCACAGTGACCAGAGGAGGCCCATGTCAGCTCTGTCCTTGTCCCCTAACCAGGAAAGAGGAAGGGTTGGTCATCTGGAAGGAAATAACCTTGTTCCCCGTTCTGATGGTGGAACCCTCCGTGAACCCTCAGATGCTTCCAGAGGGGAAGTAAGTCCTTTTGGACCTGGGATTTACTTTTCATCCTTCCTCGGCCCTATCCAGGTTTATTCCTGGAAGAAACCATGGAAAGGAAACAGGACATAGGAGCTCGGGATGGGAGGGACGTCTATGTCCTTTGCTCCCATTCTAGATGAGCCACTCATCTTTCATACTTCTTGTCTGTTTTACTTACTTTTGAGGGCAGGAGCGAGGAGGAGGAGCGGGGGCAACAGGAGAGGGTAAATAAGGTTGGCGGTCCCACCTTTATGCAGATCTGAGAATTCAGAAAACATCAGTTTGTGTTCATGGGAGTCTCCAAAGGTCAGGCTTTAAAAGATCTCTCCAGAGGGACGCCTGGGTGGCTCAGTTGGTTAAGCGACTGCCTTCAGCTCAGGTCATGATTCCAGCGTCCTGGGATCGAGTCCCACATCGGGCTCCTTGCTCAGCAGGGAGCCTGCTTCTCCCTCTGCCTCTGCCTGCCTCTCTGTCTGCCTGTGCTCACTCTCTCTGACAAATAAATAAATAAAATCTTGGGGGGAAAAAAAAAAAAAGATCTCTCCAGAATTGTTGGCCCAGACCTGGGAGATGGGTGAGTTGCCTTGGTGACCTTAATAGGCTAGTAATCCTTTCTGGGCCTCTGTGTTGTCACCTGTAAAAGGAGAGCAGGTGCGGAGAGGACCCCAGGTGTCCATCCTGCTCTGGGAGACCTCGTTGTCGCTGCCTCGTGGCTCAGTGAGCAGAAGCACAGATCACCAAGATAACATGCGTGTCACCTGGGAGATTAGGGCCCCAGGGCTCGCTGGAGGTGTGCAGAGGAGGGGAGACTCAGTAATTTAGGAAGGTAGTCGTTCCCCTCCCTGCCTGACATCTGTACGGCAGCCAAGGCAGAGCTGCTCGTCTTGTTTGTTTGTTCCCACGCGAGGCGGGGCAGGGAGTTTGCGCTTGGGTCAGCTCAGCGGTAACCGGCTGCAAGGCCTGATTGCGCTTCAGCTACCGTTTTTCCATCTGTTCCTGAAACGCGGTGTCACGGTGTTGAAAAAGTTCATGACTTTCGTGTTCACGTGTTATGACTTCAAGTTTTATGACTTGCCTTTACTAGTTACTTAGAGGCAAAATACCTCCGAGGCTGGTACTAACGGCAGAAGGGCATCTTCTGGCGGGTGTTTCCCTCTCTCACTTCTGCGATTTTCCTGGACTCCTCCTTCTGTGGTGTCTCCCCTGTCCTTTGAGCCCCCAGGCCCCCACCCCATTCAGCTACGAAATCTGTGTCCATGGGAAACGCCGGGGTGGAGAGAGCTCTTCTAAGAACATCAGTTTCTCCTGTGGTCGTCAGGTGCTCCTGGGGGCACTCAGGGTAGCGTTTGGATTTCAGTTCTCTAGAACGAAGCATGATCACAGTTGTTTCAGGTGCCGTGGCCATACTTGAAGCTAACTCAGATGATGAGCACCTCTTTTCTTTTTACAGCTGGTCGCAGGGTAATGGTTCCCTCTCGTGTGTATAGAATTCAGTGTCCCAGAGTATAGAGGGGCCTGACACCATTTGTCGACGCCCTGCATTTGACAGATGAGGTTACCTGCGCCCAGACAGGAGGTGACTCGCCCACTGATAGTAGGTTGGCAGCAGTGCTCAGCCACACCCTGCGTCTCCAGCCTTGATCTGTGAGGTAGTCAGGGTTCTGGGGGCGGGCGAAGGGGGGTCGAGTGTAAGGCTTGCGTGCTGTTGGTGATTGCATCCAGGTTTGGCATCTAGGGTCCCGGAAGTCTGCTCGCTTCCGTTTGCTCACAGACCTGTTCTCGCAGTGATTGCGGTTCTTCAAGGTGAAAGTGCTGTCTGTCCAAAAGGTTTCCTTGGGAACGTGCGGTGCTCCGGAACAGGAGGCAGCTGTGGGCGGGAGATGGTTTTTAACCAGTGCTGTCCTGGGAATCTCCATGGGGCTTTTTTCCAGCCCGTAGGATCTGGTAGGACCCTGAGTAATGCCAGGAAGAGTCCTGTCACTCTTAAGGCGGTCACCATCTTGTTCGCAAGCAAGAATTTCCGTGGAGGTGAATTTTCATTATTTTTTTTAAGATCTTATTTATTGGAGAGAGAAAGAGCATGAGAGGGGAGAAGGTCAGAGGGAGAAGCAGACTCCCCACGGAGCTGGGAGCCCAGTGCGGGGCTCGATCCCTGCACTCCGGGATCATGACCTGAGCCCAAGACAGTGGCTTAACCAACTGAGCCACCCAGGCGCCCTGAATTTTCATTATCTAATGGCCTGCCTTTTATTGGAGAACATGGAGGTGGCAGTATTGACAAGTGACATGAAAATGAGAATTAGCTGCTGGTGACAAATGGCCAGGGTGTGTGAAGTGTGCTGGGTGCCCTTGCAAGGACTTCATCAAACCGACTCAGTTGATTGGTTTATTCCTCACAACTCTGTGAGATCCTGTTACGGCCCCAGTTTTTAGATGAGGTCACTGAAGCACAGAGAGGTAAGGGACTTGCCCTTGGCCACATGGCTCTGCCAGTAATGAGGCCAGGACACAGACCTGGGAAGTCTGCCTCTTCATCTGTGTGGTGTTGGGCATTTGAACTACGGAGTTGTGTGGACAGGTTCACTTTCAGGGGAGTCTGTGCAAGCTCTGTGGTTTCCTCTGCTCACTGGCTCTTGTGTTCTCTGCTGACCCTAGACCCCCTCATGCCTGCTAAGGATCCTGTAGTTTGGTTCTTGCAGGATCTTGTAGCCAATTTCCTCAGCTTGAACTATCATCCTTCCTGCCAGTGGTCCACCTGTCCAGACTTGCCCATTCTTCTCCATGTGGACCACACATCCCCGGACCATTTTGATCCCCAAGTTGAGAATCAGCCTCTGCCCTCCACCCCAGGTCCCACGGAATGTGATTTCTCCACATTGGTGAATCTGTTCCACCTTAAGTTCAAGTTACTCGTTGCTACCACCGTCCCTGTTACCTATCATTGTTACTCTCAGGGAAGGCACCGTGTTGTATCCACACGTCTTTCCCGTGGGTATTGTTCTAAAACTAGTTGTGGTTAAATAAATGAGAAAAGGAAGAAATGCAGTGGTATTCTTGATTAACTTTCCCATAAGAAGTGGTATATATTTGGAAACCTTTTTCTTCAGAAAATGTTTCCAGAATGTCTAGCGGGACTGCCTTAAAGTGGACCGCCCAGAGAGTGTAATTGACTTCCTTCAGCAACAGTGAATTTTCATGGCCTTGATCAGATGAATCAGTCAGCTGATCGTACAAGTGCCTGCTTCGTGCCAGGCAGTGTTTCTGCCACCAGGGATTGACTGGTGAGCAAGTCCAGGTCTCTGATCTCATGAGCTTAATTCTGAGAGTGATAGATGGCAAATTAGTAAATAAGTGAATAAGATAATTTCAGATGGTGCAAGGGGGGAAGGTAACCGGGATGCTCTGATAGAGGGTGGTAAGGGGAAGCAGGTGGTGGCAGTTAGGATGCAATGTCTGCGCGTCTGACTTGAGATCTCACACCTGGGTTCCGGAGTGGAGCCTGCTGAGGCCATTTAAAAGCAGAGCTGTCCAGCAGAAGGACCGGCTAAGGCAGCATCAGACGTGATGTGCACCAGGAGAGATGAGGCCAGGATCCTTGGTGCAAGGGGCGAGTGGAAAGGCTGGTTCACAGGGACGTTACAAGTAATTAAGAGCCAGGTTATGTTTAATCTTGTAGGACATACAGGAGAGAATGTTCAGTTTATTGTAAGCAGAGTGGGAAGGAATTGGAGTTTAATGTAGGGAATGACATAAGGTATTTCAGGTATAAATGTATACATGATCCCTCTGATACAAATCAGTACATCATGATACCATGGTTTGTCTCTTCCACTACAAAAGTAAATATTTTACCTTAAAGAGCCTAGGCATTTGAGGCTTTGCTACATACAGTATTTAAAAATTAATGAAATAATAACATTGATTTTTCCAACTTCCTTCTTGCTCTGACCAGTGAATTCAGCACAATGAGTACTGATTTCTTTAAAAAAATATCACAGTTACCTTTCCTAGCTTCATGAAATACGCACTAGCAAGAGGCTGATTAATGGCACTATCTCAAATGGTCTCCGTGGAGCGGATAGTCTTAATCAGTTATCTTGGGCTAATGATAATGATATTCCAATGTTAAATGTAAAACAAAATCGCCTTCACAGGCATATTTTCCTGTTAACTCCATTTTTAGGTTTCTTGGATCACAGGGACAGGAAGGCACCAGTGACCACTGGTTCTCCAGAATTAACGAGCATTGAGATTGAGGCCTGCACCCTGTGGTTAGAAATTAGACTTGGCAGTGACGACTGTAATTTTGTCATTTGTCTAAGACTGGGGTTGGCTCCTAAAAATGGGTGTTGATAGTGACATCTAGTGGATCTTGGGTAAAGTTTTGTGACCTATAAAATAATTCACCATCAATTACTGGGTGAGGAACCAACCCTGTTTTTACCTCCCCGTGTTCTAAAACACCAGCGTGTGTTCTCTGTGATCCAGTTTGGTGTATCTAAAATACAACAGTATCAAGAGTTTTGAAACTTACTTTTTCTTCCTATAGACAGAAGATCCGACCATGGAGCGACCCTATACCTTTAAGGATTTTCTCCTTAGACCCAGAAGGTGAGGCTTTGGGGTGCAGGTGTCCTTCGTGCTTCTGTCATTGGTTTTCTCTGAGGAAGATTTCGCATTCTTTTCGTTTTGTGTCTTTTTTTAAAAGTCATCATAAATACAAAAGATGTAACCAAGTCATGTCCTTTATAACCGATTTTCTTCCGTTACACAGTCATAAATCTCGGGTTAAGGGATTTTTGCGATTGAAAATGGCCTATATGCCGAAAAACGGAGGTCAGGATGAAGAAAACAGCGAGCAGAGGGATGACATGGAGGTAAGTTGGGGAGCTGCGGGCCTTTGTCTGTTTTCTTTGCCCAAGATCATATAATATTTCATGTAAGACTTTTTAATTTAAGGAAATAAAAGTGGATGAAACTTAACTATAGAAAAACGTACCTGGGTCTTTGAATCTGTGATCCTCTACTGATGTTGTTGGCTTCGCTTAAAAATAAATAAATTTTGGAAATAAACTTCTCATTTTATGTTACAGCACTCATAATTGAGGAGGCTTCTCTTGATAAAATGCTGTACCCGCATTTTGTGGACAGCCCCTTGCCTGTGTGAAACTCGGCTCCCTCTATTTCATGCTCTTATTTCTTTGGACTTGAGCTCGTTGTAAATTTCCTCAGAGTGCTTGGAATTGCTTCAAAGCGGATGAAATGATTTAGGAAAGCTCTTCCAAGTTTCTTATGCGCTTGGCCCACAGGTGATGCATTAGGAAAGCTCTCCTCTAGAAAAGCCATTTTGGAAGTGGCTGTCCAGAGGAATTTTTCTTCCCTCCTGGCATGGCTAGCTGCCTTTCGTAACTCCCTAGTCCCATGCCTAGATCGCGGGGCCCACCCTCCCCGTGCATGCTTCAGACAGTGCTGTTGCGTTAGACAGATTTTCCTGTTGTTCTGAAAATGTGCATTAAACGGGGCCTCTCTGGGGCTTACTTGCACATCTGTTTGCAGCCGTGGCATATACGTGATACGTGAATTATGTGTTACGGGCACGTTATCGGAACCCTCTCCAGGCCAAGTGGTCACATTTCCGGGCCGTGTTTGACTTGTGCACGTTCTCTCTATGGGGAGGAGCGAAGCGGGTGGCAGGCATGTATGTATGAACGTTAAGATTTCATGAGCACATCGGCCGATTTTTATCTCAAATCCGGGGAATTTTTTACACCCTCATAGCTTTCCAACTGCACTAACCCGTGAATGAGTTTAATTTTCCAGTGACTTTACTAGAGGATGTTAGGAGGGAATACTTAATGCCTAAAATATGTGTTGCAAAAATGTAACTCATGACTCTGGTACCATGAAGCCTGTCGGTGGGGCAGCAGCAAGCGGGGAGGGCCGCAGTGGAAAGCTGCTCCTGGGTTTCTGCTCTCATGCTCAGACTCCGTGCAGAGTGGGAGCCTTCCAGGTGCCATCCTGCCTGGGGAGTGATAGAGCCTGGGCCTCCTGGCCCCCTGTGCCGTGAGCGCTGGTAGAACACACGTGTGGTACGGCTCATCGCCCCGGCTCCTTCTTACCTTATGGGGGTGTCAAAAAGACAGCAGCGGTAACGTGACCCATGTCCCTGGCATGGTTCTGCACAGCCCTGTGGAGGCCTTCAGGTCAGAGTAAACCCGTGTGCGGAAAGAACATAGGGGAATCAACACACTGTGTACGTATTCAAAGCTGTGTTGCTCTGTACACTGCGGTCACGTTCAAAGGCAGCACAATTAATTGGTCATTGCTCAGAATTTTTTTTTGAGACTCTTCTAGAATTGATTTTTCACCCCTTTTTGGGAAGGTCTTCGCATGTGGCTCATGAAGCCACTGAACGACCCAGGGTGCCAAGGAGCAAGGAAGGACCCAGAGCACCCCGTGATTGTTTCTCCTCACGTCCAAAGGGCTCACCTCAACAGTCTTCATTTGCTTTTATTCCACAGCATGGCTGGGAGGTCGTGGACTCCAATGACTCGGCCTCTCAGCACCAGGAGGAGCTCCCTCCCCCGCCACTGCCCCCTGGCTGGGAAGAGAAGGTGGACAATCTTGGGCGGACCTACTATGTCAACCACAACAACCGGACCACTCAGTGGCACCGACCAAGCCTGATGTGAGTACCGTCCCGTGGACGGGAGCCGGGTCTGCTCGCGCAGAGGGTGGAGCGGGGTGGCTCCTTGGGGCGAGTGATCAGTCCTGGATCAGAGAAAGTGTGTGGTCTTACGGGGAGACCGCCTTCCTCTTCGTTTTGTTAAAGAATGCGGGAGCCCATCCGAATTCACGTGTGCCAGAGAAGCACCTCTTGCCTTTGTTTCGTGTTCACCTGTTCTGAGAATGAACTAATTCATTTTGTATGTCTTTTTATGTAGGCTCATGAAATAGAGGTTATTTTTCCTAAGTGTATCTTAAAGGTGGTGGCGCTGTCGCTTTCCTCGTACTCCTCTTCCTCTCCTGACTAACCCACAATGGAAAACAGCAGGCAGATAGGCTGTGCAATTTTCTCTGAAGTTTTTGCATTTTTACTCCCTTTAATTATTTGATTTGGGAACACAACTTATTTTTTTTCCTTTTTGGGAAATTTATAAATCACCCCCTTGATCTCACTAGACACTCTCGGGAGGGAGGCTAGCTCAGAGTTAGTCATTACTGTTTATTCTGTTCCCTCACCAGCCTCTGGGATGTAGTGAATTGATTACTGGTTTGTTCACACAGCAATTTCATATTTGAAGGTAGAAAATAAACACTAGTTAAACCTTAGCTGCATTAAAAAAGGATTTGAAGCAGCATGTTTTTAAATCATGGTATACAGCAAGACCAAAAACTATAACTCTACAATAAAAAGCAAAGCAAAATAATAAAGGAAGGAAAAGGAAAAACTTACCTTTGAAGATTTGAGCTCCCTAGCAGCCAAGACAAGGAGGGTAATTATCAATGAGTTATATAATTTTCAATATATAATAAAAAGTATATTAGGTGACATCATTCTCTCTTTAACTCAGACTCTGAAATAAATTTGCTAATGATGGTTTTTAAACAAATGTATTAGCAGTGTGATGGGTGGTGGTGTCAGTAAGCCTCTTATCTTTAGGTGTTCCAGAGAGACTCTGCTTATGGCGGTGGGTTGGGAAGGTAGCCAAGAAGTCTGGTCCAGGTTTTGTTTGAGTTGTAGATGAATCCAGTCCTTCCTGAGCCCCCAGGTGGGTTCCTGTGCATATCAGCTGTCTTCAGTCAGCCCTAGACCCGGCTCATCGTTCACAGGACAGTGTCAGCATCCGAACATCCAAATGATGAGCTCTTCTTCTGTTGTAATTTTTTTTCCCATAGAAATACAAGTGGAAATGGTTTAGTTAATTCTTTCCTTTTTATTTTTTACTATTTCCCTTGGCTTAATCACCATTGCTATTGTGAAACTATTTTAAGCCATTTGACTATTGGACATCCCCCCTCTCCATCAGCTTGGTTGCATGTCGTGATCGGGAATCTTGAGTCAAGAATCTCAGTAGCCATACCCTAAGGAAGGCACCGTTATCTTCCTTTGCTGAACATCACCGGACACATACCATTCTGTGGACCAGAGTGTCCTGTGACGTCTGTAGAAAAGTGACCACTAGCAGCTCACAAAGAAATAACTAATGGCTGTACATACATGGAAAAAATACTCACCTTCATTAGAATCATGCAGACTGAATGAAGTCTGTTATTTTGGGATAAGTGGAAATCTTTGCTTTCTCTGCCTCCCAAAGTTGTGAGACTCTGATGAGGAAGTTCCTGAGAAAAGACTTCGTATGTTTCTGTAAGCATACCACGGTGGTGGCAGTGTCCCAGAGAACTAAACCAAAGCAAAAGAGATCATTTCTACTGGGCTGGCTCATCCGTTGTCCAGAGGGACATGGCAAAAATGCAGCTCCTCATCCAAGGTCAGGTTCACATGTAGTTTAGGGAGTGGTCAGTGGCGTGACTGTCCCCATCCCTGCCGGAGCTCTGCCAAAGAGGGTGAACCAGGAAGGATGTCAACAGAGCCCAGGTGGGGCCCAGGGCGTGCATCCTCTCCAGTGGGCCTGGATTCTAGAAAACAAGAGAAGAGTTAGTTTCCACAGTAACCTCTTCATCCTGTCTGAACTGTTTCAGGAATTTGAGGTGCTTTCTCCTTAACTTCACTTGGTTTGGTCAGGAAGCCTCAAGCCTTCCAGAATTATTTTAAAGTACTGTTCTGATTAAAAAATAACTACTTTCATAATTCAGTGTTTATAGAATACTGCCACACTCTTGGGGAGAAAATTGATATTAAGAAGTGTCTTTATTCTTTAATTTCATTTTTTTTTAAGATTTTTATTTGAGAGCATGAGCAGGGTGGGGGCAGAGGCAGAGGGAGAAGCAGGCTCCCTGCTGAGCAGGGAGCCCAACAGGGGGCTCGATCCCAGGACCCTGGGGTCATGACCTGAGCCAAAGGCAGAGGCTCCACTGACTGAGCCACCCAGGCGCCCCGACAAGTGTCTTCATTAAAAAGCTTGCTCTTGTCTGAGGACGTGAGACCCTGAAAACCCTATGCTAAAGCAAAGAGTTAAGGCCGTCGCGGTGACTCTGGTCTTCCCCAGTTCACGAGGCCTGTACTCCAAACTTGAACCGCCCGAAAAATCTGCAGTGACAGCTCGTTGCCCTCCGGCTGGTCTCGACGCTCCCGCACCCTGTCTCTTGCCAGATCCCCCACCCACAGCCTTAAACCCCCAGTGTGTCGAGTGGCTGGACCTTACACAGCTGCCTTCTGGTCCCTTTCTTCTCTGCCCTGTGGACGTGGTAATGCGCGCCCCCACCCCTGCCCCAAACGGGAACAGAGCTGGAAGGCCCCTGTTCTTCCGGGTGCCTTAGAGGTCAGCTTCCCCCGGCCTGGCATGGAGCACATAATGCTCCCCCTTGCCAAGTTGGAGCTGGGATGGTGTTTTCTTCCTCACAGATCCGCCCCTTAAGCGCCCGGCCCCAAGGAGGAGCTCAGCAAAGTGCCTCGTAACCGAATGAATGAGCGCAGATGACTCACTTCGGAAAGTGATCCCAGGCACACGGTTTAGGGCACCGTCTAGGTCTGCATGTAGAATTCCAGAATGGAAGGCTGACGGCGGAATGCTCCCAGCTCTCTCGAGACTGAGGGTGTCTTTTAAAACACCCTTAATTTTAGAATTCTCCTTGACCCTATTTAAAATGTTAGCTGTAAGCTCTTTACTATAAAAAAAAAACAACACAATTTTAGGGGCACCTGGGTGGTATGGTCCATTTGAGCACCGGACTCTGGTTTCAGCTTGGGTCATGATCGCGGGGTCCTTGGGACTGAGCCCCACGGCAGGCTCCGCACGGGCTGGAGGTTCTCTTGCTCTCTGCCCCTCCCACTCGTGTTTTCTCTCTCTTTCTCCTCTCAGAATCTTTAACAAATACAATTTTAAAAACGTGCTGAAGGAATGAAATTAAGGTTATAAATGAAGATGAACTCAAGACTGAAACAATTCCATTTCCTCTCTTTCTGGAATACTTTGTACATCTTCTGTCATAGCAACAATGTTATCCTATCGCAGTAACTCCTCTACGGGAGTGATCTCAAGCGGATCTTCCTTGGCACTGAACTTGATAAGCTGGTGGTTTATCTTGCCTTTATCCACTTGTATATTTCCCATGAACGTCAAATGAAGAATATTGAAAAAGTTTGCTAAAATACTGGCTTGCCCCCAATAAAGTCGTTTTTGTTTTAATCTTGCAGCTCAGAAATATTTTTAAACGTTCATCTTCCCATTAGTGATGCTTTAAATTTCCACTTTCAGCAGTCCTCACATTCAGTTGCTTAATGATACGCCAAAGGCCTTCTCTGTGTGAACATTTCCACTTTATCACTAAAGATGGTAAAAACCCAGGATTGGAATTTCAAAATCAGAGGTATCTTCTCTGTGCTGTTTAGTTGTTTTCTGGTTCACACCGATTACTATTGTATGAGCTGGTGGGATAAGAGGGATTTGCGTAATTGATTTTAATGCACCCCTTTTAAAAGTAAGTCCTTCCAAAGCAATGGAATTTTATATACTTCTGAGAGACAGAAAATGCAGGCATAATGATATTAAAAGCTCATTTCTTCTCAACCTCTCAGAAGTCCCTGTAGCAGTGCAAGTATGCATTAGGACTTGGCACAAAGCACACGCACCTTTGTCACTGGTTGTTGACTAAATAAATGTTGATTGGCCTTTCAAGTGAAGATTTACAATTTTGATGAAACTCTTATATACATAAAATATTTTAAAATAAGGCCAGTCATAGGGTGCCTGGCTGGCTCAGTCAGTTAAACGGGTGACTCTTTGGCTCAGGTCATGAGGGAGTCTGCTTGAGATTCTTGCTGTCTTTCTCTGCCCTTCCCACTTGTGTGCATCTGCCCGTGTGCACGGTCTTTCTCTCTCTCAAATTTTTTTTTAAGATTTTATTTATTTATTTATTTGAAAGAGAGAGAGAGATCACAAGTAGGCAGAGAGGCAGGCAGGGGGTGGGGGTGGGGCGAGGCAGGCTCCCTGCTAAGCAGAGAGCCCGATGGGGAGCTCGATCCCAGAACTCTGGGATCATGACCTGAGCTGAAAGCAGAGGCTTAACCCACAGAGCCACCCAGGTGCCCCTCAAATAGATAAGTCTTAAAAAAAAAAAAAAAAAAAGGCCAGTCATTAGTGAAATTGCTTCCGTCCATAATATTAATAAAAAGGGAATGGATAAATGTTAAGTTTCCTTTGCCTTCTTACATGCTACTAAAATATTTTTTTACATATTTCGGAAAGAATTTCATTCTGGTCATTTTCCTTTCTTAAGTATTTTTCTGTTCTGTAATAACTTACTACTCTCTATAATCATTGTGTGTTTTAAGAATTGAATGTTGTGTTAAAATGACTATGACAACATAAAATCACAAATGTTGATAGTACCTTTTCTAACCTGTCCAACAAAGTGTCTTTTTTTTTTTTTTTTTTTTTTTTACCATTTTGTTTTGGTCGTTTCAGAAATACATTTGTATCCTTCTGTGTCCCTTGATTTTAACTATTTTCTCTATAGCCAAAGATACTTCAATGTCCTATTTTAGTCTAGTTATAGTTCAGTATAACTAGAAAATATGTGAGATTTTTATTTCTGTTAGATTTCGAAAGTTTATGTATTGTGTATGCAGGTACAGGAAAACTTAACTGATTCAGATTTTAATAAGGAATTGTCATTCTGATGCTGATTAGATGGAAGCTGACCTTCATATTACCATGCTTACCAGAAGTTAATGTAAAGATGTTTGTTTCTGAAATGGGCTTTGAAGGGTTATTTATTTACTCATTCATAAGGTTTTATTTATTTGAGAGAGAGAGTCAGAGAGCACAAGTAGGGGAGAAGGAGAGGCAGGCTCCCCGCAGAGCAGGAAGCCCAATGCGGGGCTCGATCCCAGGACCCTGGGATTATGACCTGAGCTGAAGGCAGATGCTTAACCCACTGAGCCACCCAGGCACCCCAAGAGTCACCTATGTATTTGTATGCAGTGGTATTAGTCTCAAACTATTCACTATTCCAGGGATCCAACAGGCTTTTTATTGAGATATAGTCTTAAGTTAAAGAGTATATTCGAATATTTTAAAACCTGTGTTGTAGGAAGAATCTGTAAAGAGGGCCCTTGATTAATACTCTCTTCCAATTAGTCTGAAGTAATGTTTTCAAATATTTTGAAAGGTTAACTTGCAACAATCATTTTTTTTTTAAAGAATAGGGTGTCTTATTCAAAGAGTTTTGAGTTTTCTCCAAAAAACATTTTGATCTTTAAACTTCTCCTCTAAAAGCCGGCAAGTAGTATTTCTCCCAAACGGTGATTGCCTGTAATTTACTGCAAAAATTTTCAAGATTGAATTGATGCAGAGCCTGAACTAAGATATATGACCCAAAAAGGGGGGGGGGGGACCAGTGCATGAAGTTACAGTGTTCTTCAAATTCCCCTTGGTTTGGGAAGTTACCACCTGATGTTTGTGTGAATTTTTAAAAGTGGTTTAAGAGGGAGAAATACAGTGTCCTGATTCTGAGATTATGTCAAAATGTTTAATCCACGGCAACCAAAAAAATTCATGGTGGACCAGGAGCACTTCTGTCCAGATCTCAGCTTTGAGTGTGTTGTATTTCTGTTCTTTGGCCAGTTGTTAAAGACCAAAAGTTGCTGCCTTAGCATTGCTGAGTCTCTTCAAAGGGTCATGACTGACTGGCCCCAAGTCTGAGACCTGTCACCTGTCCTTTGAGAAACCTGCCTTATCACTAGAGTAAACAGATGGAGAGCTGTGATTTCTCTTTTTTCTTTTTTTTTTTTTTTAAGATTTTATTTATTAGAGGGAGTGAGCAGTGGGGAAGGGCAGAGAGAGAGAGAGAGAAGCAGACTCCCTACTGAGCAGGAAGCCCCATGGGGCTTGATCCCAGAACTCTGGGATCATGATCTGAGCTGAAGACAGATGCTTAACAGACCGAGCCACCCAGGCGCCCCAGGGTTGTGATTCTTAAATACTAAAGTACCTTTTGCGGTGTATGCCTGAAAAATACTCAGAGCTGTCGCCCCTGATGCATTTCAGCAATCCAATATCTGTTGGATTGAAGTGAACCTGCAACTATACTTAGCCTCGCTTTGCGGGGAGAATTCTCCTACTTATCGGCCAGCTGGTTTTCAGTGTCACACAGGATGACCCTGACATATCCGTGTGGGGACGGCCCCTGGAGAGCGCTGGACTGTGGCCCAGGTGCCGGGGACCAGTGCGGGCTCTCCCGGCTCACTTACCCTTGCCCACACCCCCAGGGACGTGTCCTCCGAGTCGGACAGCAACATCAGGCAGATCAACCAGGAGGCCGCGCACCGGCGCTTCCGCTCCCGCAGGCACATCAGCGAGGACCTGGAGCCGGAGCCCGGCGAGGGTGGAGACGGCCCAGAGGTAAGTTGGCCCCCGAGGCCTCCGCACAGCTCGTCCTCGCCGTGCACCCCAGGTACTTCTGAGTCCTTGGTTTTGCTCCGGGTGAATGCTGTCTAAAAACAGGCGATCGGGGTCTCCCGGCCCACTGACGACCATCGGGATGTTCCTTCATTTAGGAAGTGCTTGCAGGAGTTGTGTTTGATGAATACTGTGTCTGTGCATCACAGAAGGGAGTGACACTGTTTCTAACAGTGGAAATCTTAAGATAACTTTCACTGCGAACTTAACTTTTCCCCAGTCTGACCGTATCTTACTGAATAGCAGCGCGGTTGTCCTGTTTCTGCGGTTGAATGAGCTCTGTAACTTGTGTGGGTACCATGAGCTTTCACTGAGTGGTGTTGACAACATCATGAAAGAGATTTATTACCAAGAAAATAGAAATTTGGGTGAATTTAGGAAGTTTTATTATTTTTCCCTTTAAATGTTTATGGTAAATCGCTAGAGGAAAAATTGCAAATTGAACAACAAAATTACCGTAACTTCATGCAGCCTTAACCACCTCGGTTTCCTTACTAAAAATCCATTCTTTCCAGACCGTGTGTTAGGAAGAGGATCATTCACAAAATGTTCCAGCGCTCAAATTTGGAAAAGCAAAATTAATGATAATTAATTCACTAAAAGTTACTTAATAGCACTTTTTAATTACAGCTTATAGCATCTCTGCTGTTTTCATTTTGACTCCTCAGCAGTAATCCCTGAAAATCGTGAATGCATTCCTGAGAACATGTTTAACCCATGCATGTAGTCACTCCTGCTAGAAGCGAGTCACTGCTCGAGGGGGTGGTGGTACACAGTGGTTAAGAACGCAGCCCCTCGAACCAGGCTTCCTTGGATCCATGCCTGGCCCTGCCACTTCCTCGCTCTGTCCTCTTTGGCAGGTTACACTCTGTGCCTCAGTTTTCTCATCTGTCAATTAGGGTAGTAGTCACATCTTCCTCGTGTTATAGAGAAGGGTTGTGTGCCTTCTCAGTGCTGGGTAAATGTTAATTATAGTTAATATAATGGTTATTGTTGTTGGCAAGGTGACGAGAGGATCCCTTGTTCCTGCCATTTACCCCTGCGTCTCTCGTTCCTTGATAGCCTTGGGAGACCATTTCCGAAGAAGTGAACATCACTGGAGACTCCCTCAGTCTGTCACTGCCCCCACCACCGTCCTCTCCAGGGTCTCGGACCAGCCCTCAGGAGCTGTCTGAGGAACTGAGCAGAAGGCTTCAGATCACTCCAGACTCCAATGGGGAGCAGTTTGGTTCTTTGATTGTAAGTGATGGTCCTGTTTGAATGAGAAGTTGAGCAAATGTTTTACCATTTCTTACTGCCTTAAGAGAATCTTGTGTGCAAATAATGATCAAGATTCTGCCAGCTCCCAGAGAACTCTTACATTTTCCAAAGCTCTGCCTTTCCTAAGAGGACTATACAAAATTAGTCCAAGCAGGTGAGACTCTTTCTTGATTTGTAAGAACTCAAGTAAATAAGAGTCCATTACTTTTGTTTTTACCAGCTGTGACCCTGAATATCTTTTCCCAGCCAAAGGCTCATAAATAGTACCCTCATCACAAAGGTGGTAGTTCACACTGGGACCTAAGAGCCGTTGGGCCTCTTAATGAGTCCTCTTAATGTGTACTCTGCTGCACCCTTCATCATTCTCATGTCACAGATGAAGGCATGATGTCGAAGGGACCCATCCAAGACAAAGTTAGAATGGGAGACGGAAGACCTCCCCTAAGTCCCAGAGAACAGATCCTTAAGAAAGATTATGAAGTTGTGGCACGGACCTCAGGATAACATTTGAACTCGGGTTCTCCACCATTGGGCAGCCTCTTTCTAGAAACTTTGGGTGGGGCTGAGCCCCAGTAAGAAAGAGCATGAAGTCCTCCCTGTTTGCCAACACAAAACCGTCCAGAAAAGTCCACAGGAAAAACACCTGCTTGTATGTGAAGTTGAGAACAAATGCAGTCTGAATGTTTCTCAAGAAATTAAACGTAAAGATATATTATCGTAAATGGTAGTAGTCACTCCACTGAAAATGGCATCCTAGAAAAATAGTCGTTATTACAGCCATAGCAGACTGTAGTGGATGGGAGGACCTCGTCAATTGTAAAAGCGCATGAGTGTTCACAGAGTCCTTACTCCTTCAGTTACAGTGTTTTCATTTAAAGACACCATTGGCCTATGTTGTATGAGTTGATGTGATTACTCAGCTAATGGGGCTTTATATTAAAATTCTATAAATGTTTTTTAGAAAGAGAAACACCACTGAGATGAAAAATTTAATACTAAAAAGACAGGGGAAGAAATTATGTGTGGGATATTTGCATTGGTGAAACTGTTGCTGTGGAAACGACCTAAGCAAAGAAGCCATATTTAAAACCTGTAAAAGGTAGTAAGTAGTGCAAGAACCACAGCAGGTGTCCACCTCTAGTCTACCAAGTACAATAATCAGCATTTTCTTCAGCATTAGTATTAAGTTAGTATCTCCACTTACTTGTATGGGTACCTGCCTGCATTTAATTATTCCAGGTGCATAAAATACTTTCAACATCCAAGTGCAAACGAACAAAAAAAAGATCCAAGTGCTGGAGTCAGTATTATTTTAAGATTGTTTTGAGTCTGATTCAGCTATTAAGAATGTCTTGGAAAAAAAAGAATACGGGACTCTTGGATTTTGGTTCTCAGGGTCACTCCATATTCAAAGACAGTAGCATGCCCTTTTAATAGCGAAGGAATCCTTCATGCTAACCATTGTGGAAGGACACGAATAGGCCCCATCACTGAAGCAGAGTCTGTCTGACTTTACCCCACTTCACTTACCATCACAGAATACCACGAATCAGGGAGTGCTACGCACGTTCTTCTCCCACAGGTGAACCAGTTCCTGATTAGACACATGGCCTGTGTGTGTGTGGCCTACTGCTGTTCCCTGATTGGATCTGTGAGGCTTTTTCCCCCACAATACAGATTAATACAAACAAGTGGAGGAACATTATACATCGCACACTTGATGTTCTAGCTTATCGTCCCTATTTTCCCTTACTCCTGTTCCGTTCGACTTCAGCTCCATTCGGAAGCCAAAACGATAAATGCGTGAGCCTTGAAAGTAGCACAGGAGCGTGTCTGAGTTCTCTGGACTTTGACTCCAGCTGGCCCTGTCGGTAGAAACGTGCAAGAAATGTCTGATGACCACGTGTCAGTATTTGGTCGTCTGTTCACGGCTCACGGGAGCTTATCCCGCAGGCGCATCCCAAAGCAAAGCAAGGACTGCCGGCTTCCCGTTTCCATTTGTAGAGCAGCAAGGGAGCCTTACATTGGCCTCATGAGTCCCCTTTCTTGTTTTGGCCTCTCCCTCCTATTTTTGCCATTCCTCCCTTACCAATGACCAGTCAGAATCCCAGTCCGCCCGAAGTGCTTGAAAATGCAAGATTACTCGACTGCTGGATTACTGACTGCGTGGCTCAGGAAAGCTGGTGTCTCGTTTAATTACCTTCTGATACCAAAGTGCATTCAGGAGGCTTGAGGGACCTTTTTTTTTTTTTTTTTTAAGCCGGTGAACCCTTTTTTAAGCTCCTGTGTCTGTGTTTTCATAATGCTCCATGTCCTTTCCTCCCTTCAGCAGAGAGAGCCGTCCTCAAGGTTGCGGTCCTGCAGTGTCACGGACGCGGTCGCCGAGCAGGCGCATCTACCACCGGTAACCACGCCCCTCACCGGCCCCTGGTTGGCTGACGCGGCTTGTATTTGAAATCATCTGGGCTACGGAGGAAGAGTTTTTCCTGTGCAAATCCATTCTCTGTCCGAATGAGACCTTAGGGTTTCCTAGCAAATTGCCCAAGGAGAGTGGATTTCTCATAACTCAGAGTTATTGCCACAAAGGCTCTGAGATGCTAAAAACTTTCCATTGCTTTGCTTTTCCACCCAAATGAATACCAGATTCGGATGTGCTTACCTGACTTAAACTACTTAACCAAAAGCATGCTTTAATAATTCTTTTCTTTTTTTTAAACTTCGTTTAGTCACTAACGCTGTGCTCCAGTGAGCTGTATCTCAAGACCATTCTGAATCCCTTTGAACAGGAAGAACTCTTCTGGGTTTGCAGGGAGTGGTTCTTTCCCATCACTAATGGCCTAAACTCTTAACGCACAAAGCACCTGTACCTTCTCTGGAAAGGCAGCTCTGCTGACTAAAGAATTGGCTGTAATTTCTTCCCACCCTCCCACCATGTTCAGAACTACCAGTAAATACGGGAGAATGAGGAATGTTTGACAATGTAGGACAAAAATCAGAGTGAATATTCAAATTGGAAGGCAGACCAAGACGGCCTCGGGAGAGGTTTGGCGTACGCAGTAAAAAGATTTTTGTAAATTTGTGTCTTTTGGAGGAGAAACTATTTTGTGGTTTTAGCATGTTCAGCTCATTTAACCTTGACCAGTTTTTGTTTTTTATTAGTACAAATTCTTGCTCATTGGGAGGGGACTAATACTTTATCATGTATGAAGTTAAAGGAAAAAAAGATGGTACTTACAAGTTTTTGCAATCATGGTATCTTTCCTGTTGTGTACATTTTTATTGCAAAGCACGTTGTTGCCTGTGTTTTTTATGGTGACAGAATGAATTCATGAGTGTGCTGGTTAGCTGAGTAGTCAGCACGGTACATTCCGTTGTGGCGCACATAGAATGGACTGGATCGTCAGAAGCTTGACAAGAGCATCCTTTCTGGGATGGTTTAGTACAGGCCTCCCCAAAGACCAGAGTAATCAGCTGTGATAGCCTGGGGAGGGGATCCTGCTGACCCTGATGATTCTGTGATTTTCCTGGATGAATTAATGGCACTTTACCTCCTTTTCAAAAATCAATGTCAATTGTATCTATCAAAGAGCTCACTCTCCTTGAAAATTGTGGATTCCTCCCTCTTTCCCTGTACTCTGTAAAGCTGTCAACTCACTGATCACTGGTGGCCTCTTACTCAAATTATGAGTTTGGTGGATTTTAAGAATCTGCCTAATTATTTAACAGTAGGGACAAAACCGGAGTGGTTGTTTCGAGTAAGACCTCTCACATTCCTGAGGTTGCAGTCCGTTGTTAACCGAATCATGGCTGCAGCCTGAGCCTTCTCTGGGTGGGAGGGTGACCTTGTCCCTGTTTTTCTCCCGGTCATCAGTGAGTGGTTGCCCAGCTTTCTTTGGACAGGGTGGATTTCAGGGATTCTGATTCATGTCACCTGCCTTACTGGCCACAGCACTGATTCCTGATTCAGTAAGCAGTGGGTGGTCTTCCTAATAAGTGCATTTCACTGATGTGAATTGTCATTCAACAGCCCAGTGCCCCAACTAGGAGAGCGCGGTCGTCAACTGTCACAGGTGGTGAGGAGCCAACGGTAATGATGCCCTTGATCAGACATGATAGCAAAACTGGGGGTTTTAACATTTTGCATAATGGTGACTATACCCTTGTTTCTTTTTTGGATAAGCTCAGCTTCTTCGTGTTACAGAGCTGTACATACTGTAAACCTCTCACATTGTCCAAAGGTAGTGGGTAAAACTACGATTTTTCATCCCATATAGTTTTACTAGGAATACTGTGTCAGACTTAGATAAAGAGCATTTAATTTGATTTAAAATCTATTTCTGGGATACCTGGGTGGCTCAGTCAGTTAAGCATCCAACTCTTGATCCCTGCTCAGGTCTTGATCTCAGGGTCATGACTTTAAGCCCTGCCTTGGGCTCTACATGGGCGCGGAGCCTACTTACAAAAGAATAGAAAACACTTCTGCCACACTTGCTTCGGCAGCACATCTACTAGAATATATTGCTTTATTATTTAATGTTTGTACTATTGTACAAATATACTATTGTAATATTCTTTAATGTTTGTACTCCTGGTCAGCTTTTCTTATTTGTTTGACTATTTGGGTGAAATAATAGGTTTGGAGGAGAGTAGAAAAGCCACAGGAACCACACGCAGTTACACTGTGGATTCTGGTCTTGCACACGGCCCGCCTCTCTTGCCCATTTCCTGTACCAGATTTTAAATGCTGCACTAGATTTACTGTGTCATGAGCATGAACCGGTGACCCTGCTCTGCCACAAGGGTCTCTACTCACAGGAATGAACAAGTGTTACATAATTTGGGGGCAGAGACAAGGGAATATGTTTAAGAAGTTTAAAAGGTCTAGAGAAAAAAATAGTTTCTCCGAGCCAAGTATGTGTTACTCTTGATTATTTTTAAATAATTTTTAGCATTCATGTTTTTGGGTGACTTGACTAGGACTGTGTACTTTACTTGCCTGGTTTTTGCTTGACCCCTAGAGACAGGCTCAGCTTCAAATTTACCTTTGATCCCCTGTAGCTCTTGGTAGAATTTTCCTTACTGTGTCACCATTGTTAGGTTTGTTACAACGCTGATTACTTGAGAATACCTTTAAATAGGCATGCGGTTGCTGATTTTCAGCAGGATGTGGAATTAAGGAATAATTCAGTTATATTGTTAGACTTTAATGCTCAGCATTGCACACAGGAAAATCAGATTGGCATGCAACAAAAATGAGCCCAGTGTGAGGTATTGAACTATAGTGATTTCTGTGCAAGTCATCTGTTGGGTGCCCAGGCTCAGCCTCCAGTAGAATGGAAGAAATTCTAAATGAACTAGCCTATTTCCTACTGTGCACAAGTAACTTCTACCAGAAGCAGAAATTTCAAGGTGGACAAGATCATGTCATTAAAGAAGTTTAATAGAATTCAGGGCTCTTAAGCATTCTCTACCACCCATTTTTGCATTTTATAGGAGCTTTGGAATCTGCTGTTGGCACTGGAGTGTTGTGATAGCTGAGGATATTAAGTGACAGGATAAACTGAATTTTGAGAGCCCTGAGCTCCATGGTGAGAGGTACTTGGCAGAACAGAGTGACCCATCTGAATGAGGTCCTGTGGCCTCCCCCAGCCGTGAATTAAAAATACATGTTTGGTTTTGCTTATTTTTAAAGACTGGGTAGTAGATCTTCCTAAATGCTTTCCTGCTCTCATGCTTCCCACATACCTGGTGACCTTTTGGCTGCCATACGCCAGCATACCTGATGGCTGCATTAGAAACTGAGGTTTGATGGAAGTATGTTTTTCAATTCCATCTCCCCTCTTGCACACCCTCTCCTGCCCCTGCTTGCCAGCCCCACGTGTACTGTCTCCTGCCGGAGCTACCCTGGGACATACCCTCTCCCTCCATCCCCTGTGCTCCCGCAAACACGTGTGACACATGCACACACCCGCAACTGGGATGTCATGTACACGTCACTTAGCACCTCGATATTTTTCACTCGTTGTCCTTCCTCTGGGACTTGTTAATACCTACTATTCAGTGATGTGAATGTTCCTCGGTTTATATAATTTTCCCCCATCAGGGAGCATTCACCTTACCCCTATCCTCCTGGGGTAGGGTTGCGTTAACCCTCCCGGGGAACGTTTCTTCCCATGGAAGTGCTTTGACTGTCGCAGTCTTAATGAACAGTCCCTGATTCTCACCTGCGGACTCACAACCCTTTGGTTTGGGAATACACACTGGTGTATATGCATGCATAGTACACACTGGGGTTGCTTTCCAGCTGGCCTTGCAGGCTGGCCTGCTTTGAGATAAAAGGGAGAGGGATAGTTCGGTCCTTCTGGGCTTTGCTGTATGTACCTAAAAATACACCTAATACACTGAGTTAACACTGTGGCAGGGTGTGAGCAGATCTTGGGGAATCTGTGATAAAACCAAACTGTTGATCATCTTTAAAAGCAGATTGAAACTTTTACAGTTTATACATCATGGATTTCTCCGTCTTAATGAAATAAATGGAGCCACTAGGATAGGCTGGTTGGCCATGCAGACACAATTGTCTGTTAAGATGAAAAGCTGGAAATTGTTTAATTGCTCACTAGCAGTTTATAACTTGTCTCTTGATTAATTAACTTGCTTCTTGAAGTCCTCTGGAATGCACATGTGAACACACACACAGCAGCAGCAGCAGAAATTGGATTTTGGCTCCAGGGCTGCGTCTCTTGCACGATCTGCCTGGAGAAGCTGAGTCCTGGCTCATCCCCAGCTGTGTGCAGGGAGAGCAGCGTTACGGGTCACAAATGCTGCTGCTGTTCTCTCAAATACGTTGTTCTCCATAGCCATGTAGAAAGAAATCCATAAAGACGAATTTTAATAACCCCATCTCGTGTAAATGGAGCTGGATTATAGGTTGCCAATTCAGTTCTCAGTACAGGGTAAAATGAGCCTGTTCATCAAAATCAGTGTTCTCTCCTGCACTCTCGGTTTCCAGAAACTGATTAGTCCCCGTTGTCGAGAGGAACCCGGTACGGGAGGTCTTACCACTTTGGAATTTGACTCTGAGATGAACCATGGCACGTCCAAGTTCGTGTAGTTTATGGTGTCTCCCCATACCTACTCTTCCAGGGATTCTCTCACTTTAATACTATCTTGATGGTTTCCAGAACAGAGTTTTCAGAGTGCATATCTGATTTCCTCTCCCAAAACCTAACTCAGTGGGGAGGAAAACCTGCACATTCCATGCAGGATTCCATTTAGCCCAAGCGCGTTGGGCCGTCTTATAAGGAATAGTAGGTCAGAGATGGATGGTGGATACTTTGCCAAAAATAAGGATTGACCACTTAGATTACAGCGTGGGTTCTGATTCAGTTCAGCAGAGTCCAATTTTTGTAGTTCCTGGAGAAAAAGTAGCCTAGAAATAGCTCTTTTGGATGGGTGCCCCAGCAATGAAAGGAGGGAGGCAAGAGCTTGAGGCTATAGACGAATTCCTCTGTCTTCAGTCCTCATAGAAGGCTCGAGTCTGCATGTTGACATCACTTCCTCTCTTGCGGCCCCACACCTAGATCACAACCCATACGGTCTCACAGTCTGGAAATTACCATTTAGGGCCTTCAGGACTTCATCTGGGAAGAGGTCAGGAAAATAGTTACTGTAGTTTGAGCAGAAAGTCCTCATACAGATAATCTTGCATTGCATAGGAAACTTGTTTTAGAAATAACCATTGAGGCAGCTGCTTCATGGCTAATTTTTCTCTGGGATGTGCTGTCAGGCTCAGAGAGTAGAATATTGAGCCTCAGGAACTGTACTCCCCAAAGTACATGGCCGTGTTCGTTGAGCGCACTTTCCAGTTCACGATCCTGCAGTGGCTCACGGGCCCTCTGACGGGGACCCTCCTCATCAAGACACAGCATTGGTAGTGAACCGGAAAGACAGGATGCGCACACGGAGCTGGGCTCAGACTCACCTTCTCACCCTGACACCCACCTGGTAAAACACCCAGAGGTTCCAAGATCCTGATGAAGGAAGACTGTTCCCATAAAGAAGCGGCTTCTTTTGTCACCTCAGGGAGAGATGATTCCTGATGTATGGCCTCCTGCGGCTTCGATGTTCTCCCAGCAGCCTTGGTGGCCGCGGTTGGCTTGTTTCTGAGTCCCTACCTTTGGGGTAGCACCCCTCGCTCATTTCCAGAACTTCTATGCCATGTCCATGTACCCGGCACTTCCCGGGATGGCACGGACCTCCAGGGTCCGTGTCCTTTTCCATGAATCTGAACCATCCTTGCTATTCCCGTGTTCCTCTACCCAGACCGCATTTCTCAGACTGCTTCCTGCAAGCAGATGTGTCTCAGGAATCAGTCTCATTTGGACGATGCTGATGTAGTCACTCTGTACTGGACGAGTCTCTGAACCCAGAAACTCTGTGTGCTGCTTTCGCCCTTTTAAAGAGAGACAAGCTCAGTGTGGGAGGCCAGGGACAGGTAGAGCCTGGGTTCTCAGGATCCTCTGGAATTCTAGCCTCAGCTGGCCCGCTGACTTCCTGACGGGGGCAGCTGAGCTGTCCTGGTGGGGCCTCATGACTGCGTGCCCTGGTGTGCGTGGCTAGAGGGAAGACGATTTTTGTCCCTGAAAGCTATCGTGGCAAGTTCTAAGCTGATGAAGACGTTAGGAATTAGGAGAGCATCTCCGTGGCAACTATATTGCGGGGAAAAAGTGTTCCAAGCATCCCTCTCTTGGTAACCTTTGACAGTTTGAAATAACTTTTAAGCTCTGTGTGGTTTGACAGTAAAATCTAGTAATGAAAACAGATCGTAGGTTTCTCGTACGATATGAGCAACAGTCTTCTAAGAGTTCAGGGCTTTGCAGTGGACTTCAGTAAGACTTTGGGCCTTGGGGCCGTGTGGGGGTTCGTCTCACAGTAGATGTGAAGCTGTTGGAAATCAGTTGCCTTCTTTCTGGACACTAATGTTTTCGGTACAAGTGAAATTAAATTATGTAGTCTAGAACAAGTAATTCTCTGAGTGTACATTACTTTATTAAACTGATGAGAAAGCAAATGCAGGATATTAAATAATGATGATTTCTTACACAAACAGCCATCAGTGGCCTATGCGCACACCACACCGGGCCTACCTTCAGGCTGGGAAGAAAGAAAAGATGCTAAGGGACGCACATACTATGTCAATCATAACAATCGAACCACAACTTGGACTCGACCTATCGTGCAGGTACGCAGACCGTCTACAACTACAGTCACAGGTCATAGAAGCCGAAATGTCCGCGAGCTCGCTGTTCCCGGGGTGAATGTGTTGTTCTAAAGGACCCATGTTTAGGAAGATGTTCTCACAAAGAAAATGTGTGACTCTAAGCCTGATACTTGCCTGAGGGAGAATTCGGTCCGCAGATCAGTCAGTCCATCCCTAGAGACGGTTTTAAAGTGGGGCGTGAGAGCCTGTCACAGTGTGTAGCTTCTCTTCCAGCCCCCCTGGATTCCCTGGGCTGGTTCTTACGCTGGGCTAGTGATTCATTTGTTTCCTTTGAATGTGTTCCTCCATCCGAGCCCCCATCATTAGGTTTAATCATTTCCTCCACGCTGGAAATCGGCCAGACCTCTTATTAGTGCTGGCTGCCTTGTTGTTTGGGTCCACGCTCCTGATCACACGCACAGGGGGAGCCTCCCGCGAAGCTAACTTGTTTTTGCCTCCAAAATAGCTCGCCGAAGACGGTGCGTCCGGATCCGCCACAAACAGTAACAACCACCTAATCGAGCCTCAGATCCGCCGGCCCCGTAGCCTCAGCTCGCCGACTGTAACCTTATCTGCCCCGCTGGAGGTGAGAAGGCTGCCTCGTGCTCTCACCGGGTCCCTCTGTCCCGGCACTGCTCGTGCTCCTTGCTCATCTCACTTGGGTTTGAGTTCTGCAGCCCCGGTCCTCTCTCTGGTCAGTCGTGGTGTCCGTGGTGCAGGGTGCCCTCGTGCAGGCTTCCCTCATCCTTCCTTCATGCTTCTCTGTGCCGCCCGGCTCGCACCCGTGGCCGCCCACCTGAGTCCCATTCTCATTCGGCTGCTGCCACGGGTCTTCGTGCTGGAAGGGGACACCTCTCTTCCGCACTTGCTCCATTCTCCTCGTGTTTTGCTCTTGACCGCGTAAATAACTCTCCCTCTCCGAGACCGATGCCTCCATTGCATTTTCAAACACAGCTGTTGCTTTGATCATTTCTCTTTTTTTCCTTTCAACTGTAGGGCCTGTCGCCGTACAGGCATCCGTGTTTCTGATGCACACTCGCATCTCGAAGCCATGGCTGGGCGTCTGCTTGTGCTCTCCTGTTTGTGTTGGTGTTGGTGCCTTCCCTTCACATCACAAGTGTCCGAGTTAGAGAAACCAGAGAGTGAATGTGTGAAGTTCTGACCTTGACTGTGTCTTAGAGCTAGCTGTGGGCCCAGTCCCGGGGCTCCCGGTGCTGATGACTGGGAGTGGATGTGATCGCTTCCCAGCTGGGGTATAAGTGCTGCGGGTAGCCCCTGTGCTAGTTTGACGGCTGTCTCCGTGGGTGCAGGGTCTTCTGTCTCTACTCTCAAAACTGCCTCCCCCTTCCTCATTAGACTGTGAGCTCATTAAGAGCAGGGGCACGCATTCCTCCGCCCTCTGTATCGTGTTCAATACAGAACCATGTTTTGGGTGTGTACTGAGTAAGCCGTCCAATGACCTTCGTTGTAAGTACTTAAAACTGTTGTGTGTTTAACCAGCCGAGAAACTTGGAAAGTTAGATAGGTTGAAAAGTAAATGGATGACAGAAACAGGTTTCAGGAGCTTCTCTGTTGTGCCTCCAAAGAGGAGCGTTCCTTGTGTACCCAGGTTCGTTTCGAGACCTCCAGAAGAGCCCCTGGTAAGCGTTCTAATGCTCGTTATTGTTCCTTAGGGCGCCAAGGACTCGCCCATACGCCGGGCTGTGAAAGATACCCTTTCCAACCCACAGTCCCCACAGCCATCACCTTACAACTCCCCCAAACCACAACACAAAGTCACACAGAGCTTCCTGCCGCCCGGCTGGGAAATGAGGATAGCGCCCAACGGCCGGCCCTTCTTCATTGACCATAACACAAAGACTACAACGTGGGTAAGGCTGCTGCTTTTATTTGGTTCCATTTTCATAGCAAGGTCTGCCATTGAGTCCAGGATTTCCTTACTCAGGAGCCCTGTTTCTTGGAGGGGAAGGTTCCCTGACCCTGAAACATGGCCCCAAGGAGACCTCCTCAGCCTACATCTGGACGTGGCTTGGCAGGGCCGGTGGGGGTGGGAGGTGGCGAGGAGGGGGCCTCTGGGCACAGGTTTGTGGCTGCCTCTGGGATTTGCGCCAGGCTGCGCGCCATTTCTTCATAGGACTCCTGGAAGGTTCTAGTCCTGACAGTTTACCATAGTGGGGAGAAAGGTGTCATGCTCCCCAGGGCCAGAAATTTGATGTCATGGCTTCATTTCCCATGATCCTCTAATTTTATTAGGAGTTCTAATCTTTTTTTAAATCATTTCTCCTCATCAGTTTTTTCTGCACTTCTGTTGACACGATCACCTTTATTTGATGTGTCCTTTTAGTCTTCACTGTTCATGTCACATTCATGTTTTACACCCCTGTGCTCTGTCTCATTCCTTTAATTGGGCGTTAAGAGATGTACCGAGGACTTCGGTTGTAAATTTGTTAGATCTTTCTGGTGAACGTTTCGTCAAAACTGATTCCTGCTGCTGTTACTCTCCCATGCGCCCCTGAATCCTGCGGGAGAGACAATCTGTTGGATTAACGAACACAATCTGATGAATCAGAGGTGCCCATGCACATCTCTATATGCCTCGGTCCGTCCTTCATTCCTGAGCTGAATTCGTGGTGTCTTATTTAACGTAGCACGTAGGTCCTTTTTAGAAGTCAGTGGTGTGTTTCTGCTCTGTTGGTCTCTACACCTATGATTAAACCGCATTTGGTTTTCTTGTTTCTATTTCTGATGCTGCAGGAAGTGTTGCTTTTCTTCCTGTCCCTTGTATACTTGCCTAATTATCCAGGTACAGAGCTTAAGTCTGTCCTTCTGTCTGTCATCTGTGCTGGTGGAGTTTGGGTGATGGTTGCTGGCCCAGCCACGTGGTCTTACACTTCCAGCAAACACGTGTAAATTCCCACTTCCAGTGAAGGCACCAGGTGTTGTGTACAGTTGATAGAACAGTAGTGTTGTGTTAGGAAAGAGGCCTGGACCAAAGTGGCCAGTCACTCCCGCTTGGCCCATGGTGTCCGTTCACTTAGTCCCTAAAGGGTTCATGCTTTAACATCCGGTGGCTCGTGACGCAGCACGTCTCCCCAAGGACGTTCTCTGCCTTTGAGGCAGGATCGTGCCTTTCATGGTGGGGCATCCAGCGTGCTTGGCTCCTGCCGCTGAAGGCTAATAGCCACCATTCCTCCCCCGCCCCCTGCCACGGGGACAACCAAAAATGCCACCACACGTTCTAAACAGTCCGTACTGAGACCCACTCAAAGTTCTTCCTCTTCGGAGGTGAGGGGAATTCATCATGGAGATCTGGTGACATTTGATTTAACGAATTCACAACCGTTCCCGAGGCCCATGCCAGTGTGTCGCTCTGTCCAACGTGCCTTTTCGGCCAGAGATACTATGACAGGATTGTGGGCAAGTTGAGAATGAAAGGCCGCTCTTTGGAAAAGACAGTCATAGAAAGAGGTTTTTAGGCCTGCCTTTCCCTGGTGGATGTGGAACCTGCAGCTGTCAGGTTGTGCTTTCTAGCCCAGAGCCAGAAATGGGAGCTCCAGACGCAGGGTGGGTGTCCTCGGAAGAGATGGATGAGCTAATGTACGGGCCGCTGTGGCTCGCTCCCCGCCCCCCCCCCCCCCAAGCTGCAGGTAGAGGCATTGGAACGAGCTTAGCAGTCCAGGCTCTGAACCTCCTCGCCATTATTCACGCCACAAGTGCTGTGGAATTACAGCTGGCGTGGTTTCTGTCAAACCTCCACACCAGCTTTGTCTGTTGCCTGCATCGTTGCTCAACGAACCCCAGGTTGAATTTCCCGTTGCCCGTTTCCTCCCAGATCCTTGTTGACTTGTGTACTCATTTCACATTTTAATGTGTTAAACCAGTGTTTTGTTGCTGCTGCTGCTGCTGTTGAAAATCCTCAGGGTGACAACTGGAAAGGCCCCCAGTGACTCCCCTTCCCCACTCAGCTCAGAGGTGCTGGGCCAGCAACGTCACCCATTCGAGAAAAGGCCTGTACAGAGTGCGCTCCGTGGAAGGCACCCGCTCACCCGCCTCTCCGTTTCCATGAAAGACGGAGGGAAGGGTAAAAGACGGTTTTCAGCTTAGAATCTGTTTGGAGTTGGTTCGTGTGTGTGTGTGTGTGTGTGTGTTAAGAGAACAGCATAGCTCTTCTTGGAAGGTGAGCTTTATGATGGAAGCAGGAAGAGAAACTGGTAGGACAGGTTGGGAATTACGAGAGCACTGGTCCTGCCTCAGTCTGTGTGCTCTTGCTTCCTGCATGTAGCCAGCAGCACGAGAAGATACAGGCCGACGTGTCCCCTCGTATACGCTGATAGAGGCAGATTCCTTTTGAAGTCTATTTATAAAACACAGCCTTTCACACACCGGAGTAACGCAGGCCGGGTGCCAGCGGTCTGTCCGGGATAGGGTCAGACCACATCCAGGGAGCATCACTCTGTCCCCACCTGGGTCCTCAGGGCCAAGGATGCGTGCTGGAGGCCACCAAGTGCCCAAAGGCAGATGACACGAGGCCCTCGGTTGCCCATTCTGCTAAGGAAGCAGCTGGAAGTGTGTGTATGTAAGAGTGTGTTTATGTCTTCTGGAAGACAGAGTGTTGGCTGCTTTTTGTAGCGAGAGAGAATGTACCTTCAGTAAGTGGCAGGTTTGTTTTGTGCCCAGGTCCAGCCTAATAAACCTCACTGTGGCGTAGGCATGGTTGTTGACTTCTCCCAGGAAGGAAAAATCACAGCTGTTTGTTTGACCCAGCCAGCATTCCCATATTTTATGTATTTCTAAAACTCTGCTAGGAAAATCTACCCCCCCTTTTTTTAAGATGTCGATCTTTGCCTTCTGTTCAAAAAGTTTTCCCTCTATATTGAGGGAAGCAGTTGTGAAATGGCGTAAGAATGTTCTCATGGTGCTTGAGGACAGGGAGAAACTCCTCGTGGGTTTTGCATATTTTACTCATTTATATTCATTTTTATTTCTGTTGTCGGAAACATCTTCAGTAGTCCCGCTTATTGTCACCCCTAACGTTGTCACGAGTCTTGTGGGGCCTTGGCTGCCTTCACCTGCTCCACCAGCTTGGGGGCCGGTAGTTCAAGGGACTCACCGTGGGGGGGGGCGCTACGTAGCGCCCTCTAGGTTGAGCCGGTAGAGCTTGGTGGAAGGCGGGTGCTGCCATTGTTTTGACTTCCGGTGGTATAATAAAATAATAGAACCCCAAGGGCCTCTAGCCCTCACAGTCTACGAACTCCGGGTTTCCATGCCAGGCCATTTTAGCAGACCTGTAAAATTGAGTTTTCTGCTTCATGCTCCTCATCTCACACCCCCGCACTTTTCTGTAACTTCACCTGCTGCTTTCTGTTTGAGTGTCCTTGAAATCACCAGCTTTTTACTGACTGTCTCTCACAGTAGCCAGTGTGTGTGAGTGCGGCATGGCTGGGGTTGCATGCGGCATCCGGGAGCTAGTGTGGTCAGTAGCTGGGAAGGGGGCGCCCAGGGGGCCCTGTGGTGGGCATCCCCGGCCCCAGCTCAGAGCTGGCTCTCAGTGGTGCTCCCAAGTTTTTCCTCTGTCCAGAGTCAACCTGTCAAAAACGTTTACCCAATTTCCAGCTTCTTGGACCTTAAAAATCCAGAATCTTACTGTGTCTGTTTACAGTACTGTTTGTGTTCCAGTATACAGCAGAATACTGGACCGATTTCATGCCTCTCATTACCCTTTAAAAAGGGTGTCAGTGAGGGGCGCCTGGGTGGCTCAGTGGGTTAAAGCCTCTGCCTTCAGCTCAGGTCATGATCCCAGGGTCCTGGGATCGAGCCCCACATCAGGATCTCTGCCTGCCTCTCTGCCTACTTGTGATCTCTGTCTGTCAAATAAATAAATAAAATCTTTAAAAAAAAAAAAAAAGGCATCGTAAACTTCTGACACGATTTATTTCTTCAGTTAGTAGTTTGCCCTAGTGAATAGAAAGTCAGGGTTGGCTTTTTTGGGGTTTGTTTTTTGGTGGGTTTTTTTGTGTTGTTTTTGTTTGTTTTTAATATACTTTGCCAGTTCCAAAAATCTGTCACTTTGTTATAATCCAGTGATGCTAACAGCTTACACTGTTGAATTGAGAAATTTTTTTAACAGCTCTCTTGGAGTATAACTTACGTGTCCTATAGTTCACCTGTTAAAAATACACAAGTGAGTGGTTTTTAGACCATTGAATAAATAATGTGTGACCCTCCCTGTAATCAGTTTGAGGGCATTTTCATACCCATAAGCTGTCACAAAGTGATTTTTATTATTTTCCAAGGTTTATACCAGTTACTTCATTTTCTTGTTGCCTTGGAAAAGTGGTGAAGCAGAAAACCTTTTAGTGATTTGACAGCAACAAAGGCTTTCATGTAATTGAAATAAAGGGATTTTTTTAGGTTTCCTTTTGTTGCTGTTGTTTTAATCTCAGGCTTATTTGATTGACAGTGTGCTATTCTGAGTTTTATCATTTGTTTCCTAATCTTCTGAGTTTCAAGCATGAATTCGCTGAAATTCATTGCACTTTGTTGGGTCTGTGTTCATGAGAGGGCGCTCCCAGACTCTGGGTGAGGGCTTTCGGGCAAGTTCTCCTGGTCTCAGCAGCTCGGTGTCCTCATCTAAAGGAGCAGAGATCATGTGTGCGTAACCTCCTGTGCTTTGTCAATTATAAAGCATGACCCGAGATGCCAGAGCACATATTTCTCCTTCGTTGTGTTGTTGTTTTTTTTTTTTTCTCTTTTTGTTGGTTTTTTGTAGTATCTTATGAGCCATATTCCTTAAGAGAAATCTTTGGCAAACTTTCAAGTATTGAGACATAAATGAGAATCTCATTTACAGGAGCGCATCAGGAATCTCAGTAAAGTTCTCCAGTTAGGGGTAGGAGGTATTACGTGATGAGGCCACTGAACTCTGGCCAGGACACGACTTGACCCTCAGATCAGAGTCACAGATCAAGGAGTAGAAGAACCCAGTAGGAAGCTCGGGACCGATGGGAAGGCTGGCTGCCCTCACCCGCAGCTCAGTAGCCAAGAGAGATGTACACACCACCATCCCCACCCCCTCTGCCCAGGAGAGCCTCATCTACACCGGCCCTCTCCATTCTGGTTTCCATAGTAACCTTCCTGCTGGGACTCTCTTCCTCTTCACCTGCTAGAGGTCTTGTGGAAAACACTTCACCTTTAATTGAAATATCCTCATTGTTCTGCTTTCACCAAGGACGAGGAGAAGAATAAAATCGTTCTTGAGAGCTGGTCAGCCAGCCTTCCTATACAAAGAGAAGACCTCTCTTCCCCAGGGCAGGCAGGAGAGCGGCTCCATGCCCTTGGACCGCCCCGCTCCAGAAGGGGAGGAGCCAGTGACATCACACACGGAGTCCCTCGTAACGTCCTCTGCCTTTGACATTTTTTCTTGCAGGAAGATCCACGCCTGAAATTTCCAGTACACATGCGGTCAAAGGCATCTTTAAACCCCAATGACCTCGGCCCTCTTCCTGTGAGTACACTGGAGACACGCGGACGAGTCTCAAAGTGTTTATCCATTCATCTGCACCATGTTGATGGAGAGACCCTGTGGGCCTTCTCTTTCTCCAGGCATTTTTAGGTCCCGTTGGTCTGTAATCGCTTCATAGAATTGGGTGCATGGCTGAATTCCAAAAGCACATTTAGTCGATGCCCTATACTTGTGAAAGAGTTTTCTGAACGTTAGCGTCTCAGAGAAAGTAGACCCTGTAACTAGAATGTAAGAGGCGGTCTCTACACGTGACTGGTCAGGCCGCTCGCATTTACTTTCTAGCTTTGCAACCGCTAGGTTCCATCCGTCCTGCTAATGCAGTCACTGGAACAGAAATACTGAAAACAGTGGGAGACAAAGGAAGTAATCACCGACGATTTCTGTAAATCATTAGCCTGCAGATGTATTTTAAGTTTTTCTCTCCTCTTGAGGACTGTCTATAAAATTTAATTTCTTTGCTGGTTTATTGTCTCTGGGGAGCCCAAGTGGGCGTTGAGGTCTGTTTACTTCATGTTAGGCTGGATTGAAACTTCACCCACTACTTTCTCAGCCTCCCCCCATCCGCAGTCAAAAAGCCGTATGAGGGCAGGAAGGTGGGGAGACTCGATGCTCCCGTAGAACAGGCGGTGCTGGGAGTTCTCGAGGGGATTTTCCCAGCACAAGAACCTCTCCATTGCCTGGTCTGTGGCGGCACGACTTCAATCTGGAAAGGTTAGGGTTCAGTCTTCGTTCCTCCGGCTTTACACAAAGATCCCTCCCTCTCCAGAACTGTCTGGTTCCTGGGTTGAGATGGAAAGAGCCTGGAGAGAGCCAGAGACCGAGATCGCGGGTTGTCGTCCCGTGTTGGATCCCTGAGTTGCAGTAGCAAGTAGGCACCGTTCAGATAAGGAGGGCATTCCGGCCTTCCGTCGGAAAAAATACCCAAATCTATTTCCTGAGTCCAGAGAGAGAGAGAGAGAGAGAGAGAGCGCGCACACCAGGGAATCTCAGCCGGTAGGTCCCTCGGCCGCGCGGTGACAGGACTAAAGCCTCCGGCTCTGGCATGTCTAAGTCAACCTCCCTCCTCCCTTCAGTACTCGGTATGAGCTACTCAGTCCTCAACTCGCCTGTTCCATGGAACCCCGGAGTCGCTCTTAGAAGCTTTTGACAGAGCAGGCCCTGCTTCCCTGGTCACCACACAGCGAGTGAGGGCGCCGGAGGCTGGCGGACACGTGATACAGCGAGTTGATAGAGTTGAGATGTTTGTGGTTTGTTCTTAACCTGACAGCGTACCCTGGATGAGAAGAGCCAGAAAGTGTCCTTGGAGTGTTTAAATTTAGCCATTGAGATCGATTGATTGATTTACTTATTTATTTATTTATTTATTTATTGGAACTGTTAGCTAATGGTTGTATATTTTCTTTCTCTCTCTCTCTCTCTCTCTCTTTTTCTCTACTACCAGCCTGGTTGGGAAGAAAGAATTCACTTGGACGGCCGAACGTTTTATATCGACCACAGTAAGTAGGCTCTTTCATGGGCACACAGGCATGGCAGGTGGAGGGACGGGGGAGACGGAATCGTTCACAGATTGTAGTGAAAGGCTTGTCATTTTACTCTTTGTCCAGGCAGCCAGGTGTTCTGTGGCGAGAATGAGCCCAGAGAGTCAGTGCCCTCGTACGGTACTGTGCATTCCTCCCAAGTTTGCTTGAAAGGAGCCCATCAAGCTTTTACCCGATTTGATCTTGTGACCTATTAACTTTTTTTTTTGTCCCATTAAAAAAATTTTTTGGGTCGATAACCCCTTGATCTCTGTGCTTTTAATAAATACACTCTAGTAATAGAAAATAAGGTTAGACATAATAATGGAGTCAAAAATCTATGTGTGAGCCATGCTGGAAGCAGCATGTGTCTTCGACACTACCATCAAAGGTCTTACGGCAAGAAGCCTGTTCTGACTTATTTTCTATTCATAGCATGTTCCTTTGCACCCGACACACTAATCTATATGTAGTTCGTATCTTGAAATTACAGTTGCTCCAGCACCTATGAATAAATGTGCGGTTTCTCATTTCAACTGAAAGTTAAAATAATAAAGGTTTCACTTTTAGTCAGTGTTGTTTTTGGTTTTTGTTTTTAAGGCAACATGTCCTCCATGGTAGCATACTTGTATATCCCCCAGAACTTCTGGAAAATGTGTATGTAAGAGAAGTCTTCAGTTCTGTTGAGAGGCATGTGCAGCTGGTCGGATTTTGTCCTTTGTTTTCATTTGGTTCCTAAAGATCAGCGAGTCAGCCCCAGGTTTCTCCAGCCTCACATCCTCTTAACTAATCAAAAGTCCCCCGGGGAGCCGGTGGCTGGAGAGTCGGACCACGGGTGCCCTCGTGAGCTTGAGAGACTTTTATAAATTAAAGGAGCCCAGCAGTTGAGAATTAAACCAGAAGTAGAATTCCTAGGGCTATTGAGAGAATGAGCTACCTTTGGTTAAAATTCAGTAATTCAAGGTACATAAGCTTAGTTTTGTCTTTGACCAGTAAGAGTACTAAGGGTTTGCCTGCTTTCCAGAGTTTTACAGTGAGCCTAAACTTGCTACCATAAATGCTATAAAATGTGTGTACTGCCACTTTTTTCTCTAATATGCTGTTTGTTATCGTTTTACTCCTAACATAATTTGTTAAAAGAAGGGAGGGGACACACTCTTTTTTCCACAAAGAACAAAAAACAATTCCTCTTTTAGTTTTAATGCTTTGCAATTTCAGTTTTCAAAGGTAGGTATGAGTAATAATGATCTTTTTCTTAAAATCGTAGCCTGTAGCCTAACCTTGGTCTGCTATACACAGAATATTTCTCACAGCATCGTGGCCATGTTCTGGCTGCTGATCTGACATTCAGGTCAACCTGAAAAGAATTTTATGAATGTTCTTAATGCCAGGGCCCCCCAGACAAGAAAAACTCTAGTACAAAAGTCCATCCTAGTGTACATGAGAAATAATAAAGATCATAGACTATTTTCTTAGTGCTATGCGTAGACTAGTATAAGACAGAGTAGGTGCTTAATAAACAGTGACTTGAAGCTAATTCACGGAGGGTCCGTGGTGAAGGCGTGAGGCAGGTGAAGTCCTTGGTCGGAAAGTGGAGAGAACTTGCCTCGGGGAAGCAGCAGCCAGGCTACCCCTGCTTCTGTTCGTTGGGAGGCAGGAGAGGGTAGTTTTGCTAAATGTCTGGGCTGTTCCTCCTTCCTGATCAGTCCAGCAGTCAGTGCCCTCCGAGCACTCAGCTCCCTCCCTTCCCACTCCCCTTGCCAGAACAGACCGCCTGTCGGAGGCTCCTCTTTGCTCCCGGGGATGGTATAAACCACGTACAGTGCCTGGTCGATCTGAGCTACAAAAGGTGGTATTTTCAGTCCTTTACATGGAGATTAACGTTTGCCTTTGCTCTCTACCCTTCTAAAAGGGTCTCTGAACCAGAGAATAGTGGAAATTAGCAAAAACCGTGAAAGAGAAAAGATCGGTTTAGGATCACCTCGTTTGCTGTTGATGCAGCGTTTCTGCCATTTCTCCCGTTTGTCAAGGTTTACTCAATGGAAACCTATAAAGGGGTACATGTCAGTGAAACAGTTAACTTCACGTGCTGCTTCACCAAAACCCGGCCTGTGAAAAGCACAGAATACGTGTCTTTTTAAGAAGCCCCATCGGGCTGACAGGTGCTCTCCAGAATGCCTTTCCCTCACCTGGTAGGTGATGTTTTAAGAACGCTTTTACCTTCCAGATGAGCCCTCTCCTTCCAAGCAGTTTCCCCACATCGGATTTCTTGAAAAATTTTGCATCTCCCTTTGCTGTCCTGCCGCGTGCAGGGCAGAAACCACGCCATCCCTGCACGTGGCATTTTCCTGTGCGGCCTGTTGTCTCAGGACAGATGGAGAGTCATCCTGTCTCCATCATCACCGGCACCCGGGACTGCACACAAAGGACAAAGACATCAGTGACCTTGTCCTTTAAACAATGAGGCTATCTATTTTTGCTTCCTAAACTCTTGAGAAGTCAGACATTTTCAAGATTAGAAATAACCATCTTAAAGCCATCATTTCAGAAGAGCTGAAGTATTGCCGTTTATCAGATAGCTCCTGTCTCAAGCCTGGGGTAAGAGGTTAAGGGAAGATCTTGAACCGAATCACTGCCTCTCTTAGGGGTCATGTGGTTCTTAAAGCCCAGGGATGCCCTTCGTCTCAGTCCATGGCCACAGGTGTCTGAGACACAAAGCTAGAAAAGAAAAGAGAATTCCAGTAAGGCTATAAAATCCTATTTTCGTCTTTCTTGTCAACAGTCTTAGCAGACCTGTTAACAGTAGCTAAATGAATGGAGTTTGTCATTCTTCTTCATTCCTGTCCCTTTATTTCAAATACAATGATGGCAAAAAGCAAGTTTACATTCAGAAGTTCTGGAAAATGAATAAATGGCCACTGCACACTCCTGTCCTATATTGACAATACTTAGCTGTAAATCGATCTGCACGGTCACCACACAGAAACTTGGGAGCCCCAGGAAGCATTTGCAGTGTTGGGAGAGGAGTGAACCAGCTTCGAAAAAGCAGAACAAGTAAAGACCACACGAGCTTGCCACGCGGCCCGGCGCCAGGGCTGGAGGCTGGCTGCGGGAGGGCCTTAGGAACATAAGAGTTTTCGGATGGATCCTAAGGGATGAGTCAGATTTATCCAGGAAAGCCCGGTGGAGAGCGAGCCCCAGAGGGAGAAAACAAGCAGGTGTATGAAGGTGTGTGGACTGGGCCACCGTCCAAGCACTGTGGTGGGGCAGCAAATGGCCAGGGCTCTGTGAAGGCACGTGGGTCCCTTCTGGGGGCAGGAGGGAGGCCCTAAGAGTTTTTCTGGAGGGGCCTGACAATTGTCAGATGTGTTCTTTAGAAAGATCCTCATGGCAGAACTACAGAGGAAGGCTCGAACTGGGCTGAGTGAGCCCAGGGCCAGGGAAACATAGGGCAGAGTCCATGGAAGCGATCCGCCCTCCAGAAAGCAGCTTTCTCAGTGAGATAGGGGACACAGCTTGGCAAGCGTCAGAGGAGAATGGCAAGGGAGGATAGGGATGCGGCCAGTGCCGGGTTTGAACAGTGAGTGTGCTCTGGTGTTGGCATTTGGGAGTGCAAGAGGAACGGGTTTTGTTTCTGGAGGATTATGAGTTTGGTTTTGGTCAAGTTGGATTTGAGGTTGCCATGGGAAATGCGGGCACACATGTCAAGGGTAGATCTGGATAGACTGGGAGGCAGCAGGTATAGTTCGGCTTTGACCCAGGTAGCTAGGTGATAGGACTATGGTCCAGGGAGCTGTCACTCAGCTGTAGTCTCTGTATTTCGTTTTCTTTCATTCTCTATCACAACGGCAACTTTTACTTTCCAGATATGCATGAGGTAAGGGACTCAAAATGCCTTTTGCTTCCATCAAAGTTCTCTAAAACCATTGAAATGTCTCACGTACATTTCCTGCCAACGTGAATCTAGAATCCTGTGCTTCAGCAGTTGGATTTTAAAACTTGACCTCTACTTTCGTTAAAGTAATTAGAATACCAGATTTGGAGAAATTCCTGCTACGGTCATTAAAACCAAATTTTTTGCTTATTCTTATCCGTCTGTTTATAGGATATGTAGGAAATGAGCAGAATCAATATTTTTAATTTTTTTTTTAACCAGCTTAGATTCCCTGAAGCCCTAGAGAGAACCCATTGTCCCCCAGTCTTCCCTCCCCATACATTTCACACGAATCCATTTCCCCTTCCCGCACACACCACAATCCCCGAGTCAGAAAACCCCGTGATTCGGGGCACCTGGGGCACCATGTCACCTACACCCCTGGAATAATTGCAGAGGTGCCATTGAACAGTCTTGCTGACCCTGACTCATTTAGAAGAAAGAAACACACTTCTTGCCAGCGTGACCAAAAGGGAAACCTTTCTCTGTCCTCTTCATTGGCTCTATCTGATGCTCATGGTTTTGGACTGCTCAGCCGCTCTGATTTTTGCGTGCATATGAGTGACACGAGTAATAGATTATTCATTCGTCCAGTGTAGGATTCTAGGTTGAAAGCAGTTTGCCAACAGTGTAAGCAAAGAAAAAAATACTTGAAATGAGAAAAATCGTGTGTGTGTGTCTGTGTGTGTTAACTTTTTAGGGACTAAGTCTTGTGCCTTTTTTCAGTTAAAGGGAGATCAATTTCAAGTTATAAACCCTTGAAAGAACAGGGGTTTATAATTGAAATTTTGGCAGGTTTTCTTGCCAAAAATGGTGTGAATAGATGGTTTGGCTTTAGTCGTGCATTTTTGATGGAGTGTTGTTAACTAAACAGTATTGGGGGAGAGGCTGCCCTATAGACTAGGTGCTCTTCTAACCCTAAAATGCTAAGTTACTCATTTTGGGGGACAGCTTTTGAAAAACCCAGAAATAATTCTTTTAAAAACATTTTGGACACAGAATAGATTGGAAATGCTGATTTTTTTTTTTAAACATTAATTTTCAGATAGCAAAATTACTCAGTGGGAAGACCCAAGACTGCAGAATCCAGCAATTACTGGTCCGGTCAGTATTCTCAAGTTTTCACTCTTCGGTGTAATATTTGGGTTGCATCTAAACACGTATTTCTGGAATATTACCGCTTACCCAGTGCCAGGGGCCTGGTGTGGTTGGCTAGTTCAGAATCGCCCTCATCTCCTCCTCACTTGAATTCCCGGGTGGGATCCAACTGCATTTGCCTTTTCGAAGGGCTTTCACTAGAAAGGAAAAGAAAGTGCTTGGCTAATGGTAACAAAACTAAACGTTTTCTTTTCACGTTTGTAAAAAGGTGGATTAAAGGTCCAACAATTACAATGTTCTCTCTTTTTATACAAAGCCAAGCCCTGTATTTGTAATTGTAGCATTCTGTCCTTTCTTTTGGCCAAGGGTGGTAAATGCATGCTAACAGATTTAAGCTGTATTCTGACTCTCTTCCAGCGTGGGACGTCTGGAAAAGTTTGGGTGAGGTTGTAGCCAACCTCTGGAGCTGGCAGAGTTAAGAACTCCTGTCTCTGCTGACCCACTCAGTTCCTCGCAGCCCCCACGTAGACGCCGGGCGCAGAAGGAAGCTAGGTAGAGCGCCCTCTTAAAGTCCTGCCACATGCTGTGTTCATAAGGACTTGGTACCGAACACCACGTGGGTCACGGTCACCGGCAGGGAATGGACCAGCATCTCTGGCCAGTGTTTATATGAGTGCGGGGAGCTAATTTGGAATTACAGGAAACATGTGGCCTCAGCAAAGCATTGCAGATTTGGGAATCTGCTAAAAACTGGAGGAGGAGCAAAAGGAAAGAAAGCATATTGAGTGCTGAGCTAAGAGGCCGTTAGGTATTTTTAAAATACTGCTTTTGTGGCTTTAATTTGATTCCATTCAAAGTAGGTTCTCAATTAACAAAGGTAAGTCCATTTGAAAACGTGAAAGGTAATGCCATGCAAACGTACCTTTGATATTTGACATCCCCTTAGTTTAAATTGTTGGATTTGTTTATTGGCTTTGTTCAGCTCCTTTGCTACTGTGTAACGCCAAGTGCCCAATCATACCTCAGTTAAAACAGCTGCTTTTTATGTGACTTCAACACCTGGCTTACTACCATGGCTTCCTTTTGATACATTCACAGTCACGATAAGGTGTTAGAGTCCTGTTTTCTCTTCTACATCCTGACAAACAAGGTATTCAGGAATCAGTGAGGTTTTCAAGTGACAGAGGACTTCTGACATAATTCTGAAGCCTTTGGAAACATCTCTATCACTTAACTGGTCATCTACCTTTACTCAAACACTGTTAGTTCTTACTGGTGTTGAAAATTATTTAGCATCATATATCCAAGTAAATTTGACCCAAAGAAAGATCCTTTTTTTTTTTTTTTAAATTAACAAAAGAGCCTTGTTTTACTCTTTCATTAGTAATAGGGATACTTCTTTCAGGAAGAGCATGTATATTTAGGTAATTATCAACTTAATACAGACAGCTGGCTTTTGTTGTCATTCAGTTCTGAATATTTGGTAATTTCCATGATTTCTTTCTCTCCTTGACTTACAAGTTATTTAGAATGTGCTTTTCATTTCTAAGAGTATGGAAGGGTTTTTGCCTATCCATTTCTTACTAATTTTCCAATTTTACTGCATTGTGGTCAGAGAATATTATCTATGGAATATTGATTACCAGATATTTGAAACTTCCTTGGCAGCTTGGCCATTTTTTATAAATGTTCCTTTTGTGTTTGAAAAGAATGTGTATTCTGTCTTTGTTGGGTATAGAGTTCTTTACATGTCCATTAAATCAAGCATACGGTGTTCAAATTATCCATTTCCATCACTGCTTTTTTTTTTTTCCTGGCCGTTCTGTCTAACCAAGACAGTAGTGTCAGACTCTCCGATGGCAAGCATGGCTTTATCAGTCAATTACATTCACTTTCTCTTCTTTAGTATTTCCCTGGTATGTCTTTTCTCCCACTCAATTACCTGTATTTTTCCCCTTTCCTTACCTTCTGTTAGGTTGATGAAGTACCCTTTATTTCCTTTCATTTTCTATACTTGCTTTGAAGTTGTATTTCCTATTTCTGTGCTCCCGGTGCCTACATTAAAGTTTTCAGTCAACGTAACTTCATGTCAAAAGTAATAGCTCTGTACTCGCCTCCTGAGCAAGGTGGGACTTGAGGGAACTCTCAAGCCATTCTTCCCACTCACTCTCCGTTGTTTGGCAACATTTTAAAATTTTCAAAGAGCCACAACAGACAAGTGCTTATTTCCTTCCGGTGTGTGTAGACAGATTTCTTCGCCCACATTGGTTCTTAGACCTGCTGTTTAAACACCAGGTTATCCTCCACATGAAGCATGGTTCCTGGTTCTCAGAGTGTTGTCTACAGATCAGCAGCACCAGAATGATCTGGAAGCTTCTTCGTGCAAATAGGGGTGTCCCAGCACAGGCCTACTGAAAGTCAGCGAGGTCTGTGTGTGAACACCCCCTCCCACGGTAGGCCTTGTCGCTCAGGCAGCACTGTCTGAGAGTGGGAGGCTCTTCTCTGAGAGGGAGGGCTTATCTGATCTCTCTGGTAAATGGCAGTTCAGCTCTAGAAGCCTTGGCTAACAGTTGTTTTCCTAAAACTTTGGAGATCTTCTTTCTTGTTTTCCGACAACTGTTGAGAAGCTTGTTGATTGTCATTTTTTTGGTGGGTAAATCTTTCTTTCTCTGGCAATTTTGATTTTCTCTGCGACTTTGGCATTGTATCGTTTTGCTCTCATGAACCTGAGTGTGGATGTCTTTATATTGATTCTGCTTTGGACTCGCTGTAATTCTTCAATATGAGGACCCTGTCTTCCCTCCATTCTAGAAGATTCTCAGCAGTTATTTCTCACATACTGTATCTTTGCCATTCTTCCTGGTTATCTGTACCAGTACTCACATACTGGGTATGTGATTCACCTTTACCTTCTGTCTTCCTAATCTCTTAGCTTTCCTGTTTTCCATCTCTCTCCCTTTGACACTCTCTCTCTCCTCTCCCTCTCCCCCTCCACCCCCAGTATCTATCTCATTGCTGTATTGTGGGCTCAGTTCTCCCAGCTGATTCTTTCTTATTAAGCTTTTTATAACCTACCCTTTACCAGTTAATTGTATCTATTACTTCATTAACCGTGTTTAATTCTCATTCTATTGGGTCTTCTTAAATTTGCTTGGTCTTTTCAGTTACTGTTATTCTGTCGTGCTCTTTCATTTTTTATTTTCTTTTTTAATTCATACATAGCTCTCTGATCATTCTTAAAATGCTTATTTCGTATTCTCTTTCGGATTATTCTGTTATCTCTGAAATCTCCCACATGTCGTGTCTGTAGACTCTCCTCCATGGTAGTACAGTTTAGTTCAGTTTCTAACCAGTTTCAGTTTATAATTTGTGTGTGTGCGCTCATCTTTTTTTTTCTTTTTTTCTTTTCCTTTTTTTTCCGCCCCCCATGAGGCACTTACAAGACCTGGCCTGTGTTTACCGTGAACTTCTTAGCTTGGGATCATGCAGACCCAGTTACTAGAACTGTGGACTTCATACCCACTTTGGTGTAGGCTTAGAGTATGACTGTATTACAGGTCTGTTTCTTTTTGTTTTTCTCTCGTTTGTGGTCCTGGACAGAAGGTAAGCTTCCTTACAACTTTCCTGGGCTGGTGGGTAGTTTTCTTGTCCCCATGTCAGATGGAGGTTTTAAGCAGGGAACTCTGTTCTTACTCCCTAGGTCGTGCAGACTATAGGCCAACTTCTGTGCCCCCCTCCCCCCCCGTGAGGATTAAAATCCCAGCCCAAGCACCAAGTCTAGGTCCAATGCCCACTTCTTTAATTTTAAGTCTTTCTGCTTATCTGGAACCTCGAGTTTCTCTTTTCCCCCAAGTTAAAAAAAAAATACCCAGTTTCAGGGGGTGGGGTGCCTTCCTGTGGCGGCCAGCGCAGCATTACTGTAAGTCAGTATGCTCTCCGTGTTCCAGGCATCACCAGTGCAAGTGTTAAGTGCTGTCCGTGCTTGCTGCTCTTATGAATACTCTCATGTTCGTGTCACGCTTTGTACTTTACTGAGAACCTTATAATCAGCCGCTTTGACAATTCAGAGCAGGTCCCCTCCGGAAGATAGGGAAGATGATGCTGTTCCCGGTTTGTCAGCAGCTCAGAAAATTAATTGTGTCGCCCTTAGTTCCAGTAAATGCCAAAAGTGGAAGTTGAGCGACAGGTGTGCTGACCTCTCCCCCGAGTCTCCGTGTCGGACACGAACCCTCCTCCGGAAGGAGCTCCGGCACCAACTGGACTAGGATGGACAGAAAATATTCAGGCCCAACTACTGCGACAAGGCAGCACGTCACTTTTGCTCAAAATAGGAAACCTATTTAATAAAGAGCGAAGGGCTTGAATCAACAGGCACGTTAAGTTCTGAAGCAGACTTTATATTATAAGCTAGATTGTACATAAGAAAATAAGATGCCACATTTTCAAGAGCGAAAGTAAACGGTCTGGCCTGTCCAGTACAAGACATGGCCAGCCTACCCTTGTCATTCTCTTCAGAGGCTCCGCAATATGGATGTCTTTGTCCTGCTCCGCTGTTGGCATCTGTTGAGAGTATAAAAACCTCCTTATTCTACTTCTTTTTATTCATAAGAACTCTCTCTAGAGAGAAGAGATAAGTGTTGGAGGAGGATAATGATTTTTCAATTTTCATGCCTCATTCCCCAGAAAGAAAGACCAGAAATACCTCAGCATTTTATTTCCTCCCACATGTAATCAGCACCTCCCAGTTACAAGGCAGACAGGAGAGGAGAGAGCACAGGCTGGGGGCAACATTTTAAAATACATCCCCTCCCCCTCCCTGTCATTTAAGACTCTTGAACTTGAATTTTAAGCCTTTCTTAACATTTTCAGGGAGCACACAAAACCAAAAAGTAGTAAGAGCTGGGGATCACAGATTTTTGGAAATGGAAGAGCCTTGAAGTGCATCTGGTCCATTTCTTCTTAACTGTGAAGAAATTCTGTAGTCAAGAGGGTTTGTCACACAGCGAGCTGGCATGGGGCTCTGCCTGACAAGTCAGGTCCACTGTAGCCGGCCTGAGGCAGTGGAAGGGCCTGGCTTTGTTCAGCTTTACTTTCCCTCTGTCACTGTTAAGCGTAGCTAAGAGCATCGGCTGAACACTTTCCTTCTCGAGACTACACACACTGCTTTCTGTCACTATTTTGTCACTCTGCTCAGATGTCCCTTTCTCAGAGCTGCCTTCCCTGACCACTTATACTAAGTAGCCTACTGGGAACTCTCTCTCTACTGGGAGCTCTCTCCGTTTTTCCTCAGTACGTTCACCACTCTTCATGTATTTCCTACTGCCTGTTGCACACAGTAGCTTGCAAGCCTGGGGAGGGAACAGGGAAAGAAATCATTAGTTGAGATAGCATTACTTCCGTAGCACCTCAGATGCCCAGCACGTAGTAGGTGCTCAAGAAATGTCCGTTAAGTGACTCAGTAAAGGAACCACCAAATAGTGAATATACAGGAAATCTTAGTTTATAATGGGCTCTAGTGTTAGTAAAGCCAAAAACATGAAAATGTCTTCATTGGCTTATGTCAGAACATTGGATCCTTTCCCTTATGTTGGTGGTTGTCCAGATATTGGCAAAATTTCTGCCTTTTCTGGAATCAGGACATTCATACGTGGTATCATCAGACTAAACAGGGCCCAAAATAAATATGATAATGTGGTCAGATCTAGAGCTCAATGGAAAATCAAATGAAGAATGGCTTAAAAACTTCAGAACAGACCCCAGGTACCCTAAATTGTCCTTAGACTGTCCTTAGGATACATAAACACATTGTCTTTATTGGTCTTGAACTACAAAGCAAAACACTGACATGATTATTGTTTTCTATAAGAGTGGTTATTTTTGTTTTGGCTTATTGTTTGTGTGATTGTGTCTTAAAATAGTATGAAGGAGGGAAGCTTTGGTTCCTCACTTCTCCTCTTTCTGAAAGTGTAAGGTGGTGTTAGGCTTGGAGTCTGGAGACACTTTACTAAGGATCAGTATATTTTATTAACTTAGCCCAAAATGATATCGGCAAAACTGTTCTTGCCCAAATTCATACTATTTGTGAAAAAGCAATGAGTTTTTCTGAGTACGAAGCTTGTCCCAGTTATGTCCATGTGTGTGCAAAAGCCAATCTTTTCTGCTTCATAAAAAAAAATTAGAAGCCTTTTCAGGAGCCTGAAGTCAGGGCTCTGGCTCTCAGATACTGTAAGCTACTTTACAACATTGCAAGTAAAGAATATAAATGACTACATTAAAATGTTACTACTTCGCTAGGAGAGATTCTAGAACTTTTGAGTAATGATCACTGACTTAGTTACTGACCCCCCCATCTTTGGTACCATCACTCTGCTTCCTAGATAAGCCATTCCAGATTTAAAGAAATCCCTGCCCGAGACTACTAACTAGTAAGAGGCAAACCTTCTGATTCCTAAACCGAAGATGTTTCCAGAATGCTGCCTACCTGGTTTTATATCCCTGGACAAGAGTATCCAGTCACTGGCCTTCCTTGTCATTTTATTTCCTCCCCATGGTTTTTAAAAGCATGATTAGTCTTTCAAAATGACCACATAGGTCATTTTGGGTTTTGTGTTAAAGAATCATAACCAATAACTTCTTAAACTTACAACAACAAAAAGGTTACACCCTGACTCCCATTTAGACCAAAGTCACATGGACAGTGCTTTGCTTTATGTGACAGATCCCCAAAAATGATTTCTTGAATATCAGTACAGTTGTTTTCAGGGGTGAAAGCCTCCCGCCCAATATAGTGCTAATGAGCCTCAATCATTTCTAGAACTTTCCCATGTAGACATTATATAAATTTCAGTGATAATATAGAGAGTGAGAACTTTAAGGTTTATGATTTGTGAAATTCTGTGAATGTTGGCTCAGTATACATAAAATTTCAAGGGTATTTGTTTACATTATCTATATTTATAAATTTATCTTCCAGGCTGTTCCTTACTCCAGAGAATTTAAGCAGAAATATGACTACTTTAGGAAGAAATTAAAGAAACCTGTGAGTAACATGTCTTCCAAAAATGCCGTTTTAGTCATTTGTAAGTGACCGAAGTGACTTCAGTGAGAACAGCTTGTGTGTTACTGTTACGTGTGTACTAAAAACAATGACCTTCCTTTTCCCGTTGTACTTTGATCCACCTGAATCTTCAGTCTGAATTTTCTTTTTAAGAGACCTGGTAAGTGAAGACTGATTTAGTATTACATATCAAATCAACCTGAACGGTAATGTCTTACATAATACATAACAAGGTAGAAATGATTTTAATGGGATATAAGATAATTTGGGACCTACTCGGAATATGTGGAGAAGCCTACAGTGATCATCATTAAACCTGACCCTACTCAAAAATGTTCCCAGCCTTCCCTCCCAATTCAAAAGTATAGTTTTAATTATATGTATAACACAGATATAATTTTTTAAAATTTTATTTATTTGACAGAGAGAGACAGTGAGAGAGGGAACACAAGCAGGGGGATTGGGAGGGGGAGAAGCAAGCTCCCCGCTGAGCAGGGAGCCAGATGTGGGGCTCAATCCCAGGACCCTGGGATTGTGACCTGAGCCAAAGGCAGACACTTAACGACTGAGCCACCCAGGCGCCCCAACACAAATACAATTTACCACATTAAATTATAATATTTGGCATGTTAGGAGTGAGTATAATTTTCAGATTAAAATTCTTCGTGGGAAACCCTGTGAGGTGTTTCCAGGCCTTGTTTTAAATCATAGCATTACACTTCTGCTGACACCATCCTGTCGTCCATCCTTTCCTGTCGTTCCGCCCCCCGCCCAGGGTCTTCAGCACTGTGTCTTCTGTCTTACTGTTTGACGTCACCTCTCTGGTACAGATCCCATCAGTTTTCTCAGTGTGTGTGCTCGTGGGTTCTGCACTGGCCATTGTTTCTTGGCTTCCTCCCCTCGGGAAGAGGACAGTAGTAGGCACAACTCCCCTCACCCCCGTCTGCCCAGGTGTCATCTTGATCTCTCCTGCTCCATGGCCTCGGTCGATGCCTCTCTTCTGGGTCTCCACGATGGCCAAGGCACTGGGGACACACAGGTGCATGAGACACACTCTCTGCGTCGGGAGCTCCCACTTTGGGTCTTCTCCCTTCCAGTGTGCTGATGCAGGTAGCCCTCGGAGAACCGCTTTTGCAGTGGCTCTGTAACACACACGGGAAATTCGTCAGTGTTACTTTGTGAGTAACCTGCATGTCCGTCAGTAGCCGGGGATGACTCTCTGGATAAGAGCCTGTCCTACTCTGGCATTCCCGCCAGGGTGTCCACTGTCGGGGCAAGGCTAACCCTGGTCCTCATTTTTCCAGGCAGCAGTGATTCACAGCTTCCCTTAACAGCCTGTTCATGGTCACGTTCTGTAACTGTGACCTTTGCGATGCTTTCCCACAACGTGGCATGATCCTCGAGGGCCCGCCTCTCATGGCAGCAGAATTAGCCTGTAGGCATCATGGTCACACCAACCAGCTGGAGGCCCGGTCAGAGTTGAGAAGGGTCTCAGTTGGGCCAGATGGGGATGGTTTTGTGGGTTATGATGACCTGGACTATCATCCCTATTTTTGACAGAAGCAGTATGGAGAGTTGACCATATTTCAGTGGCCAGTGGGTGGATGGGTGCCTCACAGCTATTTCCGAAAGGGGGAGAGGATGACTGTCCAGGTTCTGCTCTGTACAGTTTCTTGGGCCTCTGTCTGATGGCTGCTGGGACATGCTCTGTGTATCTTGGCCGCACACAGTGGGGCGTGCTGTGTGTGTGAGGAAAATCCCTGAAGGAGGGACTCTCAGTTGGAGCCCTTCGTCTCTGCTTATTTGAATACCGCTGTCATTTCTACTCTTTGTTGTTTTTCTTTGTTCAAAAGTCGGATGCATATTTGCTGTGTGATGATGTGCTTGTTTTCTTCTTTTGTGTAGGCTGATATTCCAAATAGGTTTGAAATGAAACTTCACAGAAATAACATCTTTGAAGAGTCCTATCGGAGAATTATGTCCGTGAAAAGACCAGATGTTCTGAAAGCTAGACTGTGGATCGAATTTGAATCAGAGAAAGGCCTTGACTATGGGGGTGTGGCCCGAGAGTGGTTCTTCCTACTGTCCAAAGAGATGTTCAACCCTTACTATGGGCTTTTTGAGTACTCTGCCACGTAAGTATGCGGAGGACACTCAGAATGTGCTCCCTCCCCACTAAAAAGGGTTTTATTTATAATGAATTTAAACTTAATGGGAGAATGAGTGGCTCAGTCATTCAGGACAAACTAACACTGATGATTTCAGAAATCCCCCCCACCCCCCGTAAGTCTAGAACGGGTTTCCACTCCACATGGTGAAGTGATGCACTCTGTGAACACCTAAGAATGATTTTTCCCTTGTCATTCGGGTTCATGTAGTCGAAATGGAAAATGTGCTGGGTACTTCTGGTGAGGAACAAGAGGCAATTTTCATTAGTAATGCTGTGCTAAATTGGGAGGATTTGTCAGTGTCAGAATTCTGAAACTCATCATCACGTCAGGAACAAGGATAGTTTCTGAAGTTCTGCTACTCAAAGGCAAATGATGCGAACTTCGAGGATCCATTCTTCAGGATCCAGAGCACCGTCTTGGTCCTGTAAGGGAAGAAACAGATTCTCCCTTATATTAGGATTTCATCTTCACCAAACACGGAAGACAGACTTAGTTGCTTTCTCAGGAATCAAACACCCATGACTTACAAAGCCAGGCACTCCTTCCAGGCTGTGGAGTCTCCAGAGACTTAGGCTAGGTTTAGGCTTGAGGCCCCAGTAGAACAGTGTTGACCTTGCTGAAGGGCAGCCTGTGCTGTAAGGGGACCTGCATTCTCCTGCATCATCTACTGGGTGCTGCTCCCCTGAAAGCTCTTTTGGAAGCCAGCCTCAGCGCCCTCCTCGGTTGCTGTAGCCAGGAATTACCATTTTGGTTTTTTCTGTTTGTTGTTGTTCCCAAGTCCCATGAGAAAGCCTGCTGTGTGAAATTGATAAAAACCATTGAAGTGGAGGGCAGGGTAGGGAGGCGAGACCCTTATCTCTCTCCCACATTCCCAGAGAGACACCCCCTTCCCTGCCGCACAGGGAATGTGTGGAGCCCCGTTTGAAAACCACTGATCCTCCAGATCTTGAGCCTAAAGACGGATGAGTAGCTACATGTGAACATTTTGAGGTTGGCGTTGTTGAGACAGCCGCGTGCTGCTCCCAGTGTCCTTGGAGCCTTTCCAGGCAGAGTAGTGGTCAGATAAGGGTTGGGTCCATCGGAAAAACTTGAATCTCCAAACCAAATGTCTCTCAAAGGAATCAATCCTCATCCTCACAGAGGAAACCTGTAGTACTCACGTCGTTGGGAATCGACACACGGCCCCTCTGTTACATGGTGTTCCTCCTCCTCCCAGGATACTTGACTGAACCATATGAAATTGGCATTTTTTGTAGAGCAAAAGTAGTCAGATATCAACAGTTTCTTGGAGTGTAACTTACATAGAGCATGTGCGCCCACTCTGTTAGACCTCAGTCAGTCACAGTGGGGCTAACTAGTGAACATGACTAACTAGTCATGTTCTCTAACTTTCCCATGGGGTACAGTGTTTGCAGGTGCGCCGTGCACGTCTAAGGACGGGTGGCAAAGGAGAATTCGGACTGTTGAGTTTTTTATTTAAAAGTACGATTGCATTTTACCTCTCTCTCCCTCCCCAAAGGGACAACTACACGCTTCAGATCAATCCCAACTCCGGCCTCTGTAACGAAGACCATTTGTCCTACTTCACTTTTATTGGAAGAGTTGCTGGTCTGGCGGTATTCCATGGGAAACTTCTAGATGGTAAGTTACTGAGATGTCATGAAGTAATCGAAATAAGACAGGGCTGTCTGTGGTTCCTTACTAGCCGTTGTATCTTTCACATTGCAATTTTAAGCAGAAGTTTCACTGATTCTCTGGAGTTGGATAAATTAGTTTTATGGTTTGCTGTAGAAGGTGCTTTTCCCTGGTGTCATCCTAATTTGAGCACCAAAAACAGTGTCTGCACAGTTTAAAAAAAAAATTTTTTTTTAACCTTACAGCGTGAAGCACAGAACATTCTGTATTTGCAGATTTTCTGTGTTTTCCAGAATAACTTTTTTTTTTAAGCAAGAGGTAGAAGGTGACAGATGGAAAAGCTAATTGAAAAGTTAATTTAAATGATCTAATCCATCCGATATCCTGCTATTGTTCCATTTGTCCCTGAATCATTACTTTTGAATGCAAAGAGATTATAAATAGTTTCAAAGCTGTGCTATAACCCATGAAGACCTCGACTCTGGGATCACCGCTACAACAGACAGCACGGAAGAATCTCATTATTATTCAGAGCATATAAGTCATGGGAGAATTTCAAGGTACACTCACAGTTAGAAGTCAGACTCCCTCCCTGGCTGGATGCATAGGCTTAGAGACGAGACCTGGGCTGGGTTCTGACACTGCAGAAGCAGCGCCCATAAGAGGGCATCGCAGAAATCATCAGTGAGGAGATGGAGACAGAAATCTCTTTGAAGGGAGCCTGGGAGGCTCGGGGTTGAGCATCCGACTCTTGATTTCAGCTCAGGTCATGAGATAAGCCCCGCAAAGGGCTCTGCGCTCAGCAAGGAGTCCGCTTGTCTTCACTCTACCCCTCCAGCCCACGAGCTCGCTCACTCTCTCATAAATAAATAAAATCTTCAGAAATACCTATTTTTGAAGAATTTGGGCATAAGACAGTTGAGGATAGGCCAAAAGTAAAATTTGGGGTCATAATTACCATAGGAAATGAGGTTTCATGGGGAATTAATGTTAATTGTGTTTATGGAACCTTAGATATTCTAATAAATAATTGATGTCCCCTCTGTACTTTTCCTCTTTAATGTGTTTTTACTGGTAATTGCTAGCTGGTTTTTGATCCTCTCATTTCATATTTTTGGTTGAGAAAGTAAACATTTTTTTTCTCGGTTAGAAGGAAACTGCCCTCGGTATTTATGTACATATAAAATACATACGTATATAGTGTGTGTGTGTGAGTCTATTTTAATTTGCAACTTTGGAGTCATGCCATAGATTACTTCAGACTATGCAGATTCATTTCAGCTTTAGAGGTTCGTTTACTTACCTTCTGCCAAGTGAGAAGGCATTCTTAGTTGCTCTGGAAAATTCTAGAAAGTAGAAGATAGGATCCTGACCTCAGTGAACTTCTGTTCTCTTGGTTGGGGAGAGCAGAAGAATCACAGCACCAGGAGAGGGCATCTTGGCTGGAGGGTCAGGAGCGTTTGACCGTGCTGTGTTTGACCTTGGTGGGGTGAGGGGGGTAGGATTTGCACAGATAGAAGCTGGTATGGCTTAAGGGCAGGGACTCTGGAGGAAGTAACGGGGAAACTGCCCTCAGGAATTGCGGAGCTAAGAGCCAGAGTGCCCACGGGTGCATGGTCAGAATGTGAGTGCCCCATGGGCACAGTCTCTGTTCTCTGGAGGTCAGCCCACCCCTCCCTTCTGCTGGTTTACTCCTTTCACCACCTTTTACCTCCCTAGACCCCGAAGGTAATTGAGCCAGCAGGATTGGGAATATGTAGCAGAGCTCTGTGATAGACAGATGGGGGAAGGGTGAGAGTGAGGGAGGAGGTAGCGCCCAGGGATGCCCAGGGATGCCCAGGGATGCCGGCTTCCGTTGGGGTCCCTGCGGGCCAACCGTGTGGTGGTGGAGTCCATCGCCAGAGGCCTTCATCCCCCGCCCTGGAAGACTGCACAGCCTTCTGAGTGGTCTCCCTTGTTTTCCACTTGCCGCCTTCCTGGTTTTCTCCCCATTACTGCCCAAACAGTGGTCCCCAAGTGCAGGTGGAATTTTCACCTGGCTTTTCCTTGATGGCTGATCCCTGCAGGCGGCGGCCTGACTCTCCAGCGCCCCCGGGAGGCGCTGTGCTTCCGCAGTGGCCCACCCCCGGCAAGTCTCCTTCTGGTCCCCTCTGCTTCCACTGCTCTTTGCCCTCCCGTTCATGTGCCTTGTTTGAGCTGCAGACTCCTGCTTGGCCCTGAAGAAGCTCTTTTTCCTCCTCCCAGAAGCCTTTTGACCCCTCCCTGCTATAGTGTCCTTCCTGAGCCCCGCCTTCCCCTAGGCCCAGGCCTGGCCCCTCATTCAGCCTGAGGGCAGCTTCACTTCTGTTTCATGCTCTGATGCACAGCAATGTCAAAGCTCTGAAACGAACCGTATCTTTCCACCCATCCTAGGTTTCTTCATTAGACCGTTTTACAAAATGATGTTGGGCAAGCAGATAACGCTGAATGACATGGAGTCTGTGGTGAGTAAATACAGAGCCCGCGCCCGCGCGGGGCGTTGTGGGCCCCTGTGCCTTACAGAGGGGTAGCTGAGGCCACGTGGTAGTCACAGTGATTTTTGTGGGTGTCGTCATTCAGTTTGAATAACAGGGAACGTTGACTTGTTCAAGAAGTTAACTGAGCTCCCTCATTTTTCTAGTAAGTAAATCGTTGTTCACGTTTCCTAGAATTGTGGTGTTTGAGGTGGGTATAGACTCCAGTCTCAGCCCCCTCACTTACCCAGAACTGGTTGGACCAAATTAAATCCACAGGGTCACTGGCGGCCTCGCTGCAGCTCTTGGTTTCCATCGAGGACTGCTGATGCCAGTGTTTACAGATTTCATCGACCACCCCTTCGTTTTCTGATCTCAACACATAGCAGGAGCAGAGGCCAAAACATAGATAAAGGGACAAGCATGTACCCTCACCCCAGATGTGACAGTGACCGGTACGGTGCCGGGGACGGGATGAACCCAGTTAGAAAAGGATGCTAGGAGATCTTCTGAAACGGGATTTGAGTTTTCACATTACAGTCAACTTACCCATTTTGTCTAGGCTGACCGTTGTAGGGCCAGAAGGATTTTCTATAAAAACAAAATTACACTCTTCTCATAACGTACTTTCTGTTTCTGTTTTTCTTTTAATTTACACATCCCCCCACCATCTAGCTCTGGCCGAGTGTAGGGATATTTGCCCGAGTGCCAGGGCACTCACTGGGCCATCAGGAAACTCTCTGTCCCCTTGGGACATTTGCATCGCTGCTTTCATATCCTGTCACTTGAGAAGGCACCTGCATCCCCTTGACCGTGCTGTGGTGTCGATGGTGTCTGTTAGATAGTTGGGCGTGGGAGCCGTGTTCTCCTCGTTCACCAGCATTCATCTGGGCTCCGCTCACCATCTCCGTGTGAAGGGAGTGGGTGACGCACACAGGGCACCGGAGCCCACTCAGCTGGTCTTCCCGCGGGCGAGTTGCTCCCCAGAGCCCCAGCACCAGCCTGAGATGGCTTCTCAGCTTCCACCTTTAACTTACGCTTTTATAGCTGGGAACGTAGAAATTTCTCTTCACATCTAAATTATATACCATCTCCTGACGGTTGGTGTGCGCATCCCCTTCTGCCTTCCTGGAGCCTGGCCGGTGCGTCCCCAGTCCCAGGCCCTTGGTCCTTGTGTTCCAGCTGTGACACCAGAGCAACCTTCCTGTTTGCTTACAGGACTTGCAGAGCGCAGCGAAAGCACAGGAAGGTGGTATAAAATCATTGGTATTTAGGTAGAACCTTCTCTTTCTTGTTTTCCTCTGATATTTTCATCCTTAAAAGATGGGGCGTAAATTGATCTCTCAGTGGTCAGCTTGGTAATGTCCCTTCTGCTGGGCCAGAGCAGGTTGCTTCCTCTATGCTTCATGGAGGACAGGATTCGAGTCCAGTCCCCTGTTACCACCAGAACATTGGTTGGGTTTGGTTTATATTTTAAATTACAGGGGAAGAGAAGGTTTGGAGCAGAGCAAGACACCTGTTGGTGACTAGTAAGCCTTGAGCATTCTGAATGGAATTACGTAACAAGGACTTAATGACTTGAAGAAGTCAAATGAGTTTGTTTGGGGGGAGGAAGACTTAATTTCTGTGTCATTTTCTACAGGATAGTGAATACTACAACTCTTTGAAATGGATCTTGGAAAATGATCCTACCGAACTGGACCTCATGTTCTGTATTGATGAAGAAAACTTCGGACAGGTACGTGTGGGCCTCCCCCGGACTCCCTCTTTGACTTTCAGAATCTTTGCTTCTTCACAGAAGGGCCGTAACAGGCCTCCGCTGGGCAGTTAAATCACCTCTGAGAGCTTCAGATGTTAATTAGCATCTCATTGTGTTGGTACCTCCTGTCCCACCCAGAAGCTAAATTCTGATTACAGCCCCTTCTCTCTTCCTCTCCTTCCCAGGAAGTTAGAGATTCTGAGGCCTCTGGGGCGTGAGCTCCATCTCCTCACAAATTGGAATATGACTGTTTGGGCCTTGATTTTAGAATTTAAGTACTTCAAAAAATAGTATGTATATATCGTGGTTTAAGTACATGACCAGGAGAGGTGATTTTTGGGGGGCCTTTAACGGTTCTGTGGTCATGATGGGAGTTGTCTTGTGGGGCTCAGCAGGCACAGATTTTTGTAGCGTTCCCTTTTTTGGCACGCACGGTGTCATTAGACTAAATTCATCATAAGTGTCCGTGTCAAAAAGGTAAAGTTGCCTGTTGAGAATTCTCGTTACCATCATAAAGTTCCATAGGATGTGTTTGTCTTAAACCCAGAACCTTCAATTCATTTGTTCCTGGTGATGACAGTGCCTCTCGGGAGGTCTTACTTATCCAGTCGTGGTCTCTGTCCTTCCATGAAAGCCCAGACACGGTTCCCATCTCCCGGAGCAGATCTACATGACCTTGAAATGAATGAGACCAGGGAGCCCGTTTGAAGGGTTGCCGTATGGGAAATAAAACCAATCTTCTTACTGCTTCAGGGGTTGTTAAAAGTGGACTCTGCTGTCAGAAACTGCCTATCCCTTTACATTGAGGTACTCGGCAGTGTAGGTGAAGCCAGGAAATCAGGTGCCTGCCCTCTTGGGTCCCCTGTCTTAGAGAACAAACACAACCATGCAGTTTGTCTATTTAAAAATTCTTTGTTGACCCTTCTGTGACCCTCAGGGTAAATTGAAACCTTTTTTTTTTTTTAGCATAGCTTATGACCTGACATTGTCCACCTTTAGCCTTGTCTTTTGACCCCTCCATTTGCTCACCTTGACAACCATAGTGTGCCTATGACCTTGTCCCCAGAGACACCTCCAAGCCAGCTCCCTGTCTGTGCGGCACCCCTGCACGGTGTCCTCCCCTCTCTCAAAACTCTGCTCAGGCTGTGCCCTAATCATTACTAACCCACTGTCTCCTGTGAGCCGACCTCAGTCGCCTTGGTGTCTCCAGTGCTTGGTCACCCCTAAGACGCGCTTATTGAGCAAATGAATGATGGTGCTAACCTAGTTGGTTTTTTTTTTTTTAACTGTTAATGTTGTAAGTAACAAGCTCCAAGGGTGAGAAAACAAAATAAATTAAATTGCTATGACTTCGTTTTGTAAGCTGGGCCCATTTAAGGGTCTTCACTGCCGATTTTCAAAGGATAACACACGGGTAATCATCATGGAGCTCTGTCTTCTTTCCTTTCTAACACACAGAGGAAGGGTAGAAGGAAGGGTAGAAGGAGAACCAAGGAAGACTTAAAATCAATCTTGTGTGTCGACTGCAAAAACAAAAAAACCCCTTTATATCCATTTCTAGAAAACCATGGGACTAACTCAGCGCCGTTCAGAAGACATTAGCAATGCCAGAGCCAGAAGCAGATGCGCTGGGAAAGCTTCCTTAGTCACAGTTAAATGGGACCTTTTCCCCCTGATAAAGGACGGCCAAACACATGATGTGTGTGGACTCTTAAGTAGACTTCTAGTAAAGATTCTGATGATTGTTACAGTTCATGTCAGTTATTCATTAGAAACGGTTCTCGGGCCGCCTCACGTAATGCTGTAGGTTCTTCTGGCTTTCGGACTGAATCGGGTGGAGTGAGGCAGTCATCAGAGCAGACTCTCGGGAGAAGTCAGAGACCGATAAGTTGCCCTGTTTGTTCAGCTGCTGCCTTCCCTTTTTAGAGAGCTAACCCGATTAACAGGGAATTAGTGTTACCTCTTTTGCATTCTGGGAAGAAATTGAGAGAATTAAGCAGCCGCATACCGATCACGTCTCCCATTTCCACTCCCTCCCCGAGCCCTGTTCATTTTAACCCGCAGATACTTCTCAAATCCGTCTCTTCCCTTCTCACTCCAGCAACACCCAGTCTGAGGTACCGTCTTGTCTCACAGACTCCCAGCTGGGCTATATCCCAGCTATATCCGCCTTGTCCTCCTGTAATGGCAGACTGGTCCTTTCAGGACGTAAAAGTCGTCATCCCTCTGCCAGAAACATTGAAAGATAAAGATCCAGATCATTGATTGGCCCCAGGTCCCGCATGGCCTTGCCCCTCGTGCTCCCTGGGCCCAGTCTCACTGGACTTCTGGGACACACCAAGCTCCACCTTGCCTCAGGACCCTTGCTCCTGCCATCCCATCTCTTGGCAACATACTGCCTCCCACCTGTAGTTCAGACATATTTCCTCAAGGAAACTGAGCCTGACCCTGGGCCGTAATACTTGAGAGTGTGTCCATGTCTTTCCATGGCATTCAGCATGATGACTGGGCATGTATTTCTAAGAGTAGATGTTGGGCATTAAGCACAGGTGGGCGCCGGCCACACTGCGTACACATCTTGCTGGCCGCGGTGAAATCACCCGCACAGCACCTGGGACTGGGGGGACCCTCCCAGCGGAGCAGTGGAACTGGTGTGGGCATCCACGGACATGCCAGCCTCTGTCCTCTGCCAGTCTTCTGTAAAACTGTTGAGTGTGCGTTGCCTTTTGCTTGAACCCGAGAGGAAGCACATGTCTCCCTGGGGCCGGAACTTGGTCGTTTCTTCAGCGGCGTCCAGTTACCACGCACGTGGGACGCACCTGCAGCCAGCCCCCCTCAGGGCTGTGAGCGGGTTATTGCTGCCGGGAGGGTCAGGCCGTGACGTTGGGCCATCATGTCACGGAAGAGAACTCCCGCTGTGGTCATTTCCGAGCAGCTCCCTGGCTGGTGAGAACTGGGAGCCGCCGGCTTCTGGGGCCTCCTGCAAAGTCTCAGGTGAACAGATCTCAGCGTCGGGACCGTGGCCCACTGCCCAGCAGGAAGCGGACACTCTGCGCCCGCGCACACGTGCACCTGCGTCCCCACGGGAGGCGGCGCGCCTCGGGGCTCTAACACGGGGGCTCTAATGGAGGGAGCTGCTCAGTGCCGCTGCGGGGCTTAGCATCTGATCGGCTTGTTTCGAAGGCAGGAACTGTGGACTCGAAGGAGCCCGTGGGCAGGAGGGGTAGAGAACGGGCAGCAGTCTGCAGCAGAAGTCTCCATGACCAGACATGAGTTAGGTGAAGGCATCCATCCTCAGCTGGAGTGATCCCATTCCCGCGGGGCCAAAAACTTGTCCTTGGAGAACAGAAAAGTCCCTGCTGTTCCAGTGGTTGGTGGCGCTCCCAGAAGGCCACAATATGTACCTCAGGATTAAAGGGATCCGTTTATGAAGATTGAATGGGAAGAAAGGGGCGGGGATGGGGCAGGGCTTCTGAAAGGGCTCTTCAGGGGCCAGAATGAAAAAGAAAGGCCGAGGAACTCTGTATAGGGAAAGGAAATGAGTGAAAGGCAGACACTGGGTATAGGAGGAAAGGTGTGCAGCAGACAGGGCAAGGTCCTGGCCGAAGCCGGGAAGGGCAGAGGCTCTGGCTCCTCAAAGACCCAGGTCACGGAGCTAGACCGATGACACCTGTAGGAAACATGAGGGTAGAAGGGGAGGTCGACTCGGATGCCTCGTGGCTGGCTTTCATGTCTGCTTGGAGAGAGGCTGGGAGGGTGAGGAGGCTCGGCCCCTGAGGCTCATCCCGTGGGGCACGGGGGACACATGTTCTGTCAGCAGGTGGGTGTTTGACCAGCAGTGAGCAGCGCCCCGAGATGGGGCCAGAGGCAGGTGCACCTTTCTCTGCCCGAGTCCCACTTACTTGATGCCACCCAAGCAGTTTCTCAGCAGACCCCTCACACATTGGACATAAACGGCACCTTGGAAAGATCTGAGGGAACGTGTGTGAATCCAGAGCTTTAACCTGCCAAGGAAGAGGGTCTGGATGTGTGAGAGTCCCATCTTCTCAGAGGTGTCTCTGAACTAATTTATAGTCTTTCTGAAGAAGAGAGATGACTTTGTACTCAGGCCAGTAGACTTTTTTAAAAAATAGGGATTTTTTCAGAAGCACATACCGAGCACCTCCTGTGGGCAGGCACTGGGCTAGTGTCCTTTATATCGGGTCCTTGAGTTCAGACATGACAGCCATGACCCTGGCCCAGAATAGGTGTTCACGAGAGGAAGTACGTTTTCAGCGTGATGGGGAGACGGTGGGGTGGCAGGAGGCCACTCTCCACTTCCCGAGCCTCCCTGTCCACGAGAAAATGGCGGCAGTGACGCCTGCCTCGTGGGGACTGGTCCGTGACTTCCCGTGATGCACCCGGAGCACGGCAAGCGGCCTGTGTCTGGCCCTAGGCAGCCGGTCTAACATGTGGAATTGGAAGAGCAGCCAGTTTGGCCCACTCAGGTGTTGTCGGTGAGGAGCCCGAGCAGAAGGGAGACTGACCGCTGAAAGCTTGACCTGAGAGACACTGCCGGCCGGGCTCGGGGAGCAAGACCTGGAAACCAGCCTTCCCTCCCTGCCCGTGAGCCCCCCAACACCGCCTGCCAGAGAGACCCGCAGCCAGAGTCAGCCACAGAGCCGGACGGCTGCCCACGGACTGGACTGCTTGCTTGCTTGCCCTCCTTACATAACACAGTATGATTCCCCCCACTCCAACCTTTTTTTTTCTTTCAAAAACAATTGTATTCGTTTATCTGATTACAAAATACTAATAATTTAAGTAATATGTGTAAAGCCACTGCAGTAAAATATATAAAAATCATCCATCGCTCTTACCACCTAGAGAAAATTCACGATTAAAATTTTGATGCCTTCCAGAACTACTCTTCGAAAGCACATGCACACAAGACTTCCTGTTTTTACAGAATGAAGTTGTGCAGTGTGTACACTGCTAAATATCCCAGCTACCTTTCTTGTGTCAGGAAATGTGGAGGTAGGCCATTTTAACGGCTGCACTGAATTCCGTGTCCTAGACCGCACCTCTTCTAGCCATGCTCTCTTGCTGGGCATGATGATTATAATCTTGGAATATACATTTTGTTCATCTGGCCAATTTTTTCCCTTTGGTATAAATTCTAGAAGAGAAAGTATTACGACAAAGGATGCCGTGCACATTAAAATTTGATGCCTGTTGCCAAACCCAAAAGGTTGAAGCAATTAGACTCCTACCAACAGTGGAGGCAAGACTGGTTTCCCTGCGGTTGACAGTGCGGGCTGCCTGCTCTTTCTCGTGACCCGGTGTTGCTGTTGGAGGCACCAGACGTGTTTTTCTCCCTGCCCTTCCCCGAGCTCGCTCTCTCTGGTCCATCTTCTCATTCCAGAACTCTCTGGAAATTGCAACTCCTGGAAAAAATTCTTAGTATTGCCGAACTGTGCTGAAGACCTCTCAGTACCAAGAACTGGGCTTGGATTAATGAACTTGTTTGGTGTGGGTCGGACGGAAAAAGTCCATTACTGAAGAGGAATAGCATGACAGTCTTTGGGGAGAAAAGGAAAAAGCATCAGGAGCTATTTAAAATGCAGTGGTGTAAATGAATGTGGTCCACAAACCTCCAAAGAGGTTATAGTCCAAGAAACGTCCCCACCTCACACCCTAAGCGTGTAAGTGTCCACCATCCTTGAGGATTGCCCGGGCCCCCCGAGGCCGGGCAGGCAGTCACAGGGAGAGCCAGGCATGGAGGACAGCCATGGAGAAGAGGAAAGCGGGCTGGAAGGAAGGGCTTGAAGAAAGTGAAAAACACAGTAACAGTTGAAATCCATATCGCGCACGGTTAAAGAGCTGAAGTGACATCATAGAGTGGAGTTCGCTCATGGGATGGAAACACCAGATCTCCCTGAAAAAGAGGAAGAGAAGAAGGCAGGAAACGTCAACTGAGCAGTGATCCTGTGACTAATCTGGAGACCACTGGGAGGCGAGCAGGGGCTGCGTCTCCGGGTCACAGAGGCCCCCGCTGTCCTGGGCATGTGTGGCATTGTGACCGTGAACCCCTGCCCAAGCAGGTTTCATCAGTGCTCCAAATCTCTTCTCCCTCGTGACGCATATGACCCGCAAAGTTACTCGGGAAAACCCTCTCCGCAGGCTTGGCTCACTCTCTGAAGTAGCCAGTTCTGCTTAGGAAAAAAAAAAAAAGGGAGCCTGACGGGTCATGGATGTGGCTGTCTTTGAATAGGAGACATGCCGGTGGTATTTAAAATCTCTACAAGAGCAAACTTTATTTTAAAAAAATTAAACTTTAGGGGCGCCTGGGTGGCTCAGTGGGTTAAAGCCTCTGCCTTCTGCTCAGGTCACGATCCCAGGGTCCTGGGATCGAGCCCTGCACGGGGCTCTCTGCTCAGCGGGGAGCCTGCTTTCCCTTCTCTCTCTGCCTACTTGTGATCTTTGTCTGTCAAATAAATAAAATCTTTTTTAAAAATAATAAAATAATTAAACTTTATTTAAAAAAATTTTTAAAGTCCCTCCCTCCCTTGCATCCTGCTAGTTACTGCTTTCTGTGGCATATTTGTGGGAAGCACAGAAGGAGGTGCTTCCTCTCAGCCAATTTGCTCTTAGAGTCCTGGGGGGCCCTGTGGGAGGAGCTCGTCCAGGCAGTGAGCAAGGAGGTGTCCAGAAGCCCATAGAAAGCCAGAGTTCTCAGAACTGCAGGTAAATCCATTCCTCAGCCGGGCACTTAAGCTGCCCTTTTTTTTTTTTTTTTAAGTCCCCATGTTTTGCCTTTTTGAGAGAAATTCCGTGCATCTTTTTGTGTATGACTGCAAAATCTAATTTTCAGAACCAGTGCATTAGAATTTGGATCTCTGTAGTCTTGATGAGCATACCCTGTCTTTGCTGTTGTACATAATTAATTACTTCCTCGGTAAATGAGATTACAAAATGTTGCTCCTCTCCATTGTTGGTAATGTATGAAGAATAATTAAAACTCATAAATAACCACAAAATAATTCACCTTTGATAATATCTTTCAGTGTGTAACATCTCAACAGTTTAAAAGGCTCGTTAGATACTCTCTTGTACTCTGAGCCCGTCTCCTGGGAAGTCTTCTTGAATGAATGCTGCTTATCTTGCTTAGTAAGACATTATTACTCAGTAACGGGTACGGCAACTTCATGATGGTGATTATTGTTATCTTTGCAATTACAGACCTACCAAGTGGATCTGAAGCCCAATGGGTCAGAAATAATGGTGACAAATGAAAACAAGAGGGAATATATTGAGTACGTATACACAGATTCACAACCTTTTCTTCTATTAAATTTAACAGTCCGTATGGTTGATGTCTCTTGCTAACGTAGTTCCTGCCTGTTGTGGGCGCACTTTCAGTAATAGGAGTTCCTTTCTGGCTTGGGCTAAGAGAAGTTGAATTACAAGATGGAAAGTTTGACTTGTATCATGACTTCCGTGAGCCGCCTTAAGAAGGGGTCATGAAAGGAGAAAAAAAGTGTACAGTATTGGGTAATACGGCAAACTTGCTTTTGGAGGCTGTGACACGTAGTCTAAAATTGAGATTTGCAGTGTTGGGACATAGTGTCAACAACCACCAGTGGGGTAAAATTAGAAACAACCAGAAATAAAATATTTCCTCTCTCTCCTGACTTCTTGTCCATAATGAAAATGGAAGAAAATCATTAAAACGGGTAGGAAAATCCACATACGCGAAACACAGTGAATTATTTCTGATATTTATAATTTTCTTAACCCAATCTCAGCCTCAGCTGGTGGAACAAAATGTTTAGTCCTTTGGAAACCCAGCAGTTAAGCCATCCCGGGGCACTTCTGCTAGCCAGAAGGCCTTTGTCTGTTGGGCACAAGACACTTTCCTCTTTGGTATGTACGTATGCTTCCAGCACACGGGAGCAGGAGCTCCCTGGCTATCCCTGGTGCAGGGATGAGGTCGGCACAGCCGTGTCTGATGCCCGCGTCGCAGTGTCTGCCTCTCAGCGGTTACCTCGGTGGTCTGAGCGCCGCGTCTGCCTTCAGCCCTCCCGTTTCAACAAGCTGGTTCCCTCCTCTCCCCTCAAGAGTCTTGGCATCTTTTAGTGTCCTCTAAAGAAAAAGCCATCCTTCCTGATTAGGGAGAAATGGAGAGTGTTGGAGCCTCTACTTGGAGACCCTGACAAAGCGTGCCCTGTTACTCAGCAGGCTCCCCTCCCTTCCCCCATCCTCACAAGGTAAAAGCTTGCTGTGCTTTTAAAAAAAAAAAAAAACAACAACAACCTGTGAATAAGCTACCACAGTTCTTAACCTGTTCACATTAATTGGCACTTGGGTTCTGAATTGGGAGCAGGCAGGACGCCACTTTGCAGATCCCATGGTCTCCATTTGAAAGCACAGGTGTTGCGTGGATTTTGAAAGCACCGTCCCTGAGGGTGTTTGGGGTCCGAAGTCCGAGGGTTTGGATCTGGAGATACAGGTGGTACAGCGGCCCTTGCAGTTACCTGCTGTAGGTTTCAAATTTGGTGGGGGGTGGGCGTGGACAGAGTTGCAACTGGCTTCCCTGGAAAAGAAAAGAGGGTGAAAATCTCCACCCGCCCTCCGGCACCCGGGTGCCCCTAGGGTGCAGGAGGGTGCTCAGGCTGATGGGTGCAGCGGTGCGGCAACGCCTCGTGTGGCTGAGCAGGGCCTGTGCAGTGGGGCTAGGCCTCAGGGGCCACCCCGCTGGGGAGCGCCCTGCTTGCTCCTTCCCAACCAGATGCCTTAGCTGGCATCCAGCGTGGATTTGCCTGGCATTAAGCTCTGCTGTGCGCTCGCTAAACATCATCACAGAGAAAATGTTTTCTGTTAAGAGACCTTATCGTCAGTCCTCCAAATTTTGGTGTTAAATGCTTAGCCTAAATCATTTTGCTGATAAGTTATGTGTTATTGTTGAAAACAGTACACTGGATACAAGTGCAACATTCCACAAAATGTTGTACTAGATACTCCTTTTAAAAACATAGGTACATGTTTAGGGGCTCCTGGGTGGCTGAGTCGGTTGGGCATCTGCCTTTGGCTCAAGTCATGATCCCGGGGCCTTGGGGTCATGCTCCGCATCGGGCTCTCTGCTGGGGGGGTGGGGCAGGGAAGCCTGCTTTTCCCTCTCCCACTCCCCCTGCTTGTGTTCCCTCTCTCGATGTGTCTCTTTCAGATAAATAGTATCTTTTTAAAAATGATGAAATGGAGAACAAGCTTTTTCTCTCTCTGCCTCTCCCCTCTGCTTGTTCTCTCTCTCAAATAAGTAAATGAAATCTTTAGGTTAAAAAAAAAAAAAGGAAAAATCTCTGTACTTGTTTATGCACAGGTGGGTGTGTGTATGTGAGTGTGCGTGTGAACACATGCATGACGCGCCTGTCTATCCACGGCCCTTTCTATCTCCGTCCGTGTGGTCCTGTCTGTAGGCAGCTTTGGTAAACTAAGACTTGATCGGGGGGAATAAATTACGTTAGAAATGCTCAGAGTTGAGGTTTCCCATCTACTCTGAGAGCGGTACTGAGGCAGCAGTGCCGTGGCTCTAGACCCTCCCTGTGGTCCGCCGCAGCAGGGGTGGTGGGGGGGATCCTCTGCTCCCCCCTACCCCCAGGGAGAGTGTGTCAGGAAGTGCATGGGGCTCGTGGTGACAAGGGGACTCACTGCTCCTCGGTCTCTTCCGCAGCTTGGTCATCCAGTGGAGGTTTGTGAACAGGGTCCAGAAGCAGATGAACGCCTTCCTGGAGGTAAGTCACGCGCCCTCGGTCCTAGGTGGAGAGACGAGGGCTCTGGTCCTTGGGGCAGGCGGGGCAGGAAGACCGGGCCTGCACCATGCACACCACGGCCCAGCCTTGGAGCACTTAGCCGGCCACCCTTTTCATTCTGCGTCCTTCTGCTCTGCACAGACTCAGTTCTGCACCGGTACGAGGAAAACACACGGTCCCTGGCTGGGTTTTTATCTTACGCCGAACCGTTTTGCGCCAACTTTCCTCCTGTTAGAGGGCGAAGCCGTTGCTCCTCAGATCCAAGTATTTAATGTCAGCGATGCTCCCAGGCCCCTAGCAGAGGGTGGCGGGATTCATCGTTTTTGAAAAAGGGTTCATTTGGGGGGCACCTGGGTGGCTCAGTCGATCAAGCATCTGTCTTTGGCTCGGGTCATGATTCCAGGGTCCTGGGTTCGAGCCCCTTGTTGGGCTCCCTCTCCCACTCCTCCTGCTCGTAGTCTATCTCAAATAAATAAGTAAATAAAATTTTTGGAAAATGGTTCACTTTGACCAAAAGTAGAATTCCTTTTAAAGTCTTGACAACAGTTGGAGTTCTATAAGGAGAACTTAGGAATAAGCCCCAAGTGCTTATTACAGATTGCCACTTGCACTTATCCTGACCCCGGCAGAACACTCAAAAAATTCAGGGACTTAAGGGCATAAAATGTGAGTTAGACCCACAAGAGGACAGAGGGTTTCATACTTTATTTACATAAAAAACCCAGGAGGCACGGTCCTGGCCCCGCCCCAGGCGATCCCACATTCAGAAATGGGACACCTGCAAGGCCCAGCTGTGCAGAGCATCTCACCGGACCACCCCGGGTGGTCAGTGTTAACCCGGGAGCTAGAGCACGGTCCCTGCACTCCTCTCTCTGCCCTCCTGGATCACGCCGCCTCCTTATGCAGCTCATCTCTGTACTTTCAGTACCTTATTTTTAAACATGTTCTCTTGCACATCCGTGGCTTGTGCGTTCTAGGACACACTGACTCATAACGATGTCATAAATGGCTTTTGGAATTCGCCTGCCTACAGTAACCCATATTTTCAAAGGGTTTCTGAAATTGCTCAGACTCCCGAACCTTCTAGATTCTCCTACTTTTCTGAATTTTTATGTCGTGACTTTGCTGTTTTTATTAGAACTACAGTTACGGGATACTGTCGCCGATCTATACATCAGCAAAGAATATTGTTTCTTCCTGGCTATTTGTTTTCTCTGTAAAATTTGTCTCTTTCAAGGAAAAAGGTGTTGAGGTGATTTTTTTTTTTCTCTTTCAGGGGTTCACAGAACTGCTTCCTATTGATTTGATTAAAATTTTTGATGAAAATGAGCTGGAGGTTTGTATTCTGAACATTTTCTGTAAAGTAGATATTTTTAAATGGTATTTTACTCTTCTCTGGCCCATTATGTCCTAGGAAGTAAGTTGAGATGGCTTTTATTCTATGTCTCTCGTGGGGTGCTTGTGTCAGTCTTTCGGTGGGGAATAGTGAGAGTAGTCAGCTGTAGATAGCTCACCCAGGAGAGGAGAGGGTAGTTCCAGAGGCCCACCGAGCTGGGTTGGCTTCATGGCCAGGTGCACCAGGTAAGGAAAGTTGCTTCAGATAGAGTCATGGTTGGGACAACCGGTTGGGGTGGCAGGTGCTGCTCACGAGGCGGGGCTGGCTGAGATCCTGCTACCCTCCCCACGTGGTGGTAGCTGACTGCGACCTTGGCAGGGAAGTGAGCACCAGGGGCTGTGGAACAGAAGTCTTTGTGAACTTGACCTGGTCTTATTAAGGAAGAAACTCAGAAGACTCTGAGGTCGTGGCAGGAGGCAGTTTGAATGAGATTGCTCCAGCTTCTCTGTGGACCTAGAGGAAAACTTAGCAGCAGAAAAAGCACAGGGATCTCACACCCTGTGTTGTGTTGAAATAGGAGGAGGGAGGCTGTGTCTGGGGCAGCTGTCACCCTGTTTGTCCAGGCCACGTTTCCCATGAAGCGTGTCTCACAGGCTAGTCTTCTGTTCTTCTGGAAGTAGAAACTTCAAGACAGATGATGTCAAAATCCTGTAGCATGAGTCCTTTGTTTTATAAGTAGGGAAACTGCTCCCAGGTTTACCCAACAAGTCAGGCCTGGGATCTAGTCTCGGGCTTCTGGCTTGGTTGTCCTTCCATTTTTCTTGGGTGCCTTTGTGGGAATAGCAGACTCACTTTTCCCGAGGACACCTTCCCTGCTCGGGGGGTTAGGTAGCAGGAGGAGCCCTCGGACTCCATCACAGACCCGGTCACTGCAGGAGCGCAGGTCGGCGTCGGCGCACGTCTGGCCGGCAGCCTGGCGGGGAGGAGCTCTGGCTACCGCAGAGCACACGTTCTCCTGGGAGTTGGGACACATCTCAGGTCCTGAGACACATAAGGTCTTGGAAGGGGAAACAGCTAGAGTGACAAGCAGCTGTAAACGGAGCACAAGAAAGGCTGAGCCCCGGGCTCAGATGGGAGGGTCGGACGAGAGACAGACGCGGAGCGGCACTGCCACCATGGGAGGCTGTGGCGTGAACACGCGATGGATCTGGGTCCCCGTCCCTCCCTGCGGTGCCTCTGTGATCTGAAGGGGCAGGAAAATGATGTCCCCGTCACACATTAAGAGCCTCCAGCTTACCTGCTCTGCACACGACAAAATGCTGGTGTTGAGAAAAGGCCGTTCCTCCATGGGGGTCTGTGCGGCGTTCACATGGGTCCACTCACACCTGCTCCTTCTCCCCGCTAGCTGCTGATGTGCGGCCTCGGCGATGTGGATGTCAACGACTGGAGACAACATTCTATTTACAAGAACGGCTACTGCCCAAACCACCCTGTCATTCAGTGGTTCTGGAAGGTAAGGCCATGGCCGCCCTCGTGCTCCTCCCCAGTCGGCATTGAACCCCTGGGGCGGAAATCCAGCTTCTTCCATGGCTGTTGGTGGACAGCTGTCCCTGCCTCAGCGCGATCCCTATCAGAGCACTTTGTCCTTAGCAGCCCAACTGCAGCAGCTCTGTTGGCGGAGCCCGTGAGTAGAATGAAGTAGGTCCTTGGGTTCAGGAGTTAGAACGGGCCCGCCGAAGTGTAACTGAGAATGGGAGACTTCTCAGGGCGAAACGTGCTTGGGGGCTGAGTTTTCCGAGATGCCATATTTGCTTAAAAAATCATTTTTCCCATTTTATTGGTTAGTTCCAACAGATATTTTGATCTTTATATCTTTTGGTCAGAGATGCAAATGAAATTTGATTTACTGTCTTAGGCCCATTGTTTTCTTTCTCTTGAGCTTAGGAGAGAAGCAAAATGGTGAGTTGAGTCCAAGGTAGAGACTATAAACTGCCAAGCATCTGCCTTCGGCTCAGGTCATGATCTCGCAGGGTCCTGAGATTGAGCCCTACTTTGGGCTCCCTGCTGAGCGGGGAACCTGCTTCTTCCCGTCTCTCTGTGCTCATTCTTTCTCTCTCTCAAGTAAATAAAATCTTTAAGAAAGAAAAAAAAAAACAATTTCGGGGGGGAGAAAAGGCTGATGACTTAAGTAATAACTCCTGTAACTTGTTTTAATTTCTAAATATCTATTATTAATACTATTTTATGTAGTATAACATATAATAATATTATAATAGCACTTGTTTTCATTTCTAAGTATGTATTATTAATACTATTTTTTTTAAGATTTTATTTATTTATTTGACAGAGCTCACAAGTAGGCGGTGGGGAGGGGTGGAGCAGGCTCCCCGCTGAGCAGAGAGCCTGATGTGGGCTCGATCCCAGGACCCTGAGATCATGACCTGAGCCGAAGGCAGAGGCTTTAACCCACTGAGCCACCCAGGCGCCCCTATTAATACTATTTTAAGTGCTAGCAGTAGTGTAGAGAGAGAAGACGTTAGAAGCAGACTCTTCAGAGCCCGGTCCGTGTGTCTGCTGTTTTTGTCCTGATTCAGGTGTGTGGCACACACTATTGTAGAGGCCTACCCTGGCATCTGGTTTTCTTTCTATAAAACGTTCTCTTTAGAGAATTTGTCTACAGTCTGGAGTCTCACATCTCATGTTCTAGCCTGGGTTCCCGTGGTGTTGGAGCTTCTCCAACTCCGGGCATGTGTAACTGGCCCCGGGAGTCCCGGCACGCCTCCCCCAGAGACCCTGAGCTCGGCGCCAGCAGCGTGTTTGCTTTGTAAGAAAGAGACCTTGGGATCTCTCGTGCTCTGAGATTACACAGGTGGCATTCTGGTGCCCATTTGGGGGGGGGGGAGGCCCCATTCTCAGTCCCCCGTCCCGGTCTGCCACCGCGACCTTGGCGATGGAGTCTCACACTGCACTAGTGTGTCGTGTGCTGGGCATCCTGCGGCGCCGTGACCACCGTCTGTCCCGTCCCCAGGCCGTGCTGCTCATGGACGCCGAGAAGCGGATCCGGTTACTACAGTTCGTCACGGGGACGTCCCGAGTGCCTATGAACGGCTTCGCTGAACTTTATGGTGAGACTCTGCTGCTCCTGCAGGGCCAGGCGGCGCTGTGGCCCGGCCCCCAGACACGTGTGTCCCCTGCAGGTCCGTGCAGGGAATCGGGGTGGGGGGGGTGCTTTGGGGTTTGTCCAGAGACAGGTTGGTCTTTTCTGTTTGTCTTGTCTTGTGGTGTGTCTCGAAGGACTCTGTACCTTGGGAGACAGAATCACCCCGTGCTTACTGTAGAGATGTTAGAAGTCAGGCTGCTCTGCACAGTAAAGGTCGCGTTTCATCCCTCCCCCGAAGGAGCTTGTGGTGTAAGCCTGCGGGGCTCGGCAGAGAGGCTGCACCTGTCCGCACCTCTGCGTGCCCTGCAGCGCTGCGCCCCTCCGGTCCCAAGTGATGCAGGGTCCGAGGCTGTGCGGGCCTCTTGCTTCTCTCCACAGCAGATTCTTGGTACCGCCTGGGAGCCGGGAGGGTGTCTCCGGCTCCCGCTGGGCGCGCCGGCCCACCTGCTTCCCACTGAAGCCCCACCGCACTTAGCTTTGTTCTCCGCCTGCTTCCCCGACACTGGCATTTATTTGTTTCTCTGTTTTTGTCTAGGTTCCAATGGTCCTCAGCTGTTTACAATAGAGCAATGGGGGAGTCCTGAAAAACTGCCCAGAGCTCACACATGGTGAGTGACAGAAACACACAGTTGTCCACAGATTGGGCTTTAAATACTCAGCTGGGGCTACTGCTGTCACAGGAGGCTGTGTTGCCTGCCCACGAATAGCACAGTGCGAGGTGTCAGTGATGGCGACGAAGTGTAAGTTGTGATGCTGATAAAACGCAAACCAGGGTTTGAATGGACCCGATGTGTTCGGCTCAGAAAGGGTTAACCGCCACCACCACCCCCAGTCCTGGGGGATGTTCCTCCTCCTGACCCCATCCTTCCCTCCTTATTCCTGGAATCCGATACTGCAGTGTGTATGCACTCGACATGGAAACGACTGTTCTCAAACGCTATAAGACAGATGGGATTTTTACTCCAACCATAAGTTGGTTCTTATCCCCAGAACTGGGGATAAAATTCCCTGGAAAAACCTTGTTTTAAAAGGTCTCTCATGAGGGGGACCCTGGGTGGCTCAGTCCATTAATCGTCAGACTCTTGATTTCAAAGGCTCTGGTCATGATACCAGGGTCGTGGGATCGAGCCCCGCGTCGGGCTGCGTACTCAGCGGGGAGTCTGCTCGTCCATCTCTCTCTTCCTCCACTCCCTCCTCTCACTTTTTCTCTCTCTCAAATGAGTAAATACATAAAATTTTTTAAAAACATAAAAGGCTTCTCACGGCCACCAATAACCCGTAGGTCTCTTGAATTTAGCAACAGTTCGACGGGCTAGAGGAGCATGAGAGTTGTGACAGGCCTGGTCCCCAGGGGTTGGAGTCAGGGGATGCCGGGAAGACAGGTATGGAGCAAGGCAGCCCTCAGGCCTCCAGGATGCAGGGCAGGAGGAGGGACCTCCCATGTCTCTGAAGGGTCCCCTGAACCCAGCAGCTCCTGGGGGAGCTCTTACTGATCCGAGCACGTGTGTTCCTGGGCTGGTGTCCCCCACAGGCTTTTATTTCTTGCTCTTAGAAGCAGGTGGAGGTGGGCCATCTTGAAGATGGCGAGTCCCCAGCCCTCCTCTTGTCACTAGCAGTGAGGCCCTCCAGAGCCCACTCTGGGCTACACAGCGCCACCCAACGCTCATTTCGGGAAACGCCTCCCCGCCCTCCCAAGTAGCAGCGAGGGAAGAAGTCTCATGAGAGTGTACCGTGGAAAATTGGCTGTGGGAGGTCTTTTTGATTCCCTTGCCTTGCCAGAGAGAAAGTGTTCCCCATTTATACCATTCACGGGACTCTGAATGGCATGAAAATGGTCCTTGCCCAGCCGATCCTTGCAAGCAAGCGGACTCCAGCTAAAACTGGCGGGTCTCCAGAGCGCCGATGGCTGCCATTCATTTTCTTCTAGGGGGAGAAGGTGGTGGTATTTTGGAGCTCTTACTCCAGACAGTATCTGAGTTGTGTTATTTTCTGGGTTATGATAGCCTTTGTTTGGAAGGCCGGCAGCGTGGGGCCGAGCCCCGGGACTGCTGGGATTGATGAACAACTCCCTAACTCATGGTCTCATCATGACGGGAGGAGTAAGTGCTGGATTCCTGGGCGCATCCGTCTTGTGTGGACTGGGCGCTGTGGGATCTCTCCCGTGGCTTCTGGCATGCTGGCATTCCCTTAAGTGGTGGGGAAGGTTTTCCTGTGATCACACAGCTCAGTCCCAGAGCCCAGGATTGGAACTCCGCTCTGCCAGAGTCAGAGTCTGCACACCGGCCGCCACACTGGGGTCCGCTGCCTCCATTGCTACCGTTCCCTTTCCTTGGAGGCTCGTTGAAGGGAACCAAGTAATGTAGTGTCCAGCCCATGTCCCTCTGTGCGCCTGTGGACAGATGTCCTCCTGTTGAACTTGCCCTCTGTTTCCACGTCCACATGCTTGGGTCACAGCTAAAACACGGTGGTGCCCAGAGAAGTCCTCTGAATTCAGTGGTTCCTAACATCGGCTGCACATTGAAACCACCTAGAAAGGGTTTTTTTGTTGGTTGTTTTTTTTGTTTTTTGTTTTGTTTTGTTTTGTTTTTTTAAATACGGATGCCAGGGTCCTGACCCCAGAGATTTGGAGTTCATGGGCTTCGTGTGTAGCCTGAGTTGTCGGGTTTTCCAAACTGTCCGGGGGGCTCTGGCAGACAGCTGGAGTTAAAGATTCCTGTCTTCCCTGGGACAAAGCTCTGTCCCCGGGAGGAAACCAGCCCGGGGGTCTCTTACCAGAGCCTCTTGGCTTCTCTGTGGGTCACAGCATTGGCCTGCTGATGCCCCCCACAGGTGACTGCCGCCCACCGAGCAAGGGCGCAGCGTTGCGGGTGGGCAGGGACGCGGCCTCTCGGGGGCGTGCGAGCCAGTCTCTCCCAGCCCAGCGCCGGGGAAGGGAGCTTTGCTGGCTGCTTACAGCAACAGGGCCTCCACCAACTTTAGCTGGAGATAAACCTGATTTCTTCCGAGTTTTATGAAAAGATAAAATTGACAGTTAAGCTTCAGAATCCAAACCTGATTCAGCAGGAGAGCGAGAGCTAGCGTACTTTTTATAAACCTCACAGATGTGATTATTGATGTGATGGAAAGGGCTTTAAAGATCTATCAAAGATCAGTCCTTGGATATTTAAAATTACACTTTACAAAGAATCACAGACCCACCTGCTCATTGGAGTAGAGGAAAAATGACCTCCCGAGGCCACGCAGCTGGCTAGTGCCAGGCCAGAGCCAGACCCGTGCCCCCCGCTGAGTACACTTGGCAAGCACTTACTGTGTCCCACACAGGGTCTTAAGCACTCTAGGCTTTATCTCCTTTGGTCATCTCGATAATTCTGAGCAGAGGGTCCCACACAAGAGGAAGGTGGTCACAGATCCTGGGGAGAATGCAGGCCCCCAGGGATCCCCGGCCCTGGACTCCGAAGGACCCGCTGCAGTTGACACGAAAGCCACCTTCTGTGCCAGGCTCCTATTAAGTTCAGCCTGCAGAAGTGGGGTTCTGTCTTTACAACTGGAAAGGGCATGTTTGAGAGCATTATCAAACTGAAAACCCTTTCAGACGTTGCCTTCAGGATTCCCAGGTTCCCGGGAACTCCAGTTTAAGAAGCACTGTGCGCTCCTCCACTGTAACTCCTAGTCCTTGGTGACTTTAACACACTCAGTGCATCTCGTGAACCGCGCGCGGGGTTTCGACAGGGCCCACCGGGGACGTGCATCTGTTTCTTCCTGCTGCTGACAGCAGTGAGTTTTTGGAATGTGGGGACTTGCTCTGTTCATATGTGGAATCCCAGGTGACCATCCAGAAGTTACTACGCAGGAAAGCTCTTGGCGTGGGATCTAGTGTAGAGGATGTGAGGGCATTCCAAATAGACTCGACCTTGGTTCATCCCTATCGTGTTTAAGTGCTTGGCGTTCGAGGGTCTGGAGCTCGGCCCACACGTCAGGGACCGCTCCCCTTTCGAACTTCCCCCACCCTAGCTGGGCCTTTCCTGGCCCCACATCTAGCTGTGGTAGAGAGGTTTCAATGGCCTCTCGGAAGATTCTCGCCTTTGCTGTGTAGGTTATATAACCTCGTCGGCGTGGACGGTTTCATTGCCCCATTTATTTTTAATGACTCAGGGTTGTTGCCGAAGACTTGTACATTCTCTTGCCCAAATATCACATGCCTCCTTCGGCACGCCTAGGAAATGCTGTCGTGACCACAGGGCAATAAGGATGGCCTTTGACTTATACTTTCTGTTACTTCTGCAGCTTTAATCGCCTTGACTTACCTCCATATGAAACCTTTGAAGATTTACGAGAGAAGCTTCTCATGGCTGTGGAAAACGCTCAAGGATTTGAGGGGGTGGATTAAGCGCCCCCCACTCACTCCCCGGCCTCGGGGTGGCTGTTGGTCCAGCAAGTCCTGCTTGCACTTTTGCATTTGCCTAACAACAGACTTTGCAGAGACCAGGCAGAAAGAGCAGCCGCGGGCATGGCTCCTGGAGCCGAGCCTTCGCCTGTGACTTGCCCAGGTTCGGATGTGGGAGCCCGGTCCCAGGTCGCGTTCCTGCATTTTCCACCACGAATTATCAACTGGTTGATGTGTACACTAATTACATTTCAGGAGGACTGAATTCTATTTATGTTGTGCCTCTGTAGGCAAAGCCCTTAATAAATATTTTACATACTTTATAATGACAATGAATGGAATTAATCACTCTACAGGTATAGTATTACAACTCATGTTTACTTTTTAAAATGATTTAGACCGATTTTCAGATTTTATTTCATTACAATTAAAGATGTCTCGTGTACTTGGAAAAGTGAGCATATTTTTTTTGTATTTGAATTTCATACCAGGTTTAATGTCAGTGACATTTTTTATTTTTGAAGTTTAAGTACCCTCCCCACTCCCTACTTTATTAGAATTGGAAGACTGATTTTTGTCCAAAAACCTTCCACAGACATGTACTTTGAGAGCATTTAAACTACAACGTTAGGCATAATGATAATTTGCTCAATACTCAGAATGCAAACAAACTGGATATTACATTTTTTTTTGTACAAATTTAGCATACTAGCTGCAGGCTGAGAGAATTGTAACATAGCATGGCAAATTCAGTGTTGACTTTGAAGGAATCATACCATTATTCCTTAGAAGTAATTACATGTGCCAGAACACATCTGGGGACAGGGTTGGACTGTCCTTTATCGGAAGAGACCTCAGCTACCCCTCCCTGACGCTGTACAGTCCGTCCCTTCTCGCCTTTTCTTCTTTGCTGTTTGTAGTAGAGACATTTGAATGAACCTTGGCACCGCTTGATTTGAAACTGCGGAAACCAGAGATCTGTTTCATTCTTATTGTATGCGTTGGCTAATGGTCACTAAATAACCAGTTTTTGTTCTAACTGCACCAAGTCTGAAGGCACTTTATGGACCACATGGAGGTCCTATCTGGTTTTGTTGATGTTTTCTTTTTTACCATAGACGGTCATTGTGATGATGCTCTCTTCTCCCTGCACACATCTTTCTGGTGCGGTGTGTATCCATTGTGACTCTCGCTGCTGGTGTATAAAACCTAGCTGGAAAGCTGAGCCTACAGACCGGTCCTCACCCGCTGTTCCACGATTTCTCTGCAACTACCAAGATTCATTGAATGCACACTTCATCTGACCGGGTTTTGTCCCCTGGGACGTGTTGCATGCTTCGACACTGTACTGCCTGAGTGGTGTCCATTCTGTGCTGGACTAAAAAGTGAGCGGGAGCTTGGATATGAGCCCCACGGTCAGTCGGCCGATCAGGTGGCGGGGACAGAGGGTTCCGCGCACTTGGATTCTTTGCCGCTTTGAGTGTTCATTGCAGAGTTCCGTGGTGTCTCGAGAGAAAGCCTGAGGCGCCGCATGGGGGTTCGGCAGCCCTGCCGCCCTTTTAACCTGTGTTGTCCTAAACCGTGTTGGGACACTCAGGGGGCTCTAGAGATGTGATTTCTTGCCAGTCATCAGTAAGACAAAATTGGGGTTTCGGGGCCCCCCTGTTTGTTATGTAAGGACCTTTTGGTGTAAGAAATTCATTGTTACCCAGCTCTGGGTGGCTTGTGAAAAAAAACCGTGAATGTTCGTGATTGTAAGTGAGCTGTCTTCAGAGGTGCAGAGGTCAGGGGGTGATCTGAGAGAAGGTGGATTTCTGCAGAGCTGAGGATTAGTTCCCTTTTCCTGTTGACTTAAAAATCTCTGGTAGTGATCAGAGAACTTAGATGTTGAGTAATTGGAAAAAAACATAATGCTCTTTTTTTCCTATCTGTGGGATTTTTTTTTCCCTGCAGTCAATATATAACATGTCTCTCAGCAAAAACCCACTTCATGTAGCCCCTCCTGGTCCAGAGGGCTTGCTTTCTAGAACTCGCACCAAAGCCAATGCTCGGATGGATTCTGAGAGTGGTCGTGTCATCATAGAGAAAGCCTGCGGTTCTAGCTGAAGAACTGGGGTTCTGTCATTTTGCAAACTGAATATTCAAAAAATCAGAGTATTCCATGTAAATGCGAATTAGGCAGTGTTAAAAAATATGAACGAAAAATCCATCCTAAGATCATTTCCGTGCTAGGAGCAGATAGGAATTGTCGAACTATACACCCCTGTGAATACTTGAAAGACCGTAATGGTGACTGACCGTTCAGTTCTTCTACCGCTAAATGTGGGATTTGGTGATGGTCAAATAGCAAATGGGTTCGAGGTTTGTTTTTGTTTGGCTTTGATCCACGTCAGAGCCCCTCATCTCAGCAATTCTCAGTGTTTCACTCTTTGTCTAAAATAGTCCTAGATCTTGTTTTCTCGAAGTGCTGACAACCACTCGCCGATGGTCTTCACGACAGAGTCCTGGTGGTGGTTGACAGCAGAATGCTGGTCGGTCCCGTCAGCAGGCGCCCCCGGGGACGGGGTCCAGGACGGGCTGCTGGTCCTGGTTACCCTCCTCTCTGGCGCTTCTGAGTCCAGGGGCTCTGCACCTTCTGTTCCCTTAGAAGTTAACCCGGATCTGGGTTTTTTTTTTTTAGTTGCCTGAAGAAGGTGCAGTTATTATGGGCCATTTTGCCCCGAGGTTAAGAAGCTAGTTCCAGAATTAACGGCTGCACTGTGGACATGAGCTGTCACGCCTGCCTGTAGGTCCTGGGCGTGTCTCTCCCTGTCCCTTGTCGGCCTGCAGTCGGATTTGGAATGTCTGCATTAGCTTCAGAAGGCGTGCTGCTGCTTTTGTGCCGGCTGCTTCTGCAGCAGGAAACCAGGAGGCATTTATCTGTTTTAAAGTTGTATTCAGCTCTGAAACCGTTCCTGTTCTGTACTTCTCTATAGCCAGTCCTGTACCAAATCACAAGAATGTAAGATGCTTCTTTGATTTTTGTTTACAAGGCCCTCTGGTTGACCATCGGGTTTTTCCTGTGGTCAGATGGCAGATGCTCTGAAGCGACCGACGTGGGTTCTTCCTCCCACATAAGGGTGCAGTGACAGATTCTGAGAAGTGGTTGGCAAAATATTTGAACCACATTCCATATCTCACAACGTGAAATAGACAACAAGTACCATGGCTGTTTGATCCTGCCAGATCCAGACTGGCTCTCTTGAAAGCCAAGTTCATACGCAGCAAATTACTTAATTGTTCTAACAGTGAACTCATGGTTTAACACTTTGCTCTAGCATTTTCCGAAGTCTCGTATCTCACCTCTGAACTTGAATGTCTGTGGAGAGCATGGGTTAATCTCTTCTCAAGCCCCCCTCCCTGCTGTGCTAGCCACCTTCTTTCTTTTCCTCTTTCCTCTGCACCCCTCTTATTGACAGGGAGAGGAGGGCACTTACGTCTGGAATAATTTCCTGCCTTGTCCGGTAGGGGGTGCTGCTCTGCAGGGCGATTGCCTGGTCTGCTCCCTTCCTGGCCCCCAGGCACTACCTCTTGTCTCCTTCGGGCTTTGGGGTACATCCTGAGAAGTCACGTCAAAACTGCCAATTTCAGGTCTGAGATGCGTTTTTAAAAATCCTTATAGACTCCACTTTGTACTTTAGATTTTAAAACTGGGAAGACAATGGGATACACTTTGGACCACTTTTTAATTTATCTAAGCCTTAATGAACAGCGTATGTACACTTGCATACGCACACGCCCGCCCCAGTGTGTGTTCAGTGTCAGAAACGATGCTGTAGCATCAGGACGTGAGCTGGTGTCGTGTTTTCTGATTATGTGAAATTTACCAAGAAAACTTCTCATTAGGCGTCTGTCCTTGGTGAAAGGTGTTGTGCGCGTAGCAACACATGTTTAAAATGCATGTCTCCTTGTTCGTTGGGCTGGTGTTTCTAAGGAGCATCAGTAGGAGTCTTAACAGCGTCGGCTGCAGACCTCTGTGTCCTGCATCTCAGCCTCGTGTCAGAGCATCGAAAGCCTTTCTAATGACCATGACTCTGTGTCCACAGACACCTGTGTTCCTTTATAAGCCAGTTCGCCCTTTCATTCAGACTGATTTCATCAAAATTGTCACGGTTTCCTTCATGTTAACTTTGCGTGACTTTGTTTTTCCTTTACTCCTACTTACGTGATATGTATATACATACGTACGTATGCTGTCCAAATATATATGTATATATTTGTATAGCATTTTTACACCTTTCTCGAGTAATCTGGTTTCGAAAGGGAGTGAGAGAGCTTAGTCCTTCTACAGTTTCCTCCAAGCTATGTCCTGAGATGTCTGACCCTCGGAGCCTGAGAGGGACCCCAGGAAAATGATGCTAACGTGCTGTCATTCCGTAATTCGGGATCTTTTACCAAATGAAACATTAAAAAAAGTGACTTTAAGGTGAAAAGAGTTTCAAGCATTCCAAATGAATTCTCAGTGTTTCATAACTTTTTATTATAAACCCCACTTCCTAATAATACAAAGCCAAGTACTATTTGATACGGTGATTACAAACCAAACTACTTTGAAATTTTTTTAAAGACAACTTCTGGATAACGCTCCTTTTCACAATCAGAATGGCTTTAAAATACGGTTGAATTTGATACACACAGGAACAGTTTTGTTTAAGAACAAATCTTTTTTTGCTCTTCATTTTTCTTGAGAGATCTAAAGAGAAATTGTAGATTGTTTTCCTGACAGCAAAAGAGTAATGTGACAAAATGAAGTCGTTGTAAAGAAGTGATACAACTTGTCAAATATTTAATAAAGAATTATGGAAGCTGGAACGTTTTCTACATCGAGTATTATGGCTTGTTTGATTTCAAGCTTCTCCATTAATGCGTTGTCTTAATTGTTGGGGGGGTTCAATGCCTACGGATGGAAGAGCGCTCGCTTCCTTAGTACCACTCAGAGCCCCACACCTTTAGGACATCACCGAAGTTTGCCCAGACCACAGAGTCCCTAAGTGATCCCAGCACCTCACCTCGGTCAGTTCAAAGCCCCCAGTCAAGCCAGCGGCGCCCCGCGTGGGAATCCACGTCTCTCAATCCCATGGTTCGCTTCTGAGGAGCCATGGCCAGATGGCCCCTGGGTGTGAGAACGCAAAAGCCACTGGCAGACCCCCTCACCGAGGAGGGAACACTTCTTGAAAAGCCCAGTAGGTTCCTGGAGAAAGTCTTTATGGGACTTGAATTGGACAGGAAAACAAATTGATGGTGACTTAAGACCTAGTACAGACTCTCGTTAGTAGACCCCAGGACCCTGTCACAACCAGGGGAGGGGGGGCACGGGTGGGGACTGAGTGAGAAGGAAGGTTCCTCCACGGGGCCGAGCTCAGGCAAAAGATGAACCCAGCCTGTCCCCTCCTGCCCAGCACCCCTGCAGAGCTGTACAGGACACGGTGTCCACAGAGTGGACTCGAGAAGCTTGAGCTGGCTTCTCGGACTGAACCCCCTGCTCAGCCGGGTGCCCAGCAAACTGGCCGTTCCGAACACGCTATCCCCACGCATGCGTGAGCCACCTGTCACCAGCAGCTCTGTGGCCCGGGCGCGTTGCTCCCTGTTGGAACAGGGCCCCAGGTGGCAGAGACAAGGGCTTGGGGCCAGCACGGTGAAGAGGGAGGGCACTGGTTTTCTCCCAAAACTCTCTGCTTGCCTCACCACACCCCCATGCTCGGGGAAACACTTTTCTTCCTCCCTGGGAGAACAGCTGACCTGGAAGGGGCATGGGGCGCCGTGTGCAGCGAGCACGGCCGCCAAGACCGACACACGGAGCCCCGAGGATGAGCACTGGGTGAGCGGCTCAGCCCTCAGGGTCTAAAGGCAGAGTCTGCTTTGGGGCAACTTCGAAGCGGTCCCCTGCTGCGGGCGCTGTACAGAGTTCCCAGGACTAGGAAGGCCCGCTTGGCCTGGTCCAGACAAATAACGACACAGGCTGAAGGTAGAAGCTACGAGTCCTCTAGACTTCGCTTTTGAGAGATTTTTGTCCATTCTTAAAGCTTCTCTTTAGTGGGGCGCCTGTGTGGCTCAGTCGCTTGGGCGTCTGCCTTCAGCTCAGGTCATGATCCTGGAGTCGCAGGATCGAGTCCCACGTCGGGCTCTCTGCCCAGCAAGAAGCTTGCTTCTCCGTCTGCCCCTCACCCAACTTGTGCTCGCTCTTTCTCTCTCAAATAAAAAAATTTTTAATAAAGTTTCTCTCTCCTTACACCTCTCTGCAGAGCCTGGTAATGCTATTCTCCTTAGTACTCCGAACAGTCAGCTTTGAGTCCCAAAGAACATCCCCCCACCCCCCGCCCAACATTTTGTTAAGAAAACATTCAGAAGAGCTAAAAGAATAGTGGGGTGAAACCCAGGACACCCACCCCCTAGGTCTGCCATTACGTTTTACTCCGCTTGTGTTATCCTCCTCTTCCCCCAAATACTACAGCGTGCCTAACATTAACTAGATTCTGTCATTTAGATTTTTCTTTCGATGTAAATAAAATTTGAACCTGGTCAATTTGGAGATGTAATTGACTTTACCAGACGATTCATGAATCAGACAGCACCCAGTCTAGCCAAGAGAAAGGAGCTCCAAGGAGCAATACAATATGGAAGGTTTTTAAAGGCAGGGAGGGAGTGGGGGGAGAGACGTTATTAGCAAAGAATGCGTTGTGTCAAGCAAGTCACCCTCCTACAGGGAAGGGCAGGGGTCTGTCCGTGAATTAACCTCCTAGAGCTGAACAGTAAGTTCCAGGTTAGCTCGTTAAACATCACATTCCTGGCAGTGGGGAGAGGAGAGAGACTGCAGTTAGGTATTAAGTTCCGTTTTGCTTAGCACGAGTGATTCCATGTTGGACCCGCTGTCCCTTTTTAATGGAGGTGAAATTCACACAAAAGTAAATCAGTGTACATTCCCAGAGTTTTGACAGATGCATGCATTTGTGTAACCCAAATTCCCGTTGGCCCAGAAAGTTCTTTTGTGTCTTCTCCTGGCCCATCTCCAGGCCAGTGCCCCCCTAACCCCCGCCCCAGCCACTGCTGTTCTGAATTTTTTTTTTTTTCCGCACCCTAGATTAGTTTTGCCTGTTCTCAGATTTCAGAGAAATGGAACCATGAGGTTTGTTACGGTGACTTTTTTTTTTTAAACATTTTATTTATTTATTTGACAGAGATCACAAGTAGGCAGAGAGGCAGGCAGAGAGAGAGAGAGGGAAGCAGGCTCCCTGTTGAGCAGAGAGCCCGACTCGGGACTCGATCCCAGGACCCTGAGACCACGACCTGAGCCGAAGGCAGTGGCTTAACCCACTGAGCCACCCAGGTACTCTGTTACAGTGACTTTTTAAATCGTAGCTGGTGTATGCACTGCTAGAGCCGTGAACCCCGTGGAAACCCATTAAGTCAATGGGTAGGAAGCCGCCGGTCATCACTAATGAGGATAGTTTGATGCCTGAGTAGTATCCCCCATTTCATATATAACATAAAAATCTCCACTTCCCAAATACAATCACCTTGTAGGATGTTCAAGCCTGTTGTTTATACACAGCGATCATCTTGGACTTAACAGGTTGAAATCCTGGCACGTCTTGCTGTGCCTCAAGATGGAGAGGGTGGCCTGGATCGCTCCCCAGCTCCCGGGCCCCCTTCACGAGTGCATCCTGAGGACGGGAGAAGGCAAGAGTTTGTCAGGGCAAGTTAATGGTGTCACAAGGAAGCCTGAGCGGTGGCTTAATACGATAAAGGTTTATTCCTCATGGGCCTGGGGAGGTTAGAGGTGGCGCTCTGCTCCAGGAGTCCCTCGGGAACTCGGCCACCCTCCCTCACGGGTCCACCACTCCCTGGGGCAGAGGCTGAAGGCAGCCTGTGGAGAACGGCGGGATGCCCAGGTCTGGAAGAGGAATAGCCCCACTGCCCACCTCACCCTGGCCACATGTCCCTCACGTGGCCTTTCCTGACCTGGTGGTGCCCAGATGCAAGGGGAAGGAGTCTGGGCACAAGCACTCACTCTGGGCCCTAGTGTCTCTCCAGCCTCCAGCATCCCTTTGCAGAGGGAACGTCCCCGGGGGCTGGTGGCCGTCTGCCATTTGCCAAACTCCTGGAGTCCTCGGTTCAGTCTCTTAGGATCCCAATACTGGTACTTACCGTAAATCTCCACATCAGCCTCGCGAGGCAAGCTGCACGTGAGGCAGACCGACTGGGAGGCCCGGAGGCTTGCAGAGTGGTGATCTGAGCCCACCACAGGCCACCACGCAACCCCTGTGCTCGCCTGCCCCGCCGCCATCCCTCCACCAACCTCCTCTCCGAGGGAGGAGCCCATACCCTGGGTTATGCTCAGATGTAAGTGACTGCTCAGACCAGGAGGCATGGCCCCTTCCAGAAGGATTTTCATTTTAGCCAGTTCCAAAGGTGGAGGCTTAAACCCAAAGGAATAAAGACGAAAATGATGGCATTTGGGCCTCAGCAAACTGAGTGGAGGAGGGTGTTGAGGGCAGGGGCCCTGCTTCAGGACATAGAACTCACTGTGTCTAAGAGACACCCCCTCTGAGAAGTGAGCCTGCTCTCAGGAACGGCCCCCTCCCCAGGCCCTCAGAGGAAGCCACACCACCTCTCCCCCCCGCCACAGGACCGAGCTGTCTCCACCCTTGAAAGCAAGGGCATGTTTTCCAGACACCTTCCAGGGCTCTTTGGGCAACAGAGCCAAAGGGCCAGAAAGGACCAGAGACAGGGCTGGTGTCTCTGCCCCCAAGAAGTATTCGATGGAACACCAGGATGTTGCTCTGTGTTTTTAAGAGTTTCTGCTTGGTAATGGGGTGCCTGGGTGGCTCAGTCATTAAGCATCTGCCTTTGGCTCAGGTCATGATCCCAGGGTCCTGGGATGGAACCCCGCATCGGGCTCCCTGCTCGGCAGGAGGCGTGCTTCTCCCTCTCCCACTCCCCCTGCTTGTGTTCCCGCTCTCGTTGTGTCTCTCTCTGTCAAATAAATAGATAAAATCTTTAAGAAAAAAAAAAGTTTCTGTTTGATAAAGGATTTTAGATATTAACCTGTAACATATTTAATATTGCTTGTGGCGGAAAGTTTGGGTTTGGGATTGGTCTTTCCAGTACTAGCTACTCAGCTCTTAAAAGTTCCAAGGGCTCCTCTGCCAGGTCTCGCCACTCCCTCCCCCGCCTCCACCTCCTCTCCCACCCTCCCCACCCTCTCTTGCCTTCTTCGACGTCTGTGTTGACTTAGAAGATCCTTGCTTGTTCATCAGTTGAGATTATCAGGGGGACATGCCCTCCCCGATGTAATGAATGTTTAAACAAAAGTCAGGCCTTTGAACCCGGGACCCCAGTTAAAAAGTAACAGGCTGGCGACTGGATCAATAAGGGACAAATATTAGCTGTGGGGACCAGAGAGCCACAGCGTTGGGAAATTCCCATTGCCGGTGACATGGAGAGAGCTGTGCCCATACCCCTCTTGAGAGTCTGGGAAACCCAAGGGTCTCAGGGACCTTGGGCCAGTCATTTTCTTGCTTTATGAGTTGAACACTGAAGCCACCAGCCCTTAGGTTAGCTTCCGGAACTCCCTTCACTCAGGAAGCCTGCAGAACCCTCCTGAAGGGTGTGGCTCCTTTGTCTCCCCTTCCCAGCCAACCTGCACTCTGGCCAGGCTGCCTCCAGCAAAGCTCTGAGCATCTCACTCTGCTACGTGCACATGATCCCATCGTCCTCCTGCGGGGCGCTCAGGCCACGTGGGGTGTTTGGGCAGTAGGACAGCAGGACTCTGCGTGGCCCCTTCTGGCCCTTCCCCAGTCTTCATCCTCCCCTCATTGTGAAGGGTTCAGTGCTACAGCCCTTGCTTCTTTCTTGAAATGCCCTTTGGTTTCCAGAACATTTCACCTTCCTGATTGTTCTCTCCCTCCCCAACTTGTCCTGCTAGTTTTTCTCCTCCCCTCGATGATGTTCCCCCAGAATTTGCTCTTAGTTCTCTCTCCTTCTCTCCCTCCACCACCCCGTCCACCTCCTTGTTCTCTTCCTTCTCCTCTTCCTGTGGCTTGAAGTCATCACCTCTGTGCGGCCAATCACCAGATCTGCCTCTTACCCTCCTAGAGCCTGCCACTCTCCTATTCAAAATCTCAGCACATCCCCGTCTAAACTCACTACTCTCAAACTTCTCCCTTCTTCCAAGCATCTACAGGATCTCCACGAACTTCATCTTTGCCTTTCTGTTTGGCTTTGCTCCCCAAGTCCAAAGAGGGCAAAGTTCAGTTTTCCATTCATTCGGCAAACACATGCTCTGAGGAGCTACCATGTACCACATACTCATAGTGGCTAAGAATACAGCAATTACATATGAAACAAAGCCAAAAACCATGCCATGAGGAAATCTCTTTTCTAGTGGAGGCAAACAAATAGGAAACATATACATAAATAAGATGTATGTTACATTAAATGTTGATGAAGCCACAAATGGAAAGCAAGCAGAGGAATGACTAAGGTAGCATGGGAGGGTCCACATCTAGGTGGAGTGGGTCAAGGTGAAGACCTCACGGGCCTGAGAGAATGAGCTCTGTGGCTACTTGGGAAAGCACACTCGGGGATCGGGGAACAGAAACACAAAGGCTCTACGCCAGATTGAGGAATAAGGTCAAGGCCCTTCTGAATATGCTAACGTGAAACGCCTGTTAGCCGTCCAGGTGAAGAGGTCAAACAGAAAGTTGAACATAGAAGTTCAGGGAGAGGTCAAGGCTGGAGATATCAATGTAAGTGCCATCAGCATGTCGATGGAATTTAAAGCTTTGAGATTGGAAAGGAGGGCCCCAGGATTTGAAGAGGAGACCATCAGGATTGGAGTGGCCCAGACACCTGGTGGGAAACCGAGAGCCAGTGGAGCCCAAGAAACAGGGAGAGGAGAGCTTATTTCTGAAGGCGGGAGACCGTGTGTGTGTGTCAGTTACGGACAGTCCCAACTGTTCAGCTTAATGATTTTTCAACCTTACGATGGTGCAAAAGCAATATGCATTCAGTAGAAACCGTACTTAGCAGTTTGAGTGTTAGGTTAGTGTAGTAAATGCATTTTCGAGTTAATGATAACCTCAACTCCTGCAGGGTTTATCAGGACGAAACCCCATCGTGAGCAGAGACAGCTCTGTGCAGTGGTTGGTCCACAAGATGAGGGCTGAGGCATGACCACTGGAACTGGCCAGGAGGGCGACACTGGTGATCTCAGTAGAGATGGGGGAGAGGGCCCTTCAGGGAGAAGCAGGAGGGGCGGAGGACCCTGACCAGCTCAGGATCTGCACCCTCCCCTCCCCCTGACTGGCCTCGGAAACATCTGTCCTCCTTCTGACAGTAACCTCCTGACTGACGCCCTGTTCCTCCTCACCCCATTCCCAATCCAGTGCACACACAGCCCAGCTCTACTTTCTGCACTGTCGCCTGCAGAAATCCTTCAATGGCTGCCACTGGCCACCAGTGACCATCTGAACTCCTCGGCCGAGCTCTCTAAGCCACGGGCAGGCTTCAGACTCACTTCCCCTTCCTGCCCGTATCTTCACCTTCCCATAGACATCTCCCCACACACGCCTTGTTTGCTTGCCTTTGTTCACCCTGTTCTCTCTACTAGGAGTGACCTTCCCACACATCGACTCTACTCAAAATTCAGAGTCCCTCCCAGATGTCACCTCACCCAACCAAGCCCCTCCCGGCGCCCCCAGCCCCTGAAGGTCCACCCCTCCTCTGAGCGGGCAGCATTTGGCCCCTTCCTTGTCGGGACGTCTGTGTACTGGTCCCCCTCCTGCGCATCACCACAAGCCACCTGATGGCACAGGGCTTCATCAGTGCCCGCCCTCCCCCAGGTGCTCGAGAAGGCCGGTCCAAACAGAACCGGACAGGGGTCTGGGGAATGGTGTGCAGCTGCTGGTCACAGGGAGCTTGGAGGTTGTCTGTGGATTTCAGTTTCGAGAATCCTGTTTCCTGCCTCTGTCCACTCCCGAATAATCATCAAACATTGGCCAGGCTGCCGAGCCCTTCACCTCATGACCCTGAAGAGGGACCCAGTTGTCTGTAAAAAAGGCATTTGGGGTCCCTGGCAAGAGAACAAGAGAGGAAACAAGGAGTCAGGAAAAGACATTGAAAACCCGAAAATGGTCTGCTAAGTGAGACAGTCACGCGGCCTGGGCATGAGTGTTTTGATGCTGTCAACATTCCTTGTTGCCTCAAACAATAGCCACTCAGCAATGCCAGGGTCGCCTTTTTGCTCCTTTCAGACGTGACCTTCAAGCCTCAGAGCATAAGCCACACTTCAGTCCTCAAGAGACGGCGGTCTCCTTGGAGACCTGCGCACATCTCGGCCACACGCAGCTGTCTGTGCAGAAGCACCTGGCAAGTGACTTCTGGTGGTCGCTCAGTGGTGTCCTCTGGGGGCTGACCAAGCCCTGCTCTCAGCCATGGGCGATTTGGACCAACGTGAGATTTGGGCTTGAATTATCTAATAATTATCCATTTTTCTTTACTTAGAATGTGACTCTTCTCCTACCTTGTCCCAATATATCCCCCGTAGGGGTTTTACCTCGTGTACACTGGGAAGCAGATCGCTCCTAAGTGTCTCCAGGCCTCCATATCGTCTCTTCTCCTAATAGCTCTGTTGGGGCTGCCAACGTGTCTTTCCCTTTGTCCTGTGCTGGAGTTCTGGCCTCTGTCGGGCCTGGAGGCCCCTCCTTGTGATATCTTACAGGTAGAACTTTATCTTGGGGAAGGAGAAGGAAGGGAAAATCTCGGGAGTGAAGACTTCAACTCATCCCCGCCCCCAGTCTTGGAAAGTTCTTTTATTAAAAGACATGCCAGGGGGGCGCCTGGGTGGCTCAGTGGGTTAAAGCCTCTGCCTTCAGCTCAGGTCATGATCCCAGAGTCCTGGGATCGAGCCCCATATCGGGCTCTCTGCTCAGCAGGGAGCCTGCTTCCTCCTCTCTCTCTCTCTGCTTAATTGTGATCTCTGTCAAATAAATAAATAAAATCTTAAAAAAAAAAAAAAAAGACATGCCAGGGGCGCCTGGGTGGCTCAGGAGGTTAAGCCTCTGCCTACGGCTCAGGTCATGATCTCAGGGTCCTGGGATCGAGCCCCGCATCGGGTTCTCTGCTCAGTGGGGAGCCTGCTTCCCCCCCTTTCTCTGCCTGCCTCTCTGCCTACTTGTGATCTGTCTGTCAAATAAATAAATAAAATCTTTAAAAAATAATAAAATAAAAAAAAATAAAAATAAAAAAATAAAAGACATGCCAGTGCCCTGGAAATGCTCCCTCTTTTTTCAAAACCCCGCTCCAAGAAATGGAGTGTGGAAGAGCCTCGCTGTTCAAAACACCATCTTCCCAGGCCCTGCCCATCCCAACTCCAGAGACAGCCTACACTGCAGCCCCGGCCCCAAGGAGGAACGAACAAAGAGCCACATGAAGTTGGTTTTACAAATCCTTCCACAGATGTCACGGTGTGGTGGGGAATGTCACAGACACTGAGAAAGACGTGTACAGGTTCCCTACAAGAAGCATTCATTCATTCATCCATCCATTCATTCATTCATTCATTCAGGTAATACTAATTGATCATTATTCATACCATATATTTGCCCTTAAGATTTTCATTTAGTGGCAAGGCAGAAGAGAAAGCCAATAATCAGAGCAAAACATGCTATAGATCCACAACCCAAAACTCTCGGGGCCCAGCTGTACTTTGGAAGGCAGATTTTTTTTTAATTTATTTTATTTTATTTTTATTTTTATTCTGTATTTTTAGAAAAGCATGGTGTTCTATGCCCCGTGTAATATGCAGGTAGAGTCTGGGGCAGCCTGCTCTCATCACAACCATTAATATTTCTACAGCCAAGCATTCCAATACCTACACCAAGTGAATAAAAACTATAAATAGCCTCATGTCAGTTCAGGTCAGGTTTTTGTCATCAAATGCCCCCAGTGAGACTGCTTTCTTCCTCCTCCTCCTCCCCCTCCTCCTCCTCCTCCTCCTTCTTCTTCTTTTCTTCTTCTTTTAAAGCTTATTTATTTATGTCCTCTCTACACCCAGCGTGCAGCTCGAACTCACGACCCCGAGTGGAAGAGTTGCACACTCTTCCGACTGAGCTAGCCAGGCGCCCCAAGATTTTCACATTTATAAAAGCTGAATTTTGGAATGACACAGAAGGGATTGTGCCCCTGCTCAGAGATCTGTCAAAAAGTCAGGTAAGGAATTCCTGGGGCAAGTACTGTTTGAGCGGAAACTGAAAAGATCAGCCGGTCGAGAGGAAGAACTTGGCAACACACACCCGCCAGCCATCTACAAAGGCTCAGGCAGGCCACAGGGCAGCCCGGGGCCAGCCATAGGGGAAGCCAGTCCTGCTGGTACAACAGGGAGCGGGTGGTGCTGACCAAAGCCAAGAACCCCTCACTCAGAGCCACCCAGAAACGGAGCCCAGCACACTCCACGTACACACACTCTCCGCCAGGGGATTCTTATTCGTGTCCGAGCTCGAGAACCACTAGTTTATTTGAAACCCCCCATTGGCCAGGCCGTATCCTAAGCTGCTTTAGAAATAAGAACACAGATAATCCTCCAAGCGGCCTTTCGAGGCAGCTGCATTATCATTCCCATTTTTCAGATGGGAAAAGGAAGGTGAGCAGAGGGCCAAGAACATCTCACCCAAGGTCACAGAGCTTGTGAGAGACAGACCAAGACGTCTGGCTCCAGGGATTGTACTTTGAACCGGAATGGGATACTGCCTTGCCCTGATTCAGACGTCTGTCCCGAGCCAGAGCCGCCCTCCACCTGCAGCCACTGAGAACCCTGAGGCTGCCTGGAGTCCTGAGGAAGCATCCTGGGGAGTGCAGAACACGCCCCGGTCCCCCTGCCCGTGGGGACCGGACCACGCGGGGTGGGGCTCAGGGACGAGCGGGGAGCTTTGGTCTTTCACCCCTGGGGGCTTGCAGCCCCGGAAAGAAGCTGACCGGTTTGCAATCAACCTTTTGGCCTTCGGGTTCAAAGCCCATGTTGCCCTGCTTTTTATCTATGTTATTGATAATCTGTTTCCAGAGTTTGTTTGAGCAGATGCGAGCCAGAAAGCTGGGAGAGGGGGCTGGAGTCAGCTGACTGGATGGTCAAGCCTGGTGAGCAGTTTGCCCTCTTCTTGTGTCAATTCCAAAAGGCAGCGTTTGGAAATAAAGTCAACAGAGAGCTTTTCTTCATCTGCACATAAACAGCAGTTCACCGGTGTTTGGAGAGCGTTGGGCAATGCTGAAGGGAGCTGGGTCAGGAGAAACGTCAACTTTGACTTTTAAGCTTCTGAAGCTGGCTTTGGTTTCCTTGTTTGTACCAGCACACCTACAGCTTGCATCAAAAGAGAAATGCTCCAGACTTCTGTGTTCCCTCCCCATCCCTGTCCACCCACCGTGGAATTACCATGGGCATTAGAGAATGTTCTGGAACACTCTGCCTTCTCCCCTTACACTGGGTGTCTGCCATCGCTGCACAAACCGTCACCAAGCAACCTCTTTTTGATGGCCCCAGAGTTCTTGTTCAAGGACAACTGCTCTCTAGCTTAAGCCAATTCAGAGCCGACTGGAATCACACATGTAGCAATAAAAGTGGCCAAATGCCATGGGTAGGCATAGCAACCATCTACTCGGAGAATTTTTTAAAATAGAGAAGGAACATTAGAAATTATTGGCTCCAAACCCCTTGCTTTGCAGGTGAAGAAACTAAGGGTCGAGGGCGGGGTTGGGCGGGGGGGCGCTTCTTGCCCCAAGCACCCAGTTAACAAATGGTGGCAATAAATCAGAGCCCACTCACTCAAACCCCAGCTGGTTGGCATTTTCCCACCACACTCCTCAGCCTCTTGTTGGCCTCAAAGCTTTCCAATTCACATTCTCAACCATCCATTCAGCCTTTTATTTTTTCTGGAATAAATATTTTCAGTGTGCCAAATGATGGATTAGAACCTGGGGGCGAACCCATAACAAGATTCATCCCTTCCTTCGCGGAGCTCCCATGAGAACCCTTCATGCTCTCTCCTTTCTTCCGCCCCTTCCCTTCAGAAATGGCACTGGGTGCAGTGTCTCCTCTATCAAGTGGAGACAGAATCTCTGGGGTTGGGGTCCAGACACTGGTAGCTTAAACGTCTCCCCGGGTCAATCAAGCTCGAAGGTCCAGCTTTGAAGAAGTCACGGAGCCCAGTTCTACTTGATTTATCTCCTTGGACCCTCTCTCCTACTGCAGAGGGGAAGAGTGAGAGTGACCCAGCATTTTCACATCTGTTACCTGGGCAAAAAGGAGGCCAAGGCAGCCTTCCAACAAATCTCTGGGGTCTGAGGCCACTAAATAAATAATAAAATAAAATGAATAAGTAAAAGACTTCAGGCCATAGGCCCCTCTAAAGGAAAAGAAACAAATGAGCTGGAAAGGTAGCTGGAGTTTGAAACGTGTGGAGGAGACGATGGGGCCCGTTCTTGGGACTCGGTTTTTCCTTCAAGGGAGCGGAGCCACAGTTGTGTTGGACTGATTTGGTAAGTGCGTGATGTGGTTCAGAAAGCACCAGGCAGCTTCCTGTAAGATCACTGAGAGGGTTCATGAGAGTCAAAAGCATGAAATAAATCAGTGAAGGAACGGGGTTGTGGTTAGAGCCTTGCTCTCCCCGCAAATGCAATCTGTCACTCCAAATGACTCACGCACTGACAAGAAAGACTAAAAATATTCAAGCATGACATTTGCATCTATTAAATAGTCGTTCTGTCGCACACCGTTGGAAACTGGGTTTTCTGAAGGTTACTGGGAATGATCTGCATCTGCGGCTCAGTATTTGTGGCTTCAACGTGAACCCCAGCGTGGGAGAGGCTCCGACGGGCTCAGTGGGCTTCAGCACCAAGTGTATTAGAATCGTTGGTGTATTAGAATCATCTGTAAGATTCATGTATTTTTCATGTATTTTTACTAAAGTTGGAAGAGTGCCTGGCATTGCCCTTCGCCTGACCCGGGGGGGATGAGTGCCAGCCGAGCAGGTGTCCCGCCGTCTGAGCCAGGAGCTGAGCAGCCGGATTCCGAGCTCTGGACAGCAGCTGGTTTTTCTTTGTTCCTCCTTCGATAGGCGTCAGGTTTCCTCCTCAGTGCTTAGCGTGAGCCAGGTTTGGCTGTGGCTTCTCGGATGGCGTCACCCAGGACAGATGAGGGAATTCAGAGCCCCTCATTCTGTAAATCAACCCTGTCGAGTGTCTGACTCTGGTCCGTTGCACAAGCAAAGGCCGGGCCGTGGCGGACCCTCCCCCCCTGTCATAAGAGCCGCTGAGCAACAGGGGGCCGGAGAGTCAGAGTTCAACCTCGAGGGGAACCAAGAGCTAGATTTCTGCCCCCAAAGATGCAGAGGGAAGAGGAAGTCCCTAAAAGGACGAGAGCGAGGCAATTGGAAGAAATGGCCCATCGGGAGGACCTAGGACTCCATTGTTCCCAGCCCTCCTAGACAGAGCAGAGCCTGCCCCCCACACTCCCCACTGAGACGGCCAAGTTCAGGTGACCAGCAAAGGGGAGCAGTCTAGCTCTGGGTCTCATAGCTGCCAAAAGAGTTTGCGTTCTGACAGGACAATGGCCTTTAAGAGGCAGGGGCTATGTTTGGATTGAGAAAATGTTGGAGATGCTCTCTGGAGAATTTGCTTGCAGATTGACTCAAACCAGATGCGCAGCTCCAGATTGGGGCAAGGAGTTGCGTGGTGGTGTCATCTGAACTTGCAACAGGTGAACGCACGAATCCGGGGACGCAGTTAAACAAATTATGGTCCTCCCTTCCGATGGAATGCATGGTGGCTGGAAGCGGCCCACAGAGCAGTTTCACGGGGTGTAAGCATGCTGTCCCCCCAGAATCACTGCTTGCAGCTGGTCTATATATCATCTCCCTTTACTTTCCCCTAAGGCCAACTTGGGCTGCTTTTGCAAATTTCCGTTATTGAAATATGTCCGGTCCTCTGTAAAACTCCAACTCCTTTAATAATTCACAGCATTCTATGACTCAGCCGAAGAGTTTCTCTGCGCACTGATACAAAGTGATCTCAAAGATACATTGTGAAATGAAAAAGCAAGGTTCAGAACAGTAGATAGGACAGCCCTAGTCTGGATTTAAAAGGGAGCTATATGTACACACACAGGTCTGTGGTCATAGTCTCTGCAAGAAAGGACTACGATGGTTGTCTTGGGGATGGGGTGTGGGGTCCCACTTTCACTGAAGGCCTCAATGAAGGGTTCAAAGCAGACACCCAGTTAGAGGTAAGCACCTCCCCTAAGCTGGGAAAGGAGACAGGAAGCCAAATTAAATGGGCCTCTCCATGCATTTAGCAAAACTAAGTAAGGAACAGAAGAGCAAGAGGGTGGACGTCACCGGCTCGGTGTGTAGCAGAGAAAGGGGGCACGGGTGCCAGCCAAGGAAAACCATGTTACTGGGCTCAAAAACAGTTGCTAGCCGTGCGGCATCTGCTTGTAGAGGACAGGTTGCAATGAAAGGTGCTAGGGAGTTCATATCCTTGAAACCAGAGGAAAAGAAATGAGAGCTATTGGAAGAGGGGAAAGCAGAGAAACGTTTGTGTCTGGAACTTCGGGCACAGATTTCACTCTGAGACTCACGTACGAAGCCTCAGCTGTATATGCTGCCTCGTTAAAAGATCACAGCCACTTTGTAGAGGAGGACACTTGGGGCAGGGAGCTGCCGTTGTCATGTCACACAGCCAGTCCGTGGCAGAGTGGGGACTGTACTCAGTTGGGTTTTTTTTTTTTTTCTAATTCTGAGTGTGATTCTATCTTCTGCACACTTTTGTGGAAGTCACGTGCCCTACAGGGAATGGTGAGTCTCTGGATGCCACATAAATACACAGTAACCCCCACCACGCGCCCTCTCTCCATCTATCTTCCCACCAGCTGCTGCATGCTGCCTTTTAGAATTCCAATTTTCTTTTAAAGATTTTATTTATTTATTTGACAGACAGAGATCACAAGTAGGCAGAGAGGCAGGCAGAGAGAGAGGGGGAAGCAGGCTCCCCGCCGAACAGAGAGCCCAATGCGGGGCTCGATCCCAGGACCCTGGGATCATGACCTGAGCCAAAAGCAGAGGCTTTAACCCACTGAGCCACCCAGGCGCCCCTAGAATTCCAATTTTGAGCCATGTTCATATAATACCGACACCAAGAAGCATCAGAAATCTTACCAGATTTGCTCTCCGATCCTTTTCCAATATGTTTTGTTGCTGGAACTATGATCAATTAGTCCATTTTGAAGGGCTAATGGATGAATGGGTCGTACTCTCAGCCAACATACTGGAACTTAACCAGGGGCCTTTGGAGATGAAGACTGAGCTGAGATGTCTCTACCCACTCCCCAGACTCCAGGCACCCCTTGTCCCTCTTATGGCAACCTCTGTGAGCAGCGTCTCAGGTGTCCTGCCGGACAAAGACATAGCTTTCTCTTTTCCCTGTTTTCACTGGCGTGGAAATAGGTTACACACACAGCTGAGTCTTCTGGGTTTTTTACTTACTAAAACTTTGAGAGTGTTCTAAGAGTTTGGGTTTTTTTGTTCGTTTGTTTTTAAATAGGCTCCACACCCACTGTGGCGCCCAACCCGGGACCCAAACACATGACCCTGAAGATCAAGACCTGAGTCAAGGTCAAGAGTCAGAGGCTTAACCTACCGAGTCACCCAGGTGCTCTGTGTTCTAAGAGTTTCTGAAGAGCAATAGATCTTTGAGATTGATTCACAGATTTGTTAAAAAAAAAAAACAAACAAACACATTTTGCATTATTTTAATGGCTCCAGAATATTTCTCTCTATGAATATGCCTTATGTTACTTGACCATGCCTTTCTAATGGATATATGCTATGTTTTTAACCCTTTGCTATAGGAACAATACTGCAATTTTGCACATATCTGTAGGAGAAATTCCTAAAAGCGGAATTGTATGTCAAAAGATATAGTCATTTGTAATTCTGATCATTTTCTTTGCAATCTCACCAGCAGTGGATGAAGGTGCCCGTTCTCCACACCTTTGCCAACACCATGGAGAGCTGGTAGACTTCTACAGGGGACAAGAAGCAAGACAGTCGCCAGCGTGGAATGGTTATGCTTTGTGTGGTGTCCCGTGGCAGTTTCTGGTGCTTGAAAAGAAGCTTAAAGGTGCTGGGGGTTGCCCAGGATAAGAAATCTGGCGCCACAAAAGACATTAGAAGCTCTGAGACCAGCTCTACCCACCTCTCCGTCCTGCCAGGGTGAAGACAACCGAAGGGTTCCATGGTTCACAATCACGTTGAGGTTGGTGTCAAGATACATGTTTGCATCGTGTTGAGGGGAAGTAAAATCCAAGCACGTGAAGAAATGGCAAATGCTCGAAGGCGATTGCCCGGGTTTGTGGATCTTCGGGCGCAGTAGCTTCTTGACTGTGTCGCATACAGAACAGGAGCGACCAGAAGTAATGAGTTCTCTCTCTACCGGCAGGGTTCTAGTTTCTCCAAAAAGATCATGAGGTCTGAGAGAGAGGCCTCCGTCTTTGCCTACCCCTCCCCTCACTACACACTGGAAAGGTGGTTTGAGGAATTGGAGCCCACAGTGATGGCCTCTGACCCCCGTCTTCTGGTCGTCTGTTCAACAAAGACAGGCTTCTCTTCAGCTTTCTAAAGACAAGGCTGGCTGCTACCCTCGTTCAGTGTCAGGCAATTTTCCGGCCATGTTCACTCTACTTCTTTGGGACTTAGATACCAGTGTGAAATGTCAAGGGCTTAAACTGACCCCTTTACTGGCATGATGCTGCCTGTCTCTCCTGAGGCATGGGTGGAGACATGGCCTGTCTTCCCGGCGGGAAATGACCCAATGACAGACCCTTATCTGTAAACAGCTAAGGGATCCTGATGGATCTTGATCTTTTCTGTGACTAATCCTCCCTGCCCAACCTGGCGAGGCATGTACGCCATCCATGTGACAAATATTCATGGGTGGAAAAGGGAAGCAAAGAAAGTAAGGAGCAGGGGATGGGAAACTAAATATACTTGTCACAGAGTAACTGAGTCAGAAAGCCCCAATATCAGAGCTTTGAGGGGATTGTGTCACACAGTCTCTGAGTGAGTGCTCCCCCTGAGAAAATGGAAACTATACAGGTGGGGCAACTCATCCCAAACCAAAGTCCCCACCATCCAGAGCTGGTCTCCATCTGATTTACGATGCCTCACAGGGAGGTTTGTGAATTTCATAGACATTGATCTTTCTGCCTTACAGTGAGTGGTTGAAACATTCTCCTTCACCTGGAAGTTTGCCATGACACCAACCCAAGTGGATGAAAACAGACACAGAAGGTTTCTGGAAGGTCTGGACGCATTTCTTTTTCCCAGTTAAGCCAAGCTAGGGGGGCACTCGGATGAGTCCCCCTTGAGCGTTTCCTGGGCAGACAGGTCCCAGTGGGAGTTTGTGAGTACCTTCCAACATAATAATCACTAACAACAAAATATACTTAAGTCGTATTAATTAAGAAGAATACCCTTCAGGAAAAAAAAAAAAAGAAGAAGAATACCCTTCAGGATGATTTCAATTTTTTTTTTAAAGGGCATTGATAGTCTAAGTAAGAAAGCTCATCCTAGGTATTACTCACCAGCTCTGTGCGATAATTCACATCCCCATGGTGTCTCTCACCGGCCAGCTAGGTCCCAAATTCTTTTTCATTTAAAAAAATATTTTGTCTTCTATTTCTATTATTGGTATTTTTATCACTGGGCTTTCCCTGCTGTGCAGATCAGGCTCAAATTCCAATAACTGGCTAATAGCCACTGAACAGCAGCACCATTCCAGACCCCATAAGCATTACTTTGACACTCTAACAGCATTACAGAGGCAATTATCAGACATATGTCTTTAAATATATGAAAACAGAGTCCATCACACAGGCACAGCCTATAAATCAATGTCGGACTCTAAACGGTTAATATGTTGATCATACTGGTTATTAACATATATATGCTGAATAATATCTTATGATTTTAGCAAAGGTTATAATTTGTCTTCCAATCAAGCTATTTAGATGGCTTCCTTCTGTCCTCCAGAATACTTCCTGAAATCCCACCAGCAGAAATTGGTCCTTTGTATTAATGTTCACGCACTTCAAGGCTCCTCTCTCAGCACACGCATCCCTGAGAAAGGCGTGGCAGGCACCATGGGCCCCTAGAACACCTAATCTCCGCCCATACTGCTACCCGCTTCGTCACCTCTCATGTCTGCAGCCTAAAAGGGAGGAGGTCCTGAAGGCAGGAGAGAACCTTCCAAAGCCAAGGCCTCGGGTTCTCCTAACTCATAGTTTTGCCAGAAGGTCCTGTCCTTAGGGCTTGATGAAAAGCAAGAAAGAGGCTGAAAAGGTGGGCGTGCCCCAGAGCACAACAGTTCTGATGCTAATGGCTGGTCGCCACGAAAGCCGAATGCCGCCATGGAAATAGTCAGCGTCTCTGTGTACCCCGACTGCTGGGAGCAGAGGGAGGCCGGGGGCACAGATGGGAATGTGGGCTGCAGATCGGTGCCTCAGAGAGTCTGAGGCTCCCACGGCTAGCCCTCAGATCGTGCAGCTTTGCCATTTCTCTGCACTTTGGGTGCCCACCCCCACAAGCACACTGCAGGGCTGCTCGGAGTGGAAGGTGTGCTGGCCGGCGGGGCAGAGATCACAAGAGATACCCAGAAGCTTCTATCCAACTCTGGCCCCAGCTCTGCCGGCCCCACGGTGGGCATCTCATCCCTCAGATGGGCTCTGCCAGAGCCTCCGAACTTCTCTCTTCTCCTTCCCCGCACTCCTCTTCTCCCTGCCCACCAAGTGATCCCGTCTAGATAAAATCAATACCCTTCAAGAGCTTTCCAGTGCTCAAAATAAAAAATAAAAGCAAAACAACAGAACAGGAGCAGCCCAGTGCTTTTGGGATAAAGATGAAACCCCACAGGAGAGCACCCTGTGGTGCTTGGGTCCTTGGGTCCTCCCTGTGCGGAATTTCCCACTGGATTTGCTCCAACCACGTGGGCTCACCTTCCGACCTCTGCCTCAGGCATTCGCACATGCTGTTCCCCGGACCTGCTATCTTTCCAGCCCGCTCTGGTTCCTAGACAATTCCTCTGCCTCCTTCAGTGCTCAGGCCAAACATGGCTTCCTAGCGGAGACGTTTCATGACCCCACTCCTAGGTCCGGCCCCCCGGATCTCCCCACCAACACCCCTGCCACTAGCAAACCCTCAGGGCTGTCTGCCTCCCCTTTGGATCGAGTTAAAGCTCCCCTAATTCCCACCCTGACTGGCCGCATGACTACTGAGTGTCAAGGCCCTCTGCTGCGCATTGGAGGCATCTCTGTAAACGGTGCAGGCAGCCGACCATGACCTCTATTTGCAAGCCGGCAGGCCTTCGTCTGTACAGAAACTCTAGTCCTTTGATGTCACGCTGCGTCTGTTCTCAGCTTTTGGAAGAAGAGACCATGTCTTCCCTCACCCATTGCCAGGTTCAGAGGCCTCGGAGCTCTGCTTCTGATCTTCCAAGCAGTTAAAAAACAGCCAGGTAAAGCCCCAAATGCAAAAGCCCCCTACTGCACCTCCCAACCCCTAGTCCACTCCCCTCCAGGCCCACTGTCCACGATGTCCTTTGCGTCTCTCAAGAAAGAAAAGAAAAAGGAAACTATTACCACCAAATAAATGCATGTAACAGACACACATAAGTATTTATTCAGGTCCTTTTTATTTTTTTTAAGGATCTTTTAAAAGATAGATTTATTTATTTATTTATTTACTTACTTACTTACTTACTTATTTGAGAGAGTGAGATTGAGAGTCAGAGAGAGCATGAGAGGGGAGAAGGTAAGAGGGTCAGAGGGAGAAGCAGACTCCCTGCGCAGCTGGGAGCCCGATGCGGGACCCCATGGACTCCGGGATCATGACCGGAGCCAAAGGCAGTGGCTTAACTCACTGAGCCACCCAGGCGCCCCTCCGATCCTATTTATTTATACCAAATGTATTCTGATCTATTTTGGACTTGGGAAGCAAGACGTTAGTCATCATCCCTACCCCAGGTCCCAGGCTTTTTCTGTTTCTGTTTAAATGTCCGCACGCTACTGCAGGACAGGGCTGTAGGTGGCCGCGCTGTGACAGAGCCCCGTTATTCAGCCGCCCGCTCGGCCAGAGAGATTTCATTTGCTTCACTTTTTGTTCTTACAGTGCCGCAATGAGTATTTTTATATACGTGGCTTAGTGTCCTTTTGTGAATATGTCTATACTGTAAGTTTGCATTCACAGAATTACCAGACCTGGAGGGATGTGCTTCCAATTTTAACAGATATTGTCAAAATTATCCTTTAAAAAGTAGACCATGAACACTTCCAGCAACAAGTGTCTGAGTGTGGCCGGTGTCCCGCAGCCTGACCAATACTGGATATCGACCAGCCTTTTCATTTTTGCTTATCTGCTCACTGAGAATTGATATCTCATCTGTGTTCTACAATTATGAGTGAAGTTAACCAGGGTTTCATGTGCTTATTTTTCTGTAAACTCTGTGTTCATACCCTTTCCTGATTTTCTTTCTTTTTTTCCTTTTTTTAAAGATTTTATTTATTTATTTGACAGATAGAGATCACAAGTAGGCAGAGAGAGAGGAGGAAGCAGGCTCCCTGCTGAGCAGAGAGCCCGATGCGGGGCTCGATCCCAGGACCCTGGGATCATGACCTGAGCTGAAGGCAGAGGCTTTAAACCACTGAGCCACCAAAACACCCTCTTTCCTGACTTTCATATTGAATCATTCAATCTTGATTGAGAGGAGTGCTCTGGAAACAAAAGAAATGGGGCTGTGTTCTGTATTGCTAATAGTGTTTTTTGTCTTCTGACTTTATTATTTTAATCATCTACTGTTCGAAATTCTTGAGTTTAGGCTTTGTGTGGTGCTGAGGATGTATTCCATGGCCCCAAATTATTGGATTCTTAGAAATTTTTGAGAGCCAGACACTTGCTGCAGGCTGTTACAAAGATTCAAGCCTCATGTCTAGCGCTCCTGGGGCCCTGTTGGGACATCGCAGCTTTAACACAATGCTGACAGCTCGTCTTCCCTTTCACAGCCCTAGCTGGGATTTCCCCCCAACTCACAAATTCCACCAAAGTAGCCAATACACTTGAGGTTAATTCAATCGATTTTTTTCCTGGTTCCAAACTCTACTTTCTGCTGCCCTTTATGCAACCTGGATTAAAGGAGTCGTCCTGTAAACACAGGTCTCATTAAAATCCTATTTGAATGTCTGCCCTAAAGCTTTTGGAGGAAATGAATTCCCTAGCTGTCTTTGGTCTTCTGCGGGCAGCCCCTTCGGCCGAACCATTCCGAAGAGTGGGGGGGCATTTTTCTGACAGCCTGTGGAGTAGCTTGCTACATGGGGGGAAAGGGATGAATAGGGGTGACTATCGGAGGAAATCACAGCAGCACATATGTGGGAAAATTCGGGATGTCTACAGCTCTGGCATCATGGGATTTTTCCCCATGAGTTTTTAGATTCTCATGTTTGGAGCCTTGCAGTTTATTAAAACAAAACAAAACAAAACAAAAAACACGTTCATGTAAAACAGCTCACCGCTGTTTTTTAATATAACAATACTAACGAGATTTGTAATGTTGTTCCCTATTTTTTATGTAGGAAAATAGGGGCTCCAGGAGATGAAGGTAACACGGTTAGGAAGGGCTGGGCTGGGTTGTTAATCCCTGCCTTCGGATTCTGAGTCTCCTGGTCCTTCCCCAGTTCTCCCTGTCTGCCTGGTTGATAGTGACGTTCATGGAATGGAAGAGTGAGGGTTAAATACAACGCTTTCATTAAAATAATCATGTGCTCAAGGAACAAAGTAACTCTAAGAAAGCTGACCCTCAGTTTCCAGAAGGAGCTGAGCCAGGTCAGCACAAGATCCCGCAGACTCCTAGGATACATCCGAATAGGGTTGCTATGTAAAATATAGCATCTCTAGTTCAATTTGCATTTCAGATAAACAATGGATAATTTTTAGCATATGCCCCAAATACTGCATGGGATGTACATATACCAAACATTTGTTTATTTGAAATTAAAATTTAATTTTAAATTCTAAAATGTGTGTGTCTTGTTCTTTTTTTTTTTTTCTTTTTTAGCTAAATCTGGCAATTCTAATTGAGGCGAAGTTGTAGGTCAATAGATATAATAACATTTGGGATTCCCACCACAGAAATGAGCAAGGTCACTTTGTAACACTTTAGATCTCATGGGCAAGGAGTATCTCTGTCCATTTTTCTTGGTACCAAACTAAAAATTAATAATGCAATATGTATCAAAGTCCTTTAAAAATTACAAAAGCTGTGTGCAATTATTTATCGGTAAAGATGGAAAGATGGTCTTTGCATCATTGTTTATAATTCTGGAAAAAAAAGAGGAAGCATCTGTAGGGTTTTAGTGAATGATAAATTCAGTCAATGAAACACAATGAAATAAAATGGAACCCAAGGTTATTTTTAAGAATGTTGATATGGATAATCCTTGACATGAAGTATTTTGAGGGTAGAACAGTGAATGAAAAATACAGGTTGCTATCACATTTTTTCAAAACAACCATGTTTTGTCTAATAAGGCATACTTCTCCCCCTCACGTTTTAACATCTCTAAAATTAGGATACCTTTAGGATTAATGGTGTCATCATCGCCACTGGGCAGGCGGCAGACATGATGTAATTGTCATCTATGTGGATGTGAGCACTCAGTCATTGCTGGTGGCGGCGTCACCTCAGTGGAGTGATCTGCATTGTCGGTACAGAATATTTTGAGTTTGCTATTTAAAACGCCTTCCAAGATTACGCTATGATTCAGCATTGAAAAGTTAATTTCTATGCAGAAGCATGAAAACAAAGCAGAAGGGACTCAATATGATTTTAGTGATAAAAAATTTCTTTTTGGGAGCGCCTGGGTGGCTCAGTAGGTTAAGTGTCTGCCTTCGGCTCAGGTCATGATCTCAGAGTCCTGGGATTGAACCCCACGTCGGGGGCGGGAGGGGGGGGGTCCCTGCTCAGCGGGGAGTCTGCTTCTCCCTGTCCCTCTGCCTCCTCTCCACAGCTCATGCTCTGTCTCTCTCTGCTTCTCTCAAATAAATAAAATCTTAAAAAATATTTTTTTTGTCATGGAGAAATAATCACAGTTACATATTTTCCTGCAAAGCAGCAAATAACCAAGTGCTTTATTGAACCCAAGAAATGAAGACACTCCCAAGTAGAGAAAGGGGTGTTGTATTTTGTTACATTTTGTTACTGAGAAAAGTGTGAAAAGATTGCCTATCACAGGCCAAGTAAAGCAACTGAAGACAATTAATTTGCTTCTGGACCAGTTAACCAGGGACAGGGGAGGCTGGGGCAGAGCTAGGGAGGAGAGCCCAGCCCTGGCTCTGGGGAGTGTGGCTGCCATGGCTGTCCCGTCGACCTCTGATCCAGTCCAGGCTGAGATCCAGGCAGCTAAAGCAAAAGGCAGGGAGAGACTGAGAAGGCTCCACATGGTGCCTGGGCCTCCCTCGCATCCCTCTCAAGGGCCAGAGGAGCTATGTGAGGGACAGGAGAAGGAATGGTTGTAGTTAAAAGGTATGAATAGACAGGTAAGGTGCCCTCATTGGATTAGCCTTTCATCTGGTCACTCGGGAGACTCAGGTGGAGGGGAATCCTTGGGGCTCAGGCCAGTGTCCAGATATACCCACTAGGCTGGCTCCAAACCTCAGACCCAAGGGTCCTTCTTCCTTAGCAAAGTGAGGAAGGCGATTTGCAGCAACTGGAGTCTGGGGTCCCAGATGCAGAGAAGGCAGGAGCCATTAAGGAACAGACCTGTGGTCTCCCATGATGATAAAGCATTCCATGCCCCCCTCCTGTAAAAGCCAACTGAGTGTCTCCCCTCTTAAGTCTTCTTCTGTAATACCTGCTTAATAATGGTAATAATATTTATCAGCTGCTTAATACGTGCCAGCTACCGTACTAAGTATTTTGTGTACATCCGCTCATTTAATTCTCACCATGGCCTGGGAAGGTAGGTAGATTAGGAAATTTAGGAAAGTTCACTTAGCAAAGAAAGGGCAGAAACAAGATTCAAACTTGTGATTCTCTGGCTGCAAATCCCCTGCTCTGAAATAGGACTTGTACTGCACTTCTCAGAACAAAGATCCCTGACCCGATACCTGTCAATCCTTTCCAATTCCACTGCTTCCATCTCACTCCTGCTTCTTGGGCCTGCTTCCCCTCTCCCCTTCCCGCCTACATACAAAGCAGATCATGAAAGATCTGCCTTACATTCTTCCCTCCCATGGGGCCCTGTGCCCACAGCAGATGCTCAGCCCCACGCAACTCCCACCCTGCCCTGTGCCTCCCACAATCCCCTGTGCTTCCCACAATCCCCTGTGCTCCCCATCAGGATCTCAGTGCTGTGTCACCCACAATCCCTTGTGCCTCCCATCATCCTCTGTGCCCACCATTAGCGGATAATGTCTTCTAAGTACTACATTGGGTCCAGCAGGTTGCCATGGCTGGCTGGATTAAGCCCTTCTCCTCAACCTGACCTCTGAGCGTCGCTTGGACCTGTGCTTGTGGATCACAGGGCCTGGCCTAAGCCCAGAACCAGGCTTTATGATTGCCCTTCCCGATGGCGGGCTGGCTGCACCTCGGTCTGAGACCACCGCTCTGACCCCTGCGTCCCCTCTCTACCATTCACTGACGGGTTTGTGTGCATGTTACCTCCAATGCAGAGTTATTTAGCAGTTCTAAAACCCGGTCTCTTCAATTCACTTGTGGGCTCCTCGAGGCCTCACCCCTGTTCTGATGTGAGCAGTCAGCGGCGGTCTATCTACTTGGCTCAAGAGTCCACTCCAGGCCCGGGATGGACGCTCAGCATAAACACTCCTGGACAGACCTTGTGTTGTAATCATCAGAGTCCCCTGGCCTGACATTTACATCTTAGGAAGTGACAGGGGAAAGCAGGAGAGGAATGAAGGGGACAGAATGACATTCTCTGAGGAGTCCAGGTGTGACATTGGGACCGTTGGTCGGAGAACTAGTGTGGCACCTGGCTCCGAATTCTGGCATCTGTTGCTCTGTGGTTCAAACTACGTGCCGATTCTCCGCTCGACTCTGAAATGAAGGTGCCACAGAAAACAGCTGCAGCCAGGAGAGAGGGCAAATAAATCAGCTTAATTTTTCAAAAAAAAAAAATTATCAGGTTTTTTTTTTTAATCTGTTTTCATGCAGAGTAATTCTTGGGTGGATGCTATCAAAATCTAAGTGTGCGCTGGTGGGGGCGGGGATGGGCTAAAGAGGAAACAAGGAGAGTAGAGAAGGTTTTGTTGGGAGGTGCTGGCAGACAGACCTCAGGGGAGGCCCAGCACCCAGGGTTGGAGGTCAAAGCTCAGGAAGGCTGCCCTGTGCAAGCAAGAGGGGTAAGGCCCTGGGGCTGAGGAGCAAGGAGAGATGAGGGAGAAAGTCACCCGCACAAAAACTGTATGTATGTGTGTGTGTGCGTGGAGGGGGGTGGTCTTTAGAGAGCTCTCCGTCAAAGTGGGGTCTATGAGAAACTCAGGGATGAGCTCAAAGACCCCAATGATGAGGGAGCAGGAGGCTGGCTGAGGACAAAGCAAAAGCTGGCACCTTGCACCCCCTCTCCACCCGCTCCCCTCGGTGATGTGTGTAGCATTCCTCAGGCACCCCTGACCGCCATCAATGAGAAACAAATACTTAACTTGCAGAGATCACAATCCTGCAAGACAGGAATCTCCCAACTATCTTGATGTTAAGGGCTTGCCAAAAGACAACATTGATCAAGCCTCCGGTATCCCTGCACCTTGTAGGCCCTCTTTAGCATGTGAAAGCTCCGTTGAAACCTCCCTTTCCCTCCCTTCCCCCAACCGCAGGGTACCTAACCTGCCATCCCTCACAACCTGGGGCAGCGGCTCTTCCTGCCCACGGGTCCTGTCCCCGTGCTTTAATAAACCACCATTTTGCACCAAAGATGTCTCAAGAATTCTTTCTTGGTCATCGGCTCCGGACCTCAGCCCACCGAAACTCACCTAGGTTCTAGAACTTCATCACCAATGCAGAACATGAATACGTACTCAGGATTTTCACCCAAACTTCTCAGCCTCAGTCAGCTGAACATCAGACTCTTGATTTCAGCTCAGGCCATAATCTCAGGGTCATGAGATTCTGCCCCAAGTCGGGCTCCACACTGGGCATGGAGCCTGCTTAAGATTCTCTCTCTCCCTCTCCAACTGCCCCCTCGCCCCCCGAACAAACAAACAAACAAACAAACCCTTCACAGCCTGACCCTGGGCCTAGAGGGAGACAGAGGGAATGTTATTAGAGTGACCAAATGGCTCAGAATCTCCTGCCAAGTTTCAATTTCAAGGAAACCATGCAAATATATATATATATATATATATATATATATATAATATATATATATATATATAATATATATATATATATATATATATATATATTTGCTTTATGAACTGGCCTTAATCTTCCAGAAAGTTATAGCAGAGACTCAGAACCTGGGGTGCATTTGAGATTGTCCAAAGTATGTGGTTAAGATCCTGGCCATATATTTGCAATGTGTGTGAGTGTGTGCTGCGGGGCTGGGGAGTTCCTCACCACGAAGCAATCCTCAGACACCAGGCATATGTCCTACAGTTCAGTCCTAACACTCTCTATCCAGAGACAGAGGGATGTGGAACTCTCCCCTTGCCCTACCGCAGTGACTGTACCTGCCTTCTTCCTGTTTGAGACACACCCAAGCACGCAGGTTCCTCTACCTGGAAATGCTCTTCTCCCGGGGAACCCTCAAGGTTCACCTTTTAACCTCCTGCTCTCTGCTCAAACCCCACCTCAGATATCACACTATTTTAACCCACTGAGCTACTCAGGCGCCCCCAATATCACACTATTTTAACCTGAGCCCTTTCCCCAAACTCACTACCCTTTACTCTGCCTTTCTTTAATTATCTTGTTTATTGCTTGCTTCCTAGATGTAAACTCCAAAAGGGAAAGCAGTGCAGGGTAGGTTGATGGGTGGGTTGGTTGCTTACTTGCTTGCTTTTTTGCTGTTGTCTACCCAGTATCTAGAATAGTGCTGAAAACACTGTGGCCTTCAACAAATATTTCTTCCATGAATGAATGAATGAATGAGATCTCATTGGAGATTCTTGTTTGATGCTTAAGGAAGATTTACTTAGAAAAGTGTTGCTCATTTTCAGGAGAGGGAGGTAAAAGCCAAGTTTAAAGATATAAAGGTTGAAAGGGTCTGCGTCTGGGCCTTTCTCATTAGAAGTCCCAGAGGAGTGGCCAATCTCTGGAAAACCTATGATGGAAACATAACATTTTGACAGTGGCTAGAGAGCATCTAGATTACTTTTGTCATTTAAACAGTGAGGGAGGGGCCCCTGGGGGGGGGGCTCTGTCAAAAGCGCGTGCGACTCTTGGTCTGGGGTTGTCAGCTCGAGCCCCATATTGGGTGTAGAGATTACTTAAAAATAAAAAATCTTCTAAAAATTAAAAAAAAAAACAATGAGGAAAGAAAAACCAAATACGAGGCATGGATCTTGACTGGACTATAGTTTAAAAAAAAAAAAAAAAAGAAAGAAGAAAAGAGCTAAAAAAGATTTCAGAGGTAATTGGAAAATTTGAAAATGAGATGCTATTAGGGAATTACTGTTCATTTAGCACCCCCCGCCCCCACGGCAGGCAGGCTCCTGCCCCTCAGGTCTACTGGTGTTGAGCCCGTTCCCACCACGAGTGGGACTACCGTGATGAAACCAGTACGGCGTGCCAGCCTTCCGCGTTTTCCCTGACCCCCTGGATTGTGACACTGGCTTGAAGGTGACTTTGATTCTCTTGGGAGCAAATCTGAGGCTGTGACAGTCGGAGTCCTATCAGCCCCTCTGTGCTCGGCCCTCTCCAGCCCGCACGAAGTCTGACTCCTTCCAACTTTTCCTGTCCTCGTCCACCACGGATCAGTCCATACCGCTCCTGCCCCTTGTCATCGCTCTCTGTCCATCCTGGTTTTTCTCTACCCATTAATAAAAACTCAGTCATCTCCTGTTTCACCTAATGTTTCAGAGCAAATGGCAAGCAAGTATTCTCAGCTTTGCTACCCAGAGAGGAAACTGAAGTGTCAGAAATATAGTGTCTTGTCCAAAGGCAAAAATCCAAATGGCAAAGAATTTCAAAGGAGACCCAGGAGTCCCAGTGCCCAAACTTCCGCCTCCCTTCTGGCAAAATTCCGACATTCTTCACTGAAACAGAAGGCTTTTTTCCATTTCAAAGAGCCTGAGGCTCTGGGCAGAAAGAGGAGAAAACAGAGTCACCCACCAGGCCGGTGCGGCCTCCAGCTGCCTCTAGTGACTTACCTGATTTTGATCTTCCCTGTTCCCGAAGCCCAGTTTTGTAGCCTGAGTCTGAGTACAAACACTAAAGATGCAGGCATTCCAAGCTGAACTCCTGAACTCCAGCCTGGCAGGATTCAAATCTATCTTATCTTAAAAGAATGCATCCCCTTTTATTTAAAAAAAAAAAAAATTCAATTTTAAAGGCAGCTGAAGTAGGGGTTGTGGGATTTGCTGGAAGAAGTTTGGGAACTATTACAAGTAGGCCACAATTTATCCTTTCTTTGCAATCCAGAATCCTTGCAAATCCCATGTCTGGGAATTTAAAGGAAATCATCTAAAAGCTGAACATTTGTCTTCATGGTTTTCCAAACAAAGGGAAAGCTGTTTCAGCAAAAATGCAGCACTCCTAGCCCAGGGAAGCTGATGAAAATGACCCGGATGTTTACACCCTGAAGCTGGGCAGTAAGGGATTTGCCCTGCCCTTTGAAAGAATGTCTACACGGGAGGCTCTGGGAAATCCATTTCGCTTCAACAGAGAGAAACCAACAGTGATTCTGAAAAGAACTGAGGTGGTTGTAGCCAGGAGAACAATCTGGAAAACTACAAAGCAAGTGACCCACAGGCAGTGCCAGTAACACAAACTTAAAAAAATCCTGTTGCCACCACATCCGTGGAACAAAGCTGGAGCGCACGGGGCCCTGGTGACTTCCACAGGGCTCTGGAATGTTCCCCTGTCCGGATGAATATTTGGGCTTTTACCATAGGAATGTGTGTGTGGGCTTTTGGAAGGTCACAGCCAATCCCTCAGGCCTCTTGGGTTAAGACTCTGGTCTTTTCTAGGGGTGAGTTTATAGGGGGACCCCAGGTGGTCTGAGGCAACCCAGGAAGGGGGCTCCCTACAGGCACTGAGGGAGCAGTAGCAGGGTCAAATAGCGAGCAACACTTTGGGCTCATTTCTTTTTTTCCTAAAGATTTTATTACTTATTTGTCAGAGAGAGAAGGAGGAGCACAAGCAGGGGGAGTGGAAGGCAGAGGGAGAGAGAGAAACAGACTCGCCGCTGAGCAGAGAGCACCAGGTGGGGCTCGATCCCAGGACCGTGGGATCATGACCCCAGCTGAAAACAGATGCTTAACCCACTGAGCCACCCAGGCGCTTCTGGCTCACTTCTTGAGATTAGTTCCTGCGGTCGGGGGCTAGGAGGGGCAGAAAAAAACACCGCATACTTTGCTTTCCACTTGCACCTGAAAAGAAACAGAATCACTACAAGTAAGGGTAGGGCAAAATGACAACACCTGCTAGGTAAGGCCGCCCAGTGCCTCCCATCGTCACACGCTGAGGCCGGGATAACCAGACCTCATTTCACTTCGCATTTATCACTAGGGAGGGGGACAAGTAGCTTCCTTTCTAAGAAAGCAAAATGACAGAGCGCCCTGAGGAGGAAAAGAAATGATCAGAGACATTAAAAACAGCAGTTACGTAAAGAACTGTTGAAATCACTAGATCGTACACCTGAAACTAATACAACATCGTATGTTAATTCTACTGGAATTTTTTTAAAAACCCAAATGTTAAAAATAATAGCAGCTAACAGACCCCATTTAGGAGCGCCGGCAGCCCCCAATGGTTGTTGAGCTCCCTGCTTCTGTACGGATCTGTCTTCCTACCAGTCTGTAAACTCCGTCAGTCTTGCTCGCCTTTGCATTAGGAGAGCTCAGCAGATAAGGAGGAGCTTAATAAATAATTATTGGTGTGAACAAATAGATGGTAACTACGTCAGAAATGATCAGCTCAAGAGGACAGGGAGACCGGCTTCCAAATATTCGTCAAGCTCCAAGTAGGATGAGTCAAGGTTATATTTAATTTATTTAATAGCTTCCTATTAAATCCAGTGACTTCTCTGGGTCTTGAAATCGGAGGAGGTGACGATGTCACAAACTGCAGTCTTTTTGTAAGGAAAGAGTAAAAAATACGCAGGTTTCCAAGGAGGGGTGGTGGGGGAAGGGCCGGGCGGCAGGTGCAACGGCCTGCCTTCCCGGCCGCCCCCGTCCTGCCTTCCCGGCCGCCCCCCTCCTGCCTGCAGGCCGCCACCCGGCCGACGGGGGGCGCTGGGCTTCCCCGCTCGGCTTAGTGTGCTTGACCAAAGGTGACGATGACTTAGTGGGCTAAGGTCATGCCCTCCCAGCCTCTGAATCGATAATTTAATGTGACTTATCAGAGACAGAAAGAACTGTTTACTTTAAAACCCTGGATTCCATAAAGGGAGAGGGGAAGGGCCTACACCCCACAGCCGCTCAGGGCTCGCGGCCGCCCCGTGCAGCCCGCACAGACCCGCAGCCCGGCGGGGCCCGAGAAGGGCCCAGGCCCGGCGGGGCCCAGCGCGGACCGGAAGGTAAGCACCCCGCTCCCCGCGCCCCCTCCGGCTCCCCGGGCTGAATCGGGCCGGGCTTGGGGGCGGCCGCCGACTCTGAGGAGCAGGGGCGCCCCTCGCGCAGGTGTTTCCAGAAAGCCCGCCCAGCGCCTGCGCGACAGGGAGCGTTAGCCACGGCCTGTCTGGACTTGCCTGCCGCGATGACTTTCTTCCGCGAGCCTGAGGAAACCGCGGACCTCCATGGAGGTTCCCCTCAGCCCAGCGGAGGAAGGGAGTTAGGGAGGACTTGAGGGCCCAGAGACGCCCCGACTTTTACCGGTGCCCTCGGAGTGCCCTGGAGCCACTTCGTGTGCAGGGATGGTCTGACTTAACAGTATTACGGAGGCCTTCAGACAAGATCCCATCAGCAGGATAATTGGAATTAGGGGGCTCGTTTGGCCAGGAATCCCTGCCTTCCTCGTGCCTTGGGGCAAGCACCCCGCAGGGTTCCTGTGTTCCCCTCTGATGCCAGCCTCCGGGTTGTTCCTCTGAAGCCTTGTTCCCTTCGCAGCCCTGCAGACAGACATCTGCGCGGGAATAAAACTGGTTCCCAGGAATCCCCAAGCCTCAGCGACTCTCTGAGAAGAGTCTGTTGAGACCCCAACCTGCCGGAGAATTTTCCCCATCTGCCCCCACCCCTGGCTGGTGATAGCGTGGCTGGTAACTGCAGGCCTAAGGAGCTCTCCAGATTTCCCCTTGTAGATGGATTTCAATGGAAAAAAGAAATGTGCCTTTGCTCCCTGTTGACAAGAACATTCTATTTTAAAATTTCCATGTACTTTCAAAATGACAAGACTCAGGCATGTGATACGGACTTCCTTTGCCTTCATCTAGACTATAACAGCTTAAAAGAGTCAAATTGATGCCTCTAACACATCTGTTTGAAATGACAGTAAATGTGGATTTGGAATTAAGAAAAAGCATTTCCATTTATCTTTTGCTTTTTAAGAAATTTTTGTTTATGCTAATGGGTTAGGTTTGCAGACAGGCGACACTTAACAGACCGTGGAAGCACTCGGTCCTCAGGGCTGGCCCTAGAACATTCTCAGCCCCTGGGAAAACAAAATCTGAAAGCAAAGACAAGCTGCTCATGCCTAGATCTGACAAGAGAAAGAATAGGGAGTCTTGTGATATTCCTTGTACTTTGCAATCTACGACAACTTGCAAGGAGCTGTGAGGCACACACAATACTTACAGGCTGAAGAATTTGCTAGAAGGTTAGGCTTGCAAAGGCTTCCTCCTTCGTGAAATCTCCCTCCCCAGTTAGGGAAAGAAACCCATGTCATAAAAAAAGGGAGCAAACCCAGGCTAGCCTGTTTTTCATAACCACAGGCTCAGTGGGAAAACAGCATTCAGAATGGACCACGGCAACTGGGAAATGTCTAGAGATTCAGTTGAGGCTGAGGGAAGGGAGTTGGGGACACTCTACAGAAATTGAGTTTTGATAGCTAGACGTTTAGAAATGCATAGCAGGTGACCTCTTTTAGGAAGTAAGACAGGTCCTTACAGAGGATCCTTGTTTTTTCTAAGCCGTGGGAAACGGAGCTGGCCTCTGCTCCATTACCCTGAAAAGCATCCGACATCTTCGCCTGATGCATTACTTTTCTCACAGGAAGTAACAGGTATAATTAATCCCCAACTAGCTTATAAACATTCTGTTCTTTCTTAATGGGTACTATTTAAGTGCACTTGTTAAATTGGAAAATACTAGAACAAAATATTTTTTTAAAGCTGCAGAATGAGAAATGACTGTGAAATTAAAAAAAAAATATATATATATATATATCTCCAAGGAGATCCTGGCATTAACCACTTCTATTTTTTTTTAATTAGTGGCGTATTTTCGGTTGGTATTTGAAGAAACCAAAAACGTTCTACTTGCTCATGTAAACTGCTTTGCCAATAGACAGTTTACCCACTCCTACAGAAACAAACAAGCAATGAGAGACGAGGGCCGACATAACCAAGTTTAAAAAACTGTTCACAAGGCTGAGAACATACTAGGCACTCAATCAATATGTTTATTGACAGATGCAATAAGACCATAAAATTGTTGTTCTGCATAATAAAGTATTTCACTAATAATTTGCTAGGAAATTAGCCTGAGGCTCCTCTCTCTGCACAGCCCTCACTTTGCAAGCAGTGTAAGCTCTAACCTCTGAATTTCAGAAGAGCATTTTGCAGGAAGGAATTTTTATTACGGGATCCACCAAAGAAAGAAAGAAAGAAACTTTTAAAAAATTGTTTAAATTCTAATTATTTTTCTCATTATGAAAGTACTACATTAATTGCGTACATTAATAAATGCAGAGAAACAAAAGGAGGGAAAAAACCAAACTGTAATTCCACCACTCAAAGATAACGAGGTTAACATTTAATTTTTTCGCCCCGGGCGTATATGCTTTGTCACAGAAAAGAGCTCATGCTGTGTATACTGTTCTGTAAATGACTTCATTCAGTCACATTCCTTGAATCTCTTTCCAAGTCAACAATCATTTTTCTACAAAGTCACCTCAAATGACTAGGTTATATTATAAATATATTACCCTTTTCCTATCATATGGGTGGTTTGCAATTTTTGCTATTATGAACAGGGGCTCCGTGGACAACCTTACAGGTAAATCTGCATACAGATTGGTAGAAAAGAAAATCTTTTCTAACATTCAAGGGCTTTTTGCTTGCGATAAAGTTCTTGGACCAAAGAAATAGAGGTTTTAATAAATAGAAACAGGAGTTTTGTAAACCTTATCTGAAACACCTTAACTTTCTCTTCCCTTCTGCCCTCTTCACTCTTTCTTCCCTTTCCTGTCTTTTGCAGATTATTAAGACACTTCCAGCATGCAGAGCCCACTGGGAGAAGTGCAGGTGTGCTCAGACCCTGCTCTAACGTCCTGAGAGGTGGAATGGCCCCAGACTCTTGCCCGATGGACGGGTCTCCAAGCATGTCCTACCGGGACCCTTCTAACCAGTGAATTGGTCTCCACCCAGTGATTCTTCCCAAATGAGGCCAAGAGATTTCTGGAGCCTCTTGTCATGGTCAGCAACATCCCATGAATGACCGCGAAGTGGGGGTTTCTGTTCTAAGTCCCTCAGGCAAAGACAAAGCAGATGAGCCTAGCTCTGGGGAGAAGCATAAGAGTGTGTCCACCATGGCTGTGCCCAGATGCTGAGGGCTGGCCAGACTGGGGCCAGCTGGAATTCTAGAATTTGTACTTGGTGTGAGTCACACCAAAACTGCCCAGGTGAAGAGCTCCCCCTGAAGACAGTTGTCTACCTGTGGGCCAAGTGGTCCGTTCCTGTTGCCTTGCAAATGACCACACCCTGTCAGGGCAAGTGAGGGTCATAGACTGGAACCAAAGGAAGCCAGGCGCCTCATAGGAGGATAAGCAAATCAACCCAGTCAAGAAGGTAAGGGGAAAAAAGAGGCAGGGTTCAACATCCCATCCCATGGAGACTAAGAGACTTTTGTGATGTGCTAAGAACTGCACATTCTAGGTCGAAGAGGGTGATTTGATGGTCTGCATGTGAATAAGAAGCTATTTTTACTGAAAAATGCAGAAGGGTACATATTCGGCTGGTAAGAATGAGTCAGTTCTATGACCAAAGCAAGGCTCTGGTCAAAGGTTAATAACTCCGTTATCCTGGGAAAAGACAAACAGGCCCCCAACCTTTGCCTTTTCTAGCATTTGGGGGAGAGTCAAGGATGAGGTAAGATTATTTATTTCCTCCCATTCTCCATTGTGGGCAGGAGTTCGTGTATCAGTCAGAAACCATTTTTAACAGGAAAGCCAGGAAAACAGAAGGGATTTACTCATAGGAGACTCCCTTTTGCTAGAAAATGAGTATTATAAACAAAAAATTGAACCGTTCCCCTCTCTCGCTTTCCCTCTTTTCTTTATGTCCCCTCATCTCCCACCCTCTACATTGGTGGAAAATGACCAAGGCGAGTAAGAGTTAAAATCTGAGCACCATCGGATACTTTGGTATACAGTAGATGTTGCTGAGAGTAAATTACAGCACATCAAAATGCTATCCCCATGCAAAATCATTTAAATTTTCTTAGACTGCAGAATTTACCATATTTACCGACAATGGATTGGGAAGGTAAGAGCTGAGGAGGTCCCATGAATCTGGTCATATTACTGCAGTTTATAATGCAGCTTTTCACTGAGTCTTTGTTTCCTAAAATCAGTTCCCTTTAGGGATTCCTTCTCACTTAATGCTCTTAGATAATTGATGCAAACAGATTTTCCATCCATTTCCATAGAAAGTTTCGTTCCTCTCAGTGGGAGGCCTTCTGTGGGGTGGTAACAGCGGACACAAGGCAGTGGGTCGCTTTGTTAGCTCAACTGTTCCAGACACAGAAGCCTGACATTTTTCTCTCTTTCTGTTGCTCAAGATGGTCCCCCCACTCGTGATCCCTCTTTTCTCTGCTCAGGTCACTATGTGGAGCTGGCAAGGTTCCCTGATGGTGACCAGTGGCCATGGCGGAGTGTGGAGGTGAAGTTACAGATTTTCCTTAGCAGAGCTGTGGAGTGTGACAATGGTGTTTGTGTCCAAACTATCAAACGCCATTATCACACTAAATAGCTACTGTTAGGCAATCCTTCCGCTCAATAAATGCCTTGGCATCTGTGTGGTTTGGGCAACAAAGTTCCTCTTACAGCAGAGTTCCCAGTCCTGTGTGATTACTGAGTAAATGCAGGCCCACTGGTGCTCATAACCAACCTGTCATCCGAACTTGGCCTCTCACATGCTGTTGTTAAATCCTTTAGCTGGTGATGAACTTTCTTGTTTTCCCGAGTCAATAAAAAATATGGCCATGTCCCCCGGAGCGCCCAGCACAATTGTTCAACCCAGGCTTGTTGAGTTGAAATGAGTAGTTAGGCAAGGGTCAGATCTGGGAAACAAAAAGTGGGTTGAGTCTAGGTTGTACAAACCAGACGCTTATAGGAACAGAATTAAGTAAGGTGTGTGGGTCCTCACTTCCCATCGTAAGAAAACAACCTTCTAGTAAACTTACACATGGCTTAACTGACCTTTCAGAAAGTCTTGAACATATTTGATTTCTACTGATGTTAACCGGTTATGAGGCTGATTTCTGAATTTGTGTGTTAAGTCCTTTTCCTTCTATTTCAATGAATTATCATCAGGAAATGTTATATGAACTATGTATGAGTTGCCATAGCAAATCTGAACATTTTAAACCCAAGCAGTTTCCAGGACAATTGGACCAGCCGGGTGTTCTTGTCTGAAATACATTTTTTTCTCTGAGAGGCGTTTAAAGTAAGGAGTAGGTTCTGTTTGTGCTGGGCTGGAGCTTCTTCCCCGTGACTTGGCTACATGAACTGGGATTTGTTTGATCAAATTGAAGGGTTTGGAGCAACCATCAGAAATAAGTTCTTTCACGCATTCAGCTGTTCATTTACCAAACAAATCTATATGGAGAGGCTGTCATGTGTTGGGCTCAGCCCTAGGCACCGGGGACGCTTTTAAATTAAATGCGTCTGACGTCACTTCCGGTAAAGGGCATTCCCGGGCTCACGTGCTGTCTGGGACCATTCTGATTGTTCCAGTTATATTTACTCGGGAGCTCAAGGAGCAGAACTTCGCAAAGTAACTCCAAGTCCCTGGCTGAAAAGCACCCTGTGAGGGCAGTGCCCCTGTCTGTGACGCACTGTAAAGGCTCCAAGGTCCTGAGACGCTTCTGTCCAAGGAGGAGCTCCAGTCCTGCCTGCTCTGCGTCTCCTTCCATCTTCCACTTCTGCCCTCCTGGCATTGTTCACTGTCAAGAGGAGAACCAGCCCCCCCGAAATAATTAACCCACTGACGTCCTTCTGTGTGGTTTTCTGGAGAGAGAGCACCAACTGAAGGAGCAGTGACGGAGGGCTCCGGGTAGTGCAAGTGACCCCCATGCATGCTATTGCGCCCGACCCATGCAACGTGGGGCAAAGATGACAGGTTTGGGGGTCCTTCCGCGGATGACAAAGGGAGACTGGGTGTGGTCCTGGAGTTGTCTAGAAATGCAAGCACAGCTCACCGCGGTCTAAAGCTGAAGGACTGTCCTATGCCTGTGACCTTCCTTGGCCTGGTTATCCCTCAAAACCTCCTACTTCATAGCTGTGGCTAGGGGCAAGTTGGTCCCCCGTCTCCTTTGTCAAGGGACTCTGAGGGAGGACCTCTTTCCTTCCTTATGACGATCTTTCCTTGTGAGAGCCCATAATGCCGAGAAAGTCAAACAGCAAAACACCATTGCCATGAAGTAGAAGGGAAGGGACATCTCGGCGGTCGTGTTGGGGTTAGGAAGGGGATGGCCAGACTGTCTGCAGGGACCCAGCCCTCTGTGGTGGCACTTATGGACTCAGAGCCTCAGGCTGCAGACTGTTCCCAGGCTCAGGGACAATCCCAGGATGGCCTCAGGCATTCCTCTTCCTCATTCCCACTTGCCCCGAGATTTTGTTCAGACAGAATCGGACAGGAAGCCAAAGGAAACTTCGCTTCCATCTCTCCTGCTGCCCCTGGCATGATTCCTGCCCACGTTCTCTAATAAAGCCTTCCCGGGGAGCCCTGCAGACTCCGAATACAGGCTATAGGATGGACAGGTCCACTTGGAAGTGCAGTCAAGATCACACTCAAGGGGCACCTGGGTGGCTCAGTGGGTTAAAGCCTCTGCCTCTGGCTCGGGTCATGATCTCAGGGTCCTGGGATCAAGCCCCGCATCGGGCTCTCTGCCCGGCGGCGAACCTGCTTCCTCCTCTCTCCCTCTCTGCCTGCTTCTCTGCCTGCTTGTGATCTCTGTCAAATAAATAAATAAAATCTTTAAAAAAAAAAAATAAGATCACACTCGAGCTGGGAGGCAGCAGAGCACCCAGGTGGCCGCCTTGAGAGGTTTTCCTCCCCAGGACACAGACCTTACGCTGCTTTGTGAGCCGTGACTGCGAGGCCCTCAGCATCCTTTCATCTCAGTACAATGTGTACCTCGAATGTGACAGCTGCCACTTAGGGCCTGTCCAGTGTCCCAGCCATCCCCAGGGAGGTTCTGTGACATAGCATAGCAGCTGACCAGATGCAGATGGCTCTTCCACACGTTTTTTCCTGAACTCTTCTTAAATCTGTATTTTCCACTGAGTGTGTGTGTGTGTGTGTGTGTGTGTGTGTGTTTTAATCTGAAGCTACTAGAATGTTAGAACTGTATGCCAGTGTAGGCTTCATTCCAACACAGAAACTGGAGCCCAGAAAGGCTAAGGGACACGCCCAAGGCCGTTCAACTGGCCTGTGGCCGAGCCGGGCCCAGGCTTTGCCCCTTAATCCCCGTGTTCCGAAGTTACTGCTTGCCAAAAGTAGGCACAGAGGTCAAGTAGCTCTTGCTGAATGAGGGACTGGATGCCTTGTCAGAGTCCCCTTTCCTTTTATTCCTCTGAGAACTGTCTCGTTCAGGTTTAAAGGAATGCTCCCAAAGGCAGTATTCTAGAATTTGGTGGATGGGTCCATGTGGAGGCTCCCTGTTCCTTGCATCAGGCGGTGTTCACTGGAAAGACATGGTGGTCAGGTTACTTTGTGCCTCGTATTGTACTGAGCTCTGGGGACACAAAGGAGCAGGAGGCTGGGTCCCTTCTCTGAGCTGCTCTCAGTCCAGGAGTTGGACAGAGGTCTAAACAAAGACACTTAGGCCTCAGGGTCCTAGATGTCCCCACAGAGCCATGGACAAGGTATTCAAAGGCTTTCATTGTGGCCTTCCTCTCTTTTCAGATGAAGAAACACTGAATCTTTGACATTATCATCTTTTTTGTTACTATAAAATAATCTCTCATCTTTATTTTGATGGTCCGACTGCCCACAGGTTCAAGGTCAAGGACATTTTGTTGCATTGGGTAGCAATGCTGTCCATGAAGATCTAGCTGCGTTCCCTTTGCCATCTGGCAGCATAATGGGCAGCGTACGATGTACCGAGGGGCCTCAGCAGGGACTGGGGGATGGACTAGAGCACTTTTCAGTTGTGCGTGTGAAGAATTTGCAATTTCTCGGAGGAGCTGGGGAAGATGCGAGCTGGCATCACAATGCCACAATGCATTCTGCAGTCTGTGTTTGTGCTCACGCCAGTGGGCCACTAGGCCCATTCCTCCCCTGCTCCCTCCTTCCCTGTCACAGGAAGCCTCATCCCAGGTGACTGTGGAATGCCTCAGTGCCTCTTAGCTGCCCCTCCCTTGGGACAGGCTCCAGGAAGCTGCTGGGTACGAACCCATGCACCCAACATGCACCATTTCTTCTATTTGAAATCCAAGTTTCCTTCCAAGCTTTGGAAGGAAAAGGAAAGGTTCCACAACATCCAGGTTTACCAAAAAAAAGTAGATGGCCTCTGCAGATTCCCAAGGGCTTGATCATAAGATAGCCTGCTCTAGACAACCAGGTCACCCTCTGTCTCCTGATGAAAAGATTGATGTGACGCAAAATTATAGTGTACTTAGAATATTTAAACACTGCATGGGATACAAAGATGACTCAGTCATTCATTCAACCAACATTCAGCCGTGTGTTCCTACTATGGGTCAGGTGTTAAGCTAGAATTTAACCTAGGATTTAACAGTAAGATGCTTCCTCCAACATCTAGTGCTGGCAACCTAGTGAGGGCTCAGACAGGCAAATGAGTCATGGCAGTGCGGAGCCTCAGAGCCTCTGAAGTAGATAGGGGGTGTCATGGGGACCGTTAAGAAGGAAGTGCCATCTGTGGCAGGTGAGATAGACAGGTGCGAGAAGGAGACACGCTCTCCAGGGCAGAAGCACTCTGGTGCTCCAGACAGCTGTCCAGTTACAGAGAAATTTGTGCCTTGGCAAGTGAAGGATAGGAGTGCTCACCATGTCAAGTTTCCACCTGGAGCTACCTTCAGGTTTCTAGATCATTCCCCAGGAAGCTCCTCCAGACAGCATTTGAACTATGAACCTGGAAGTCATTTGGTGGGGATTTTCCCCTCTCAGAAAGGCAGCCAAACATCCACAGAAAACAATCACCTTTTTCTTTTTTATTTTTAAAGATTTATTTTTTATTTATTTGACAGAGAGATCACAAGTAGGCAGAGAGGCAGGCAGAGAGAGAGGGGGGGAAGCAGATTCCCTGCTGAGCAGAGAGCCCGATGTGGGACTCGAAACCAGAACCCTGAGATCATGACCTGAGCCGAAGGCAGAGGCTTAACCCACTGAGCCACCCAGGCGCCCCAACAATCACCTTTTAAATAAAAGAAGCTCATTGTACTCTTGGGCAGGTGACTGGGGCAGGTGCATGTGTGTGTAGGTATGTTTGTGGGACACATGTTTGTGAAGAATTTCAGTTTCTCATAGGAGCCGGTAAAATGGCTTTAAAGTCTCATTCAACTGGAAATTTACTTTATTTTATTTTGTTGAATCAGGGAAAACCAGGGCTCTGATCTCTAACTTGGGCTGAGGTGGGCACCCCCCTGTTTGCCCGCCCTCTGAGCCTGGGGCCACACTCTACTGGGGATACTGCCCCCTTGTGGTCGGATGCACCCCTGCACATCCTTGACCAGGCTTTTGCTCGCTCAGTATTCCAAACCCTTTGCATTCAGAGCTTCCCTGGTGGCACTGTTCAGCTTTAATTTTGATAAAGCACGTTTTCAAAGGCTTGAAGGGGTAGGAGAGAGCAATGGAACTCATTGTTCTATTGTCTGTTGACCTGTTAAATACATCAGACAAGAACTAATCTTGTTCTACCTAGAGAATAAGTCCAAGTCCCTTCCTTTTCACTTTTCTGGCACACTTAGCCCAAACAAGAGCTAATTAAAGCCCTCCCCATTTCTTAAGGCTTCCTGTCTTCTGTGCAGCACGCTTTGTCTTGCTTTTCCACTTGACTTCCAAATGGCTCTGGATACAAAGAAGTCAGAGAATCGCCCACTATTTGGACGGGACAGATGCTGTCTTTACAGTCTCTCTCAATGAGCACTAACACCCTATGCCAGAGATTTTCCCGGTCTCTCCTACATCTCTGCATGAGCTTGGGCGATCCCAGTAGGATCGCTGGCTCAGCAATTAGAGTATGCAATATGCTGGCTTGGGTAAAACACGACAAGGATTGCTCTGTGTGAACCAAAGCGGGTGGCCACAGATAACCACCCCAAAATGTAGGTGGTGTATTAGGAAATTCTGGCTACAAGAAGCAATTTTTCTTAGGTTATCTCAAGTAATTCATCCTACAGCAACGTTTTCTTTAGCATCTGCTATGTCTAAGGCAGTGAGCTGAGGAAAGGTGTTTGGAAGGGGCCACATAGCAGTAAAGGGACAGGAATCACACAGAAGCTCCCAATCACCAGTGAAGACTCTGTGGAAAGTGGCAAATAGTCTGGATTGAGGCATGAGTGCTCCAGAGACTGGGCTATCTGGTCACCCCCAAGGGTACAGACATAAATTAAGCTGCTACCATTATGGTGATGCATTTGTTCCCTTTTTCTGCGCTTGCTGCTATCCTATTTGTGTCCATCCTCACAGTTTCTGCTTCCCTATAACTGTTTTCTCATGTCTTCTGCTAATTCTGGGGTCTCAGTGGCCCCCGCTACTTACTGGCCTCCCCTGCCTGCCATCTTTGGGTGTCTTTTCAGTTTCTCCACATGCTACCGTGTAACTTCTCCTTCCTTGTCTCTCCAGTTTGGATCCCGGAGCCACAGAGCTGATTGTCTCAATGAAGCCGTGAGTTCCCGCTGGGGCAGAGCTTTCCCTCCAAGCCATGATACAGGCTGTGGTCGACCGTTATGGCAAGAAAGGAAAACGGGGGTGTGAATGAGAAAGTCAAGTGCAGGAATTAGCATGTAGGCTTTACTCTGAGCAGGAGCTGTCCATTTCCCAGATGAAAAGGCAGGGCATGTATTCTCAGGGAAGAGAGTTGGCATGAGTTTAAGCCCAAGTAAGACAGAGTTTGGAAGAGTCAAAAAACTTTAAGCTGACCGGTGTGGTAGGAGTGTGATGAGTAAGCAAAAGATGAGGTTGGAGGGGTGGGGGCAGGGGGGCTCGCATTCGTGGCCGCAGGATGGAAGAGGGACCTATGAGGAGGGCAGGCATGATGGCCACCATTATTTTGTGGTCATGCATTTTGCTGATGGGTCATCAAGACCAGGGATTGACAACCTATAGCCTGTGGGCCAAATTCAGATGACTGCCTGCTTTTTTTTTTTTTTTAACATTATATTTATTTATTTCACAGAGAGAGAAAGCATGAGCAGGGAGGAGGGGCAGAAGGAGAAGGAGACAGACAACAAAGCAGACTCCCCAGTGAGCGTGGAGCCAGACGCAGGGCATGGTCATGACCTCAGCCTAAGTCAGACCCCTAACCGGCTGAACCACCCAAGTGCCCCTGACTGCCTGTTTTTATAGGAACTAAGCTTAGTTTTTATATTTTTAAGTTACCGGGGGAAAAAAGTCAAAAGAAAAATACTAATTCATGATATGTGTAATTTATATGCAAGTCAAGTTTCAGTGTCCATAAATAAAGTTTTATTGGAACCTACAATCATTCCCCTTCGCCTAGACTAACCCAGATTGGCACTGAACATCTTTGATCCCTGAAAACCCCTCTGTTCCAGGCAAGTTGGGATGGTTGTCACCTGGAACGCAGCCAGGCTCACTTCATTTGCGTATTGTCTATGGCTGTTTCAAATTCCCGTGACAAAGTTGAGTAGTCATGACAGAGGACATATGGCTCCAAAAGCTTAGAATCTGGCCATTTATAGAAAAAGCTTGTTGACCTCTGACCAAGACCAATGAAAAGTAGATAACTTCTCTGATAAGACAAAGAAATAAAACCAATTGTTACCTTAATGAGAGTGTTAACTATGCCTATTTATTTTCTCCATCAGAAGCTTGATTCGTTTTTCAAACCTAAATTAGAGCATGTCACTCTCCTGCTCGAGATCCTTCAATGGCTTCCCATCCCACTGGCAATAAGATCCAAGGATCCCATTCGTCCATCTCAGACCTCATCTTTTTCCTTTTCTTCCTCTTGCTCGCTCCACACCATTCCCACCCCTTGCTGTTCCTCAAACATGCCAAATGTAATCCTACCTCAGGACCTTTGTACTTCCTGCTGTCTCTCTCATGACCCTGTCTCCCAGATCTATGCACACTTCACTCCTTCGCCTCATTCTTGTTTCGATTCAAAGTTACCTTTTCAGTGAAGCCTTTCCCCCCAGCACAGCCCTCTTCGCCTCCTGACATTACTTATTTATTTATGTTCTGTGTCTGTACTAGAAGGTCAGGCATGTGGGGACAGGGACCTTGCTGTATCCTTGCTCCCAGAACAGTGCTGATCACATGGTGGGTGTGTGATGAATATTTGTTGGATAACTAAGTGGTTGGTGGAGTTAAGAATCTTATGCATGTCTCCAGGGTCATGTCCCCACTCACTGGGGGCCATATTACTACTAATCAATATTTTCTTTTAGCCAATATTGGTCCTGTTACAATTATGTAGCTGCCTGTCTCTGGCATCCACTGGCCTCTTTTCCTGCCAAACACCTTGTATTTAATCATCTGAACATCTGCTCTGTGGATGTCTCATGCCAGATGCGAACCTGGGAGGCTGCCATTTCTCTTGTCCTAAGGATGGATCCGATAATCCTAGGGCCCCGGGGTGGAATCGGGGTGATTCTTCAACCCCTGAAGCTGACAATGACATTTTATGCATAGATGCACTTTTCCAGGATGAGGGTCCAGAGCTGTTATCCAATCGTCAGGAAGAAAGGTGGAGAGCTATGATTTTAAGAAACAGCAGTCCGTTTGCATCAACGTGTGCCAAACTCTCTAGTCTGTTACCGGCCCTCCCATGGGGTGCCCTCCATTCTCCAGTATCCTGTGTTCTTGGCACTCAAGCTGCTTCCGCTGGGATGCTGTCTGCCTCTGGAAGGTTCCTCCCTTCTGCCACATTCTGAAACATGGTGAACACATTACCAGGCTCCTGTGCAGCTCAAAGGCCCCCCAGGGGGCTGATCTGCAGCAGCTGTTTTCTTCAGGGCCACAGAAAGTGCTGGACCAGGCCTCATGCGTGGCCTCAAACAGCAAAAGTCTCCCAGGAAGGGCCCCTGCCAGGTTGGCTTAAGATGCGCTTCTTGGAGTGTGAGGCTTCATTTACGTCTTCTGTCAAGTCTCTGTGGCGTGGGATCGTTTCCTGCCAAGGCTCCCTGCTCATTTCCCCGAGGAATCGGGAGCCCAGCCGCAGGGTTCCTGACGGGAGGCCCAAGAGGAAAGCACAATCCTTTCTGAGAGCAGCTGGCGGGAGGACACTCGGTCTCTGCCCTTTCCCCAGCTTTCAGAGGCTTTCCCTTTCCAGGAGGAGGAGGAACTTTCCAAGAAGCTCTCCTGTAAAGGCAGCAGCTGTCTGTCTCTTTCTGAGGCAAGGAGGGAGGCCCCCGCTCAGCTCAGTTCTCCTTGTGTCCCTCTGGTCTGCACTCGGGTGGCCATTTGTGACCCTCACCACCAGCAGCATGTGGAGAGTTCTCAGACTTCCTGGGCCCAACCCAGTTACAGACTGCCTAAGGCCATCAGACACGAGCTGGCTAACACATCCGTGTTGGGCAAACAGCAGGGGCCCCTACATTGTCAGCGAGGCCTTGGAAGGGAAGTGTGCCCTCGTGTTCTCTTAAACCCAATGCTCCTGACCTTGGGGCTGGAGAATTCTTTGTTATAGGTAGCTGTCCCCGGCCCTGCAGGATGTTCAGCGACAACCCTCGCCTCTACCTGCCAGATGCTACGAGGATCCTCCCTGTTGTGACAACCCAAGACAGCTCCAGACGTTGAAGAATATCCCACGGGGACGAAAGGGCACAAAAGGAAGCAGCTACCCCTTGGCTGGGAACCTCAGAACAAGAGGTAGGAATGACAGGAGGGTATATGGAAATAAAACGCATTTCCATCTTCAAGAGAACAGAGAGTCAACGAAGCAACTGCATCCAAGTACAAGGATATAGAAGTGCCAGGGGCTCTGAGGGCATAGACTTGGGGGCTCAAAGGAAGACTTCCTGGAGGAAGTGACATCTAAGTGGAAATGTGGAAGATAAGTAGAAGTTTTTCAGACAAATGAGGGGAGGGAAGAGTATTGGCGTAAGCTTCTAGAGCGCTGTTACCACCTAAAAAAATGTTCACCTTTTAAAAGAGAACAAGCGGGACGCCTGGGTGGCTCAGTGGGTTAAAGCCTCTGCCTTCGGCTCAGGTCATGATCCCAGGGTCCTGGAATCGAGTCCCGCATGGTGGGGGGCGGTCTCTGCTCAGCAGGGAGCCTGCTTCCCCCCCCCCTTTCTCTCTGCCTGCCTCTCTGCCTACTTGTGTTCTCTGTCAAATAAGTAAAATCTTAAAAAAAAAGTAAAAGAGAAAAAGCTTTTGTTCTGCTTTCAATAGAGCAAGAGTAAAGCAAACCAGAGAGCCCTTGGGGCCTGGTAGGGTGGCAGAACCAGAAAAGGTCACAAAAGGAAGAGGCTTTAGGGACAAAAGAAACCACACCTCACCTGTGACCCCTGACCTGCGGCATCAGCCTCACCTGGGAGCTTGCTAGAAATGCAAAATCTCTGGGCTGCTCCAGACCCCTTAAAACAGAAACTCTGCAGGCAGGACCAACTGCCTGTGATTTAACAAATCCCACCCCCTCTCCCCATGACTGGGATGAGTCCCTGAGCTCTGGGCAGCCCGCAGTGGTGCTTATTAGTGTTTAATGAGAGAGCAATGGAGAGAATCAATCAACCAATTACTCTTGCCTTGAGAAAGAGAACAGAGATGTTCTCAACTGGAGCTGCACATCAGAATCACCCTGAGGGTTTTAAAATCCCCCTTGCTCAGGCCATGTCCCAGAACAATTACTCGGGAGTCTCTGAGGGGGACCCAGCCATGAACGTTTTTTAAATCACACTAAGGGACTCGAATGTGCTGCCCAAAGTGAGCATCATCATTGTAAGAGAAGGTATCAACGAGATCCTCTACTTCGAATGACTTTGAGAATTTATCTTTAAACGGGAACAACTTACATAACAGTATGTATCAAATAACAAGTGATTTAGACAAACTGGAACTTTATTTTTCTCTCCTTTAATTAAAAAAAAAAAAGTCAGGAAGCAAAGAGCCTAGGACTGGGACAGTGGCTCTACAATGTCTCAGCAATTTGGGTCCTCTGTCCTAGATGGCCACTCTGTCCTGTCCTCATGGTCACAGTATGATTGCGAGAGCACCAGCTATCAACTTCATCCTCCAGGAAGGAAAACTTAAAGGCTGAAGGACAAAAAGGGTAGTTGCTTGCTAGATCTATCCCCTGACTATTTATTTTATTTTTAATTTTAATTCCAGTATAGTTAACAGACAGTGTTATATTAGTTTCAGGTGAGCAATATATATATATAGATATAGAATTCAATAACTCTCTATATTACTCAGTGCTCATCATAAGTGTACTCTCAATCCTCTTCACCTACTTCATCCATCCTCCCACCGACTTCCCCTCCAGTACCCATCAGTATGTTCTCTAGAGTCAAGAGTCTGTTTCTTGGCTTGTCTCCTTTTTTCTTTGCTTTCTTTCTTAAATTCCACATATATGGTGCCTGGGTGGCTCAGTCAGTTAAGCATCTGGCTTTGGCTCAGGTCATGATCCCAGGGTCCTGGGATTGAGTCCTGTGTTGGGCTCCCTGCTCAACAGGGAGTCTACTTCTCCTGCTCCCTCTCCCCCACTCCCTGTTGGAGCTCTTTCTCACATTCTCTCTCTCTAAAATAAATAAATAAAATTCTAAAAAAAAAATTCCACATATAAGTAAAATCACATGGTATTCATCGTTCTCTGACTTATTTCACTTAGCGGTATACTTTCTAGCTCCATCCAGGTTGTTGCAAATGACAAGATTTCGTTCTTTTTTTATGCTGGAGTAATCTTCCATTGTGTACGTATACCACATCTTTACCCATTCATCTACCACTGGACATTTGAGCTGCTTCCATAATTTGGCTATTGTAGATAATGCTGCAATAAACATAGGGGTGCATGTATCTGTTCAAATTAGTGTTTCATATTCTTTGGGTAAATATCCAGTAGTGGAATTACTGGATCATGGGGTAGCTCTACTTTGAATTTTTTGAGGAATCTCCCTACTGTCTTCCACAGTGGCTGGACCTGGAAATGGTGCAGGTCCATTGGCAGGGGTTCTTTTTTCCTCTACATCCTCACCAATATTTGTTGTTTCTTGTATTTTTTGATGTAGCCATTTTGACAGGTGTGAAGTGTTTTCTCTCTACGCCTCCTTTGTTGAGGGTTTTTATCACGATTGGCTGTCGTATATTTCCTCAAATGCTTTTTCAGCATTGAAATGATTCTATGGATTTTATCCTTTCCCTTGTTGACGGGATGTCTCACGTCGACTGATTTGCAAATACTGAACCACCCTTTCATCCCAGGAATAAATCACATTTGATCCTGGTGAATGATTTTTTTTAAAATGTATTGTTGAATTAGGTTTGCTAATATTTTGTTGAAGATTTTTGCATCTGTGTTCATCAGAGATATTAGCTTGTAGTTGTCTTTTTTTGGTAAGGTTTTTATCTGGTTTTGTTATCAAGTTAATGCTGGCCTCGTAGAATAAAATTTGGAAGCTTTCCTTCTTCTTCTATTTTTTGGAATGGTTTGAAAAGAATAGGTATATAATTCTTCTTTAAATGTTCAGTAGAATTCACCTGTGAAGCCATCTGGTTCTAGATTTTTGTTTGTTGGGAGTTTTTGATTACTCGTTCAATTTCATTGTTAATATTCAGTCTGCTCAAATTTTCTAATTCTTCTTGGCTCAGTTTTGGGAGATTGTATGTTTCTAGGAATTTATCCATTTCTTTTAGTTATTCAATTTGTTGACATTACAAGTTTTCATAATATTCTCTTACAATCCTCTGTACGTCTGTGGTGTCAGTTGTTAATTTCTACTCTTTCATTTCTGATTTTGAATCTTTTCTCTCTCTCTCTCTCTCTCAGATGAGTCTGATTAAAGGTTTATCAGTTTTATTGATCTTTTCAAGGATCCAGCTCTTGGTTGTAGTTATAGTTGTCTTTTTTTTTGTAGGATTTTTATCTGGTTTTGTTATCAAGGTAATGCTGGCCTCATAGAATAAAATTTGGAAGATTTACTTCCTCCTCTATTTTTTGGAATCTATTATATTGGGGTTTTTTAGTTTCTATTTTGTTTATTTCTCCTCTAATCTTTATCATTTCCTTCCTTCTACTGGTTTCAGGCTTTGCTTGTTCTTCTTTCTCTAGCTCCTTTAGTTGTAAGGTTAGGTTTGAGATTTTTCTTGCTTCTTTTTTTTTTTTTTATTTTTTTTTATTTTTTAAAGATTTTATTTATTTATTTGACAGATATATCACAAGTAGGCAGAGAGGCAGGCAGAGAGAGAAGGGAGGAAGCAGGCTCCCTGCTGAGCAGAAAGCCCGATGCGGGGCTTGATCCCAGGACACTGGGATCATGACCTGAGCCGAAGGCAGCGGCTTTAACCCACTGAGCCACCCAGGCGCCCCAAGATTTTTCTTGCTTCTTGAGACAGGTCTGTATTGTTATAATCTTTCCTCTTAGAACAGCTTTTGCTGCATCCCAAATATTATGAATTGTTGTACTTTCAATTTCATTTGTCTCCATGTGTTTTCTGATTTCCTCTGATTTCTTGGTTGACCCTTTCATTGTTTAGTAGCAGGTTATTTAACCTCCATGTATTTGTGGTCTTTCTGCATTTTTTTTTCCTTGTGGTTGATTTCTTTCTTTTTTTAAACAAATATTTTTTAAATTTATTTGACAGAGAGAGAGAGAGAGAGTGAGACAGTGAGAGAGGGAATACAAGCAGGGGAAGCAGGAGAGGGAGAAGCAGGTTTCCCACCAAGCAGGGAGCCTGATGTGGGGTTTGGTCCCAGGACCCTGGGATCATGACCTGAGTGGAAGGCAGATGTTTAATGACTGAGCCACCCAGGCACCATTGTGGTTGATTGCTAGCATTGTAGTGTGGAGATCAGAAAAAAATAGATGTTATGCCTTCGATCTTTTTGAATTTGTTGAGACTTGTTTTATGGCCTAATATGTGTTCTATTCTGGAGAATGTCCCATGTGCACTTGAAAAGAATGTTTATTCTGCTGTTTTAGGATGGAATGTTCTGAATATATCTATTCAGTCCATCTGGGCCAATGTGTCATTCAAAGCCACTGTTACCTTGTTGATTTTCTCTTTGGATGATCTGTCCATTGTGATAAGTGGGTGTGTTAAAGCCCCTACTATTATTGTATTATTATTATTGATTGGTTCTTTATGTTTGTTATTAGGTGCTTTATGTATTTCGGTGCTCCCATGTTTGGTGCATAAATATTTACAGTTGTTATATCTTCTTGTTGGATTGTTCCCTTTATCATTTGTGTCTTTCTTTGTCTCTTGTTAGTCTTTGTCCAATGTAAGTATTGCTACCCCAGCTCTCTTTTCACTACCATTTGCATGATAAATGCTTTTCCATTCCTTCACTTTCTTTTTTTTTCTCTTTTAAAAAAAAGATTTTGTTTATTTATTTGACAAAAAGAGAGAGAGAGATCTCAGTAGGCAGAGAGGCAGGCAGAGAGAGGGGGGAAGCAGGCTCCCTGCTGAGCAGAGAGCCTGATGCGGTGCTCGATCCCAGGACCCTGAGATCATGACCTGAGCTGAAGACAGAGGTTTAACCCACTGAGCCACCCAGGCGCCCCTCCTTCCTTCACTTTCAATCTGCATGTGTCTTTAGGTCCAAAATGAGTCTCCTATAGGCAGCATATACATGGATCTTGGCTTTTTATCCATTCTGTTACCCTAGTCTTTTGACTGGAGCACGTAGTCCATTTACTTTCAAAGTGATTATTAATAGGCATATACTTATTGCCATTTTGTCACTTGTTTTGTGGTTGGTTTTTATAGTTCTTCTCTGTTCCTTTCTCCTCTTGCTCTCTCCTCTCATGGTTTGCTGGCTTTTTTTAGTGATATACTTGGATTTCTTTCTTTTTATTTTTTGCATGTCTGTTACTGGTTTCTGACTTGCAGCTGCCATTAGGTTTACATATAATCTGCATGTAACAGTCTATATTAAGTTGATGGTTGCTTAAGTTTGAACCCATTTTTTACTTCACCCCACATTTTAGGTATATGGTGTCATACTTTACATCTTTTTATTTTGTGAATCCCTAAACTGATTTTTATAGAAAAACTTCATTTTACTGCTTTTATGCTTCCTACTTTTCTTACTTCTGCTTATGGTCTTTCCTTTCCACTCAAAGAGTCCCCTTTAACATTTCTTGCAGGGCTGATTTAATGGTCATGAATTCCTTTAACTTTTGTTTGTCTGGGAAACTCCTTATCTCTCCTTCTATTCTGAATGATAGCCTTGCTGGATAGAGTATTCTTGACTGCAGGTTGTTTTCTTTCAACACTTTGACTATATCATGCCACTCTCTTCTGACCTGCAAAGTTTCTGCTGAAAAGTCAGCTGAATGCCTTACGGGGTTTCCTTGGTATGTGAGTGTTTCTTTTCCTCTTGCTGCTTTTGAAATTCTCTCTTCACTACTTTTTGCCATTTTAATTACTATGTGTCTTGGTGTGGAATTCCTTGGGTTGATTTTATTGGAGGTCTTCTGTGCCCCTTGGATCTGGATTTCTATTCCTTCTCTAGATTTGGGAAGTTTTCAGCTATTATTTCTTCAAATAAATTTTCTGACCCTTTTCTCTCTCTTCTCCTTCTGAGATGCCTATAATGTGAATGTTATTGCATTTGATGGTGTCACTGAGTTCCTTCAGTCTATTTTCATTCATTATTCTTTTTCTCTCCCTCCTGTTCAGCTTGATTGTTTTCCATTACTCTGTCCTCCAGGTTGCTGACCTGTTCTGCTTCCTCTGGTCTGCTATTTATTCCTTCTAGTGTATATTTAATTTCAGTTATTGAGTTCTTCATCTCTGATTAGTTCTTTTTTATGTTGGCTATCTCTTTGTTGAGGGTCTTACTGAGGTCCTCCACTATTTTCTCAAGTCCAGTAAGTATTTTTATGACCATTACTTTATATTCTCTATCAGGAATATTACTTGTTTTTATTTCACTTAGGTCACTTCTGTGATTTTGTCTTGTTCTTTCATTTGGGACATACTCCTCTGTCTCGTTTTTTTCTGTAACTTTCTCTTTCTATGTATTAGGAAAGTCAGCTATGTCTCCTGCTCTTGAGAGTAGTGGCCTTATGAGGAAGTAGTCCTGTAGTGCCCTGCAGTACAATATCCCCTGTTCCCAGAACCTGGCGCTTCAGGAGTGTCTCCTATACATGTTGTATATGCCCTCCTGTTGTGGTTGAGCCCCATGTCCTTCATTCTGGTCATTGGCAATGGCTCTCTTTGCCTGTTGTGGGGGGTGTTTGGTCCCTGTCTTGTTAGAGGGCCAGTCTGGAGCCACCTTCAGTTTGAGTTGAGTCAGATCAGGTGTTTTCCCAAGATGCAGTAGCACCAAAGTGCTGTCCCTGTGCTGTCCCCTAAGAAGCTTGCACTGGTGGGCAGGGGCTGCTGTCTGACCCAGTGTCTGCCCCCAGCTCTCTGCTGTGGCCTCGGTTGGACTGGTATGTGTGGTTATCTTCCCCTCTCCCCGGGGCAAGAGTCATCTCAGAGTGGAGCTGGCCCCTGTCTGGGCTGCTTGCACACTGCAAGGCTTGTGACACTGCTTTGGATGGGCTCTGGCCAAGGGTGTATTGGAGGGAATGAGTCCACAGGAGAACTTGGGGGTGAGGGACAGGTCATAAGGTCTGCACTGGTCTGCTGTGGAAGGGGGCCTGCAGCCACCCGGAAAAACTCCTGCCCAGGCAGGGGTGGAGGCAGCGGGTCTGCAGGAGAACCCAGAGGCAGGGCAGGCACTGTTAGCAAGTGAGTCGGAGTGTGTTCCCGCTGAGCTGGTTTCCCTGTGTGTCTGTGTGTCTGGGCTGGGGGGCAGGGGAGGGCAATGGCACCACTGGCTCTTTTGTTCTTGGAGAAGTCTCCCGAAGAGTCCCTGCATCTCAGCACATGCTCAGAAATTAGTAAATAAATCTCCTTAGTAAGCCAGTCTCCTTCCTGTATGCTCAGTTTTTCAATCTGCTGCTTCTATGCTCCATCTCCATGGGGCTGTTGTGCTGTCTCTTTAAGGGCTAGGATTATTTCCTGTCACCACCAGCTCTCCTGGAGCTGCTGATTCTTAAAATTCCAGGTATTGAGCCCCACTGCTTATCAGGCCCCTCTGGTTTTCCCAAAGCCAAATGTTACGGGGATTTGCTTTCCCCTTGCGGGTTCCTGGGGTGCCTAGCATGGGAGTTTGCTTCTCTCCCCTCTCTGTGCCCACCACATCCCTCCCTCCTGCAGGTAATTCTCTGCCCTTCCCACCCTCTTTGATGTGGCCTCTTCTCTACACTTATCTGTGGAGAGTTTGTTCTGCCAGGGTTTGGGTCATTTTCTGGGTGACTTATACTGGTACGGGTGTTATCTAGGACAGCTTAGGGTCCTCCTACTCCATCTTCCCCGGAAGTCTAGTTCAATGCCCTTTAAAGGACATTCCTGGAAGCCCCACCTAGAGACTTCTGATTAGATCTCCTTGGTCAGAACTATAGGTGGGGGTGGACCCCCAGAGCTGGAGGTGGGATATGAAAGGCAAAGTGCCCCCCCAACCCAGACCCCAACACAGGCTAAGTATGAGGACTGTCTGGTAGTCAGAGCCAGCGCACAGCTTTATACAAATGGAGGGACGTGGTGACTCACCATCGTGGGAGAAAGCAGAGTGACCTTTGAATCGCCCACTCACATACCATGCATTTAGGACTGACTGCGCATTGTGTGTGTCTCTAGATGGTATAAATATATACATATATTTATATGAACTGTGGCAATTCTCTTGAGCTGTTATGCAATAAAGATAAAAGGATAAAAATAGAACACGAAGGTTATTTGGTGAAACATCTTATAAGCAGCCTGGAAAATGTAATGCTGACAGATGGGGTAACCTACACAGGGAGGTCTCTCTGTCTCACCTCAGTATGAGGAGAATAAACATGTCCAAAGCCGTAAGGCCAGTGATGTCAAAGGCCAGGTAGGGACAGGGAAACCCCAGGTCAACTAAGATGGTCTGGGGGCAGGGGGAAGGGGCGGGTCTTTTTTGCAACCCCACCCCCACCCTTGCTTTGATATTCTTCCTGGAGGTTCCTAGGGCTAAGTTAAACTAGGGCTTCAGGCTTATCTTGGGGGTCGTCCCCCCAAACACCTGCCTTCCCCCTTGCTTTGATGTTCCTCCTGGAGGTTCCTAGGCCTAAGGTAAGCTAGGGCTTTAGGCTACATCACCAAAACACCTACCTCGAAGGCAGAGCGATGGATAAGGCGTGAGTCAGATCTGATTTCAGTGCTGGCTCACCTGCTGAGCCATGAATGACCCCTGGGAACTCACCGCTAGAAACTCACTCCACACTCGGCTACCCTGTTGAGAAAGGGGGCATTCAGATGCCTAACTAATCCTCCTGAGCTGTCATCAAGCCTCTGGCATCGTCCACGTTTTCAAGAACGGACAGCTGTATATGAATGGAGCTTGGCATTATCCCACTTCATTACCAGGCTGCCGTCTTTCCTCCACATCTCTGCGACCACCACCCTCGGGGCTGAACTTTCTGGTAACCCACGGAAGGAGGTGACAGGAGTGATCCTCTCACATGGTCTATGTGCATCATTTCTTGAGACGCAATATTTTCACCCAAAAGGTTGGCTTACTGGGTGTGAGCCAAAAGGATGAAGAAAGTGTTTTGTGAGAGGGGAACACTTGGTCCCCTGATCTCCAGTCACACAGGCAGCGACTTACTGAGCAGGAGTCAGTGGGGCTCAAAAGCATGGAACAGGCTGCTTTCTCACTTTCCGAACATGGTGCTGAAATTTCTTGGTACCATTTGTAATTTGGTGGAACTGGAAATTTCAGAAAAATAAGCTTGAGTGTAGGCTCCTTTCTGGAAAGTTCTGCATCTAAGTGACAGCCTTCCTTTTATGGAATTCTGAACCTGGAGTGCCTCCTCGATGACTTGGCTGAGGATAAGAACTCAGGGGTGTCCTCTTGTGTGTTGTACTTGTCACTGATGCCCCCATCTCAGGGAAAGTCGCAGGGATGGGGACAGTACTGTTAAGCTTTATCCATAGCTTTGTGTAACTTTGTGATGCTGTGATTTATTATTTTTTTTATGTCTTTATTTTTATTTTTTATTTTATTTATTTTGTGTGTGTGACACTGATTTATAACAAGAAACATAGATCTGGTCTTTGTCCCCCTTTCTGGCTTAGAGCTCTCCTAAAACCCTTGGAATCTGCAAAGTGAGGGGAGTAATGAGGTGTCTTTTGTTATGTTAATGACACGATGGATAGCCCCTCCCTAATCTGAGGAATGTGTGGTGGCCAGGGAGACCAGTCACGTGACTAAAGGGTTGGGGCTTTTGGCTCCACCCCTCAACCTCCAGAAGGGAAAAGGGACTGGAAGTTAAATCAGTCACCAGGGGTCAGCAGTGTAATCAGTTGTGCCTATATGATGAATCCTTCATAAAACCCCAGAACGATGGGGTTCAGAGAACTTCCAGGTTGGTGAACCTGTGGAGGGGGTGGGAGAATGGCATCCTGGAGGGGTCGTGGGAGGTGCACACCCATATCCCCCTTATCTGGCTGCTCCTGAGCTATATCCTTTTATAATCAGCCAATGATCAGGCAAGCAAAATGTTTCTCTGAGTTCAGGGAGCTGCTCTAGCAAGTTAATGGAATCCTAAGGGGACTGGGGTCTTTGGAACCTCTGATCTATAGCCTGTTCGTGGGTCAGACGCACAGGTGATAACCTGGACTTGTGATTGGCATCTGAAGTGGGTGGTGGGGGTGGTCTTGTGGGACCTAACCCCAAACCTGTGGGATCTGATGCTATCTCCATGGAGATAGTGTCAGCATGTAGTGAAATTGTAGGGCACAGAGCTGGGGTTGCAGAGTTGCTTGGTGGTACTGGAAGAACAAGTTGGAACCTTGACTGCAAGCATGTAGGCCAATCTCCTGTGTAGACTTGCATCAAATCCTACCCCCCAAAGTAATGAAAAGTGAGTCCCTAAATCCCACTGTGCAGGCTACACCCCAGACCAGTTCGATCAGCAGCTCTGGGGAGGGGGGCACAGAACCCACGAACCTTCCTGCTATTACAGTGCCCAGCCAGGACTGAGAACTGTGGTGAGCAGGTCAAGGAGGGTCCCCTGAGAAAATGCCTTTTGAGTAGAGATCTAAAACATAAGGAGAGAGCCAAGAGGAGGTTTGGGAAAAATATCCAATGAAAGGCAAACAGGGAAGGCATTATTCCAGTAATTCAGAGAAAAATGACTTGTTTGCCTTTTAAAAAATGATTATTCTGTAGGTAACTGTGAGGGCAGCAAGAGGCTCAAAATCCAAACCAACTAGGAGAGGGTTTTTTTATTTGTTTGTTTTCGGTTTTTTTGGATTTTGTTTATTTATTTACTTGAGAGAGAGAGAGCATGCTGTGCATGGGGGAGAGGCAGAGAGAGAGGGCGAGAATCTCCAGCAGACTCCCTGCTGAGCAGGGAGCCCGATGTGGGGCTCCATCCCACCACCCCGAGATCCCAACCTGAGCTAAAACCAAGAGTCCGACTCTCAACCTACCGAGCCACCCAGGCGCCCCAGGAGAGTTTTTATAAGGACAGACTCCTCCACTTCCCCCAGGATCATTAAAATAGGGGGCTCAATGGAAAAGAATTTTGCTAGAATGAGGTTTTCAGGACTCCCCCTGCTACATACAGTAGGTGTCCAGGGACCTGGCACCCCAGGAGGAGAATTGGCGAGGGGAGAGGTCTGGAGAGCAGGGGCTCTTGGGGTCCTCTCCTTCCTTCTCCAGGGTGGGTAGTTCTCCTTCTGCAACAAGCCTGTCCCAGGAGGGTGGGCAGGGAGATGATTCAGAGGCACCGGACTATGTCTGATCGGAACCCCCAGTCTGGGGCAGGGAGGGATTGGTTTGAGTTGTTGGTTTTCCGCAACGCAGATGTGGAGACAATAGTGAAGTCTGTATCGACCTTCAGGACCGGATCGTGAGGCACTGTTCGCAGGACATGTAAGGACAGAATAAAGCATGACCAAACAGGACAGCCTCCTGCGGAGCCAGAGCGGCGCGCAGGGCATCAGTTATCAGGGCTGAACTTTCCTGGGGCCTGTTGATTCCGAGAAGTAGCTGGGACTGCCTGCGAAGGGTGGCCCACGCCGCGGAAATTCATCTGCCCAGCAGAGACCGCCAGGCGTCCCCTCCTCTGCCACTTGCTACCCTTCCCGCTCTCCTTCAGGGCTCAGGGGACCCATGTGCAGGGCTGGGGAAGCCGCCTGGAGAAGGAAGTTTCCAGATGCTGGAACTTAATAACCCTAGTCTGGTTTCTGCCTCGCTCTTACTTCTGACCCTTCTGGACACTCTGTCTTTCCGACGTCCCGGGGCCTTCTGCGTGTTGTCCCAGAGATGCTGTACACAGTAAGGTGTCCTCTTCCCTGCTCCTCTCCTGCCTCCTTCCTGGGCAAGCTCTACACGCTCCGAGTCCCAGCAATTCAGGCTGTGCCCCTGGCTAAGCCTCCAGCCCTTTGCGAAGCCGCAAAAACCAGCCCAGATTCCTGAGCCATCTGTGAAGACCTCGCCTCCATTCATGCCCCCAGCCTGCTCCCGCTTTTTCCTTACTCAGCGCAACTCCTCCTGCGTTTCCAGGCAAGTCTGCTCGTCGTCGCCCAAGGACGGCATTCTCCTTGCTTTTGAACCTCGGCTCTTGAGACTCTCCCCATGGGGGCCACCTTCCTTTCTCCTCTCTGCTGATCCATCACCTCCTTTCATGCCCTGCTCAAAATTCCCCTCTTTCCGAAAGATGAAAGATGAAAGAGAAAGTAGGAGCTGGCGCAGCTGTGAATCAAAGCCGGCCTCATCTAAAAGGAGCATGAGGATCACGCAGACGGACTTGTCGGTGACTCCTGGACCGTTTCCAGGGAGCCCGGGCTCCCCGACGCATCAGAGTGAGTTCTAAAGAGATGTGCAGCCAAGGTATTAGAACTTCGACTGCCCAGCCCCCCTTAAGAGACGGGTGGCTAAGGTTAATGGAGGGGGCACATAGCACAGGACTGACAAAACAGTGTGAAATGATGTTTGAAGACTGAACCCTGAAAAAAATCTATGACATAAATCCATCCTGTGACAAGATTTCTTGTTTTTCCTCTTAATGTCAATAATAGAGAAAAGTATATTTCCTTTCCAGTTGTAAGTCATTTTAGGTGATCTTTTGTTATATCCTTTCCCCCTAGCAAATAGCAAAATGATTTATAAAATTCATTTTTCTCTAATGACTAAGAGATATCTATAGATTAATAATTCTAAGCTAAAATAGATATAAAAGCTTAGTAGTTATAATAATGATTCGTAGCTACTGAATGCCACTCTAGGCCAGTTATCTTTATAAATATAACTATATATTTATATAGTTATATATATAGTTATATATATAACTATATATTTTTATATATATAAATATAACTATATATTTATATATATAAAGATATATATATCTTTTTTATATATATAAAGATATATATATAAAGATATATATAAAGATATATATATATCTTTATATATATAAAGATATATATATATCTTTATATATATAAAGATATATATATATATCTTTATATATATCTTTATATATATAAATTAATTTTCACATCCCCGAAGGGTAGGTATCCTTATAGTCATTTATCAGATGAGGAAGTTGGGGTTCAGCGAGATGAAGTCTTTCTCCAAACTCCTACGGCTGCTAAGCGTTGGAACTGTGTCTAGACCCTGGTCTATTTGATTCAGAGACCAGATGCTTTATGGCCCAGCATGTGACCTTTCTTGCTTTGGAAGGGTTTCAGCTCTGATGACCTCATGCCAAGGTAACAAAGGAAGCTAGAGTTTGGGGTCATATCAAATTGAGATAAATAAGGATTCCCAGCCTGTGTCAGAGTAGAACACCAGCGAGGACGGGTCAGAGATATTCATGCTGTGAACAAATGTTTATCCCAGGGTCTTCTGTGAGCCAGGTGTCCTCTAGGTACTGGGATGCAGCAATGAATAAACCAGAAAAAAAAAATGCTGCCATCTGGAAATTTATATTCTGGTGCGAGGGAGATTAACAATTTTAAAACAAGTACAACATATATTATGTCACATGGTAATAAAGGCTGTAGAAATAAAGCCCTGGAGGGGGATAAGGGATCAGGGAGGGGGAGCAAGTTAAACTCAGGTGGTCAGGGAAGGACGCCCCAAGAAGCTGACTTTTGAGCAAATACCTGTAGAACGTGGTAGATATCTGGAGAGGAACATTCCAGACAGGGGACAACAAGTGCAAAGGGCCGGAGGATTGCTGGCCTTGCGTGAACAAGTGGTGAGAGGAAGTGAGACAGGATCTGGGGGGTCCTGTGGGGTCTCGGTGGCCTCTGTAGTGAACTGGACCTTTCCTCTGAAGATGGGAAGCTGCAAGAGTGGCAGGGGGTCCTAAGACAGCATCTTGGTTTTAATGGGATCACTCTGGCTGCTCTCCTGGGGGTAGTTTGAGACCAGGTTTGAGACTTCAGCTGGAAATGCAGGTGGAGATGTTGAATAGGCTATTGGAGAGCTGAGCCCGGAATTCTGGACTGGAATTTCGGACTGGAACGTATAGAGGTCTGCTTGCTTGTGACCGTTCTGAGGTTCACAGCCAGCCTGTGGCACAGTGCAAGGGGTCATGTTCCTGATTCTCCTGGGTGAGTAGCAGCCCCTGGGATTGTGCACAGAGACCCCCTCCCCTCCCCAACCCAGATTAATTCCACCTCTTCCTGCCCCAACTCCCTAGAAGTTCTGGAATCCACAGGTAAACGGGGAGATGGGATTAAGAGTGGGGTTTTGTGGGCTACTTACAGACCCACCAAAAATGGGCAGTGGGAGAATGAAAGCTGGAAGAGGCTGTGAGCAGACCCGAGAGGGGAGGGGGTTCAGGGCGCTGCAGGACAGAGGAGGGCGGGCGGAGGTGTTACTACACTCTTAAATGGGAGAGGGGAGAAGAGGGCTCTCGCCAAGACTCAACCTCCGATTTGCTGAAATGAACAAACAGAATGAAGTGTTTGGAGAATATCCGATATACAGAGAGAAACCAGAGAGCAGCTATAATCCAAATCACAGTCTGAAGACAGTAGCCACTGCAAACACCTGGGCATTAAAGGGACAGGACGATTGCTTCACCGAGTCCTTATTGAGCCTCTACTATGTTCAGGCACTCTGGGGTATTAGGGATCCAACAGCAAACAAGGGAGATGAAGATCTCTATCTTCATAGAGCTTACACTGCAATGGGGGAGATAAACACTGAACAAAATGAATGAGTCAACTGTGGAGTGTCTCAGAAGCTGGTGTGTGGGCGCAGGGGCATCTAGAAGGGATGGGAATGAAAACCGCAAGGGGGGCAGTCGTTTGAAATGAGTGAGCAGCCGGGGGACACCGAGGATGGTTTGCTCAGTCACATCCCACCACGGGAGGGCCGGGGCAAGGAGGAGGCCCTGAGCCCTGGGATTCAGTGGCAGCTGTGGCTACTTCTCCAGCTTTTGAGAAGGGGAGAGATTTCTCTAAGACTCTAGGAGAGGAAACGGAGGCACCCAAATGAAGATCTTTCTCTGGGAATGACGAGGGCTGGAGGTGTGGGTGGTCTCCCAGTGAGCAGGGACCCTTCCTGTGGGCTGATGTCAGGGGAGGCCCTGAGGGGGTCGTGCAGGCACCATGTTGATTTTCTCTGGCCCGGCCTCCTAGCCTGAACAAACTGCCCGCAACGTGGGTACGAAGGGCAGGGCGCTGTATGGATTGAATTGTCTCCCCCAAAACTTATACACTGAAGTCCTAACCCACAAGACCTCAGAACGTGACCTTATTATATATAACCTTATAGTTACAATGTGGTCATCAGGGCAGGCCTTCCTCCAGTATCACTGGTGAGCTTATAAAAGGGAGAAATTCAGACCAGATGTGCACGTGGAGAGAGAGCCACGTGATGACCAGAGTCCCGCTGCTGCGGGTGAAGCCAAGAGAGAGGCCTGGGGTAGAGCCTTCCTGGGCACCAGTCGGGATGGTGGCCCTGCCAGCACCGTGATCTAGGACTCAGGACACAGGACCAGGAGACAATAAACTCTTGCTATTTAAGCCACCCAGTCTGTGGCCCGTGTTAGGGCAGCCCCAGGACACTGATACAGACACCAGAGAGAGCACTGTCTTTTCATTCCTCCCGGACACGGACAGAGAAAGAGCAAATGATGGAATGAAGAGGAAGATGGAGGGGACCATTAGAATTGCTTCTGGGATGAACGTGGAGCTTCCTTCCCTAAAATAGAAGCAGACAGATAGCTTTTCTAGGTCAAATCTGATCTAGAACATGTGGTTTTGAGGGCGACAAAAGACTCCAAGGGCATCTGGGTGGCAAAGTCGGTTAAGTATCCAACTCTTGGTTTGGGCCCCGGTCAGGATCTCAGGGTCCTGAGATGGGGCCCCGCGTCGGGCTGCACTCAGCGTGGAGTCAGCTTGAGATTCTCTCTCCCCCTAAAATAAATTCTAGAAAGAAAGAAAGAGCAAGAGCGAGAGCGAGCGAGAGAGAGAGGAAGGAAGAAAGAGAAAGGAGGGAGAGAAAGCCTCTGAGCTGATTTCTATCTGGAACCATTTGGGCTTCTGTGGAAAGCAGAACTTTAAAACTTCTTCATGTGGTGCTGCGCTGAGTACTTGTTACTGTTTGTTGAGTGTATCGCAAAGCCGAAGGCTGCGCTCCGGGGACCGCGCAGTCCCCCGCGGCGTCCACCGTGCCCAAGGCTTTCACAAGTCCGTTTCAGCACCCGCAGGCCCTCAAAGGATTCCAAAGCCGCTACAGCAAAGCGTTGGAAAACATACCCTGTGCTGGGAGGCAGAGAAGGTTTGCTGTCGCTTTGATTTTCTTTTTTTTTTTTTTTAAACTATTTAAGCCCAAGTGGCATCTGCAGATCCAAGTGGGGGAGAAATGCCAATCTGTTCACTTTGGCACACGTGGTCCAGTGGAGCGGAACATCCCCGCCGCGAGCAAGCCGGGGGAGGGGGGGCGGGGGGAGAGGTATGGGGGGGAGGAGTGGCCGGCTCCTTCCACCTGCATCCAGGTGAACACGCCACCCCCAAACAGTTTGGATATTCAGACAGGAGAATGCTTTATGATTAGAAAATAATTGCTGCTTCTTTGGCATTCTTTTTAATATGAATCCATTGAAACCCCTTGCTAATACGGGGCTTCTCAGGAGCCTGGCTGGGGAGACGCCAGTACCGTCAGAGAAAATGAACTATGAACACAAGCCAGCCATCCGCACATCGGAAATGAGACCTCTCCGGGACCTGATGCCCCCATTGGCAAGAAGGCGTCAGCTCTCTGCCGTTCTCATTAGTGATAAACCTGCTGTTGAAAACAGAAGCCCATTTTAATGATACATTCATTTATTTTTGTCATCTGCCTATCACAGAGCTCCACGGTTGAGCCCTTTAAGAAACTCAGACGCTTAATGTACGCGACTACCCCGGGGCCTCGGGTACAAAATCCCCAGCTGGACCCACAAGGCTGGCCCAGCTCAGTGCCTCGGTCTGGAGACCTAACACAGCCCACTTAGGAAGAAGAGACGAACAGGAAAATCAGTGGAAACAGACCGGGTTACGAACTGAGCTAAAACAATGGCAACCGGTGTGGGCATTTCTGACTGAGACCCCAGAACCATTATCTTTGGTGTAAGGGAGCCCACTGCACACTCACTTTATTCGTGCAAGAAAAACAACTGATCATCTCAGAACAGAAGGTCAGGGTTTGGGTGGTGGACAGATGGCCACACAGCCCCATAGGCCATCCATAGGAGCCCTGGCTGGGACAAATCCCACCATGGACTCCCCTTCTGGCCCTGGTCCTCCCAATATTTTCAGACAGATGAAATCAGATGACAATAAACAATAAAGGCACTTTTGGGGGAAAAAAATATAAGCATCTATGAAAGGAGGCAAGAACACCTCCAACCAAGAGAACTACCCTGCGGGCTGACTGTCAAATGCAAAATCTGGGAGTAGAAAAGCCTTTCCCTTCAACCGTCTCTCCAAATCAAACTTCAAAGCCAGCCAGAGGGAAAGATGGTTACAGGGTGACTTGACTTTTCACTTTGTACCTTTCTATATTTTTATTTTTTATTACTTGTGTTGATATTATGTTTATAATTATAAATGATAACTAAAGAAAGTACTCTGCTCTGTTGAGAGGGCTCAACAGAACTTTCTAGAACTCTGTGGCTAAATACATTTGTAGGATCTCTGTGGGGAAAGCAGGCTGCAGGCTGCCTCATAGAAAAATGAGCATCTTATGATCTATAGCCAGGGAATCACTTCAGGAGGACGGCTGGAAGTGGCAGATTTTCTGAAAAGATGAAACGCGACTGACTGAAGGGTTTCCTCCAAATCCCTTTTCAAAGACAAAAATCCCATGTATGTTCTTCTTCTTCTTTTTTTTTAATCCAAAGCTGGTGCCCAAGGAGAACAATATTTTAGAGCAGAAGCCAGGCGTCTTCTGGGGAGGCACGCTGCCCCTCCAGGGAGGCCACACCGACCCCTCGGGGCGCGCACATGGCCTTGAGCGGGGGCCTTCTGTGGTTTCACACATCCACACCGAGAAGTCACCGGTGCTTCTCTGGGGGGGGGCCTGTTATTTGAATTCTAGGAGGTCTAGCCACTCCCCTCAACATTTTGGGGCCCTGTAGTGTACACACCCTCTCTATGTGTGGTCCCTGTTGGCATGGAGAGCCCCTGGAATGTGCTAGAAATGCAGAATCTCAGGTCCCTCCCTCCATGTGCTGAATGAGAACCTGCATTTTCACAGGATCCCGGGTGGCCCGTGTGCACTTCCAGTTTGAGAAGAGTGGGTCACACTGCTCAGAAGTGACCTAATGATAGGTCAGGGAGTGGTTAAAATCGTCCTCAAAACCCATCCAAGAAGGCTGTCTGCTGTGGGAGTCCAGCTACTGTATAGAACATTCTGGAAAAAGCAAACCTGCAGAGACAGGCAAAGGCCAGTGGCTACCAGGAGTTGGGGGGGGGGGACAGGAAAGATGAATTGAGGAGCATAGGGGGCCGGTAGGGTAGAGAAACCACTCTGTAGGATAGTGTCACGAAGGATTCATGTCATCACATGTGTGTCAGACCCAGGAAGGCAGAGCAGGGAGAGTGAACCCAGTGTAATCTACGGATTCTGATGAGTCACGAGGTACAACATTTGCTCCTCGAGCGCAATAACCATGTCCCACGGATGCGCGATGACAGTAATAGGGGTCAACAACGGAGCGGGGGTGAGGGAGCATAGGGGGACCCTCCATACTTTCCACTCTTTTTCCCATAAGCCTTAGACTACTCTCCAAACTAGTCTGTTAATTCGACAACATCCGCAACAAACCAGTGGGGTGGGCAGATATTCTCTCCCACTTTGAGGTGCATAAAAGCATCCTTGAGCCATCTTTCTGTCATTCCTTCTTGCCTGATGTGAATGGCCGCTGTCATTCTGCCCTGCAGCTGGGCGGGACCCCCGCTGGCTGGGAAGGGGTCCCTGCGGGCTGTGGGGAGAGCCTGGGGTCCCCAGGAGCTGGGGTGCCCCAGCCAGGCTCTGCGCCCTCTTCCCGTGGCCTCCGACGGGGTCAGCCCTGGTTTTACAGAGTGGAGCTGTGATGCAACCTTCACCAGGACGTAGGAATGGGGAGAAAACACAGATGCATCTGTGTCGCGCTCCAGTAAGCTGAGTAGGAGGTCACCGAGTTACTAATCCTGGGGGAAGGCAGAATATAGCACAGATTCTAAGCAGCAAATGTCTGTGCCAAACTTTGCATCTCACACTCTTGGTTTAAATATGAATTTAATTAAACAGAGAATTATAGTCTGATGTGTGAAGAATGAAGGAAATGGCCTTGCCTGTTCGCAACCACCTCTGGCAGCAACAGCGCATTCAACACTAGTGGGACAACTTGACCCAGTGGAGGAATTCACGTTTTTCGGTGTATACAGCAGCTGGAGGCATCTAGAAATCCCCAGGTTAGGAAGGGGGGACGGTGTGGGGATGGGCTGTGGACAGACACTCCTCAGCACCAAGTCCTCGACAACACAACCACGTGCAAACACACAAGCCGACAAATAACGTGACGTCGGTAGACAGGCTAACGGTGGGCACAAGGATGGAGCGTCTTTCGGGAGGGACAGCTGATTCCGTCTCTCCGCACGTCTGGTCACAAGTCCTGCCCCGAAATCACTCCGGGGAGGCCGGCAGGTGGTGGGCTTGGAAGCAGGGTGGCACCGGGGCAGCCAGAAATGGGACGGTCACACCGCTGTGTGTGACGCAGGCTACACGTTCTCTCTCGAGTGTCCTCAGATTTCCGCCCACGAGACTGTGTGCAGCCGCCCGGCGGCCGGCAGTTCATAGGGGATGAGTGGTTTTCTTTTCGGCCTGGGTCCCGGGTGCCACCTTCCTGACGGGGGTGGAGTTGGGCTGAGTCTTGCTTCTACTGACGCTTGGCTTCTTCTGCTTCTGGCTGTTGTTCTGAAGTGACTTCAGCCCCAGCATTTTACAATACTTGTTACACTGGTGCAGCGCTTTGAACTGATCGATGAAGGTCATAGAGCAGTTGCCTTTAAATCCTTTGTACCTGTGAATTTGGGTAGAAGGACACGTACTTTTAAAAAACAGGACATCCCACCAGCTTTAACAGGGGAGACTAATGCACATGGAAAATATACTGATTCCTGCTCTAGGCGAGCACATGTTTGCCACAACCATCGGAAGGAGAAACCAACCCTGTCGGAGGGAGTAAAGGCAGAGGCCCGCTGGCATGCACGGTACAGACCCAAGGCCTGGGATTGCACAAGTGTTCTAGAAGCTTACGGTCCCACTGAAATAGCATGCTATTGCTCCTTTTCTTTTAGTCGTAGTGACGAGTGCTGGGCCATCTTGCCAAAATTTCGGTGTCTTGGTGGTCTAAAAGCCATCCCATCCCACCCAGAGGTTCTGAATAAAAAATTGTACAGCTACAGGGCTGGAAGAAATTACTTTAGACCTTTCGATTCATAGTTAAAGGAATTTAGGCCCAGAGTTTCTGGCACCAGCCGAGAAAACAAAGCAAGTTGGTACAAAAGCCAAGGGAGGGTGCCGCCCTCAGTCTTCCTTCTAGAGCAGAGCTCTGTCCTGTTTTACCCCCTGCCCTGCTCCCCAGCAGGAGAAGAGAATGGGCCTTTGTCACTGGTGGGTTCTAGAAGGGACCATCCTGACCTGCCTCGGAGTAGTCTCAGGGGTTCCTCCTTTGGGTTGGGACATTTAATACTCAAACTATAAATGACTGTTTTTTCACACCCCAATCACAGAAGGTTAGTGTCCTCCTTGAGGGGACAAATCTCCAGGCCCTCAATCTCCCCACCCACCAAGAAAGCCGTTTGATGGACCATTGAGAGGATGAAATGAGAAAATCCACACAGACCACCCAGCTCAACACATGACGTGCTGTACCGATTCAGTTAACGTTGGTTGAGTTATTTGATGATCAGTATGATAACATTTCATCCCGTGGAAGGGATGTGGAAGCCGGGATTGAAGGATGAGGGAGGTAAATGGGGGAGCAGGTATATGGTATATGGTATATGGAATGATTGACATAATTTGTAGGGCCCCATACAAAGTGAAACCATGGCACCATGTTCAAGAATTAGGAAGACATTTGAGATAGCAGTGGAGCATGCGTTCAACGAAGCCCAGGGTCCTTCTGGGCGCAGGTCCCGCCGGACCACACAGAGAGCATGTCCCCAAAACAGGGCCCACTGGGTGGGAGAGAGCTCTGGCCACACCCGATTAATAGGACAGACAAGAAATCCGCACTCTTCCATCGGCTGGTAGGAACCACAAAGGTGAGCGAACCTGGAATGAATGGGGACCAGGACGGTGCGTGTTTCCCTATGAAATCCGAGTGGGTTTGAAGCTGTTAAGGGAGTAAATGGTTCCTTCCCTTCATCTCTGGGTCCAGAACATCAGGAAGCAGCTCTATCTTGACAAGTTTGTTACAAATCCAGCCTTCTCCCTGCCTCTCCCTGCTGCGAGGGACTGCCCTGTCCCCCTCAAGCCCGCAGCCCATTTGCTTGTGAAAACATGGCTTGGCTCCTAAAAGCCAAGCTCCCTCACTGAAGGAAAAGTCTGGAGACGGGAGTTGAATCCAGCAGGGGCAGAAACAATTCCACTGCCAACCACGTCATCCTTACGCCTCTATCTTCTGTAAGACCCTGCGAGAAAGGCTGAAATGTCAGCCCCTCCGCACCCCTCTGGTGCCTGAGCGCTCCCCGGCAGGACCCAGGCAGGACCCAGGCAGGACGCGAGTCCGCCTCTCAGCCTGTGCTTGTCAGACGCGATGGGAAGCCCAACCCAGTCCTGCTGGAGGGAGGCTTCCCTCCTCATACAAACAAACTAGGAAGGTCATGGGCTGGGGCAGCCTCCCTGTCTAAGTGCACTTGTCACACAAGTCACGGTTACCTGTCTCAGGTGGACTCAAGGCTTTTAAACATTCAGACAACATCTAGTCTCTGCAGAGAAAAATCGCTAAGTCACATTTGTGCCTCCCAGAAAATTTGAGAGTCACTCCTTAAGCACTGTCTGGCCGCTGAGTGTGTGATGCCGGGTAACAGGGGAGCCCTTACATAATGGTCCCTGTGCTCTGCAATGAGAAAGGCTGAGTGTGGGCAAAGCAGCGGGACTTCCGGGCAGCCCAGCTGCCTTCGCGACTAGCCCCCAGGAGCCCAGAGCTGTTCCTGGAAATCTGGCCCCTTCTTTTCCTTTAGATCCCTCTCTCGAGTCCTCGCGGAAAACGAGAGGAGCAGGGGCTGAGGCTGGTTTTTACTGTAGATGGCCATGAACCTGCGGAGGTCCTAGAGAGAGAAGCCTGCTTTGCTTGGTCTAGGAGCCCCTTTCTCAGCCCCCACCTCAAGTGCATTTCAGTGGAGCCCTCCCTGACCCTATCCTCACTACGGGAAGAAACAACTCTGTCTTCCCTGTATCTTTAGGAGAATTACATCCACTTCTCAGAAGTCAAGGAATGCCTCACATCTCTGCACAGACTGTGATCTCTCCTAGGACACTACCTGATTCCCAGCATACCTGTCCAGGGGAGGCTTTTCAGTAAAGGTCAAGGAAAAAAATGGACACCAGCCCCATCCCCAGAGCTGCCTCACCTCGGCCCAGAGGGCCTCCAGACCACATTTCTGAACTTTCCTTTCTCTCTGGGTCTAATTTTGGACCTTCAACTTGGCATGTCGCGCAATTAATGAACTTCCATCCCTCCCCTAGCTCAGTTGTAGATCTTTTCTGGTATGTAACATCTGCAGAATTAAAAATCTGCAGTTTAGTTTTGGTCTCAGTAAGGATGCTGGACTTCTGCCGTGACTTCCTCGTCTCTCAAACTCACAGCCATGGCCGATGCCTTAGGAAAAAACAGGGCAACATCCTTTGCGTTCCAAGATCAATTAACCCCGAGTGTTCCGAAGGACACAGAGCTCTCCTATACCACCAAGCAATGGGAAATACAGGTTCTCCTGCCTCTAGTCCCCCTTGCAAGCCCCATGTGCCATCTGCCACCAGCAGGAGTAGAGGAGACCCTGAATCTCAAGTAGGCTGACATCTCTCCAGCCTGACCCCCACGGTATTCACCTCTCTTCTTGTTAGATGGATGTACCAGGTTGAACACTGTTCCTCCAGGACGCATATCCTTCCTGGAACCTCAGAACATGGGCTTATTCAGAAAGAGTGTTATTACAGAGGTAATCAAAATGAGGTCACACCGGAGGAGAGAGGGCCTTTAAGCCAGTATTACTGGTGTCTAAGCAAGAAGGGGAGAAAAGGTACAGGCACACCAGGGAAGTACCATGTGACGACAGAGGGCAGAGACTCAAGTGGGAAATATACAAGCCTGGGAAGGCTGACCATGGACAGCCAGCTTGGGAAGCCAGGAGAGAGGCGTGGGGCACATGCCCCCTCACAAGCTCCAGAACGAAACTACTCTGCAGACACGTGCCCGAACTTCAGACTTCTGGCTTCCAGAATGCGAGAGAATATATTTCTGTTGTTTTAAGCCACTCGCCTGTGGTCATTTGTTATCGTGTCCCCGGGAATCTAATACAATGGAATAAAGAGGACCTTGTAGAACTTTTTCACACGTTTCCATAGAACGCTTAGCTCTGTGGAATTTTACTAACTGGATCTTTTTGTCCTTAAGCTCAAATTAGTATGATTTTCTAGCCCATCACTTTATGTCTATCAGTCTGTCCTCCCTCATGACCTCTGTAAATAGGACCTACGTTCATTCCACCGAACATTACTCAATGGGGGCTTTTCTTAATTTATGTTTCCCCTGGGATGGGAGTGGAGCATACAAATTACCCAGGGATCTTGTTAAAATGCTGGTTTGGGCTCAGTAGGTCTGGACTGGGGTCTGGGATCTTGCATTTCTAAGGAGCTCGGGGCGGGGGGTGGTGGATGCTGATGCCACTGGTCCAGGAACCCCACCTGGAGGAGCCAGGAGACGAAGTGAAGTGTGATGACATCAAGTCACCCCCTACTGCTCCTTGGAGACACTTTTCTATTTAGATTGGAACACAGCCATATGGTTTGTTCGTGGAAGCTGTGTCCTACGACATCCTAGGAACATCCTATTTCCACAAGCCTGCCCGACTCAGCCTGGTGCTCGCTACGTATTGGCAGTCCTGCTAGACCGACTTCTTGCTGAACAACTCTTCCTCTGTTCTCTCATCTTGTTAATCAGACTCATACGAAAATCGCCAGCTGAAGGCATGGCTGGCTTCTCTCTCTCTCTCTCTCGGCTCATCACGACTTCCCTGTGCCATGGATCGCCTCCAAACACACCTGGAGAGGGGGAAGTGGGTGGAGACAAGCGGCGGAGACTTCCAGCTCTGGCTGTGTCGAACGAATTAAGGTTTTTGTCTGGCTTACTGAGGGGCCTGTTAAAGAAAACTTTGCGGGGCCAGAAGCAGCCATAGAGAATCCCCATACTTTGGGCAATCCTTTTAGAAGCCAGCCAGAGGCCATTTGTAATGGAAGTTTTAGTTTGATATCCTTTCTGAAGAAACTTTTAATTTATAGGGAATGACTACAAGGACCCAGAATTCAGGTTGAGGATAGGGGGAAGCAATTGAAATAAACCTCTGCTTTTGGGGGGCGCGTGTACAACAAAGCCAGGGCTGGATTTATGAGTAAATAGAACTGATCTACATGTACAAAAGGAGGGGCCCAGGCCAGCCCCCCACTCTGGGGCCATCTGGTAATTCCTGCAGTTCCGCCAACACCCTCTATTTCTTCGTCAGTTCCTCCATGAGGCACCAGCTAGATGGCAGACATGGTGGGGGGGTTAATAAGGATTAGTAAGGTGCGCCGCCCTTTTCCAGAAGCTGGGCATCTTGTAGGGAAGACAAACACACAAACGATCGCATTGTATGTGATAAACAACTACAGGGACCTGGGAGATGGGGCTTTCCCTACCACGCTGGGGGTCCTGGCAGGAGTCACACAGGAGGGACAGCTGGGGGTTTATCTGCAGAGGGAACGCATAGGCAAAGACTCAAAGGACGTTCTGAGCAAACGCAGGTCTTCTGAGGAGGGATGAGGCCAGAGGACGTCCGTGGAAGGCTTCGGGACCCACGCTCTGTAATTGTTCCGCGGGTCGGCATTTCCCGAAATACGTTCCAAGGAGCAATAGTCCCACAAGATGCTTTGAAGTAAAAACTCGTCCTGTGGTGTGAGCACCGCAATGAACGCTCTGTAATCTGTCTCCCTGCGCCCTTGGGCCTTGAGATCACCCACTGGCTCTTTAAGCACCGTACAAAGTCTCGCACTGAAGAGACACCTACACTTATCCAACCCAGGGTTTCCCAAGATTATTGGACAACAGGAATCTTGTTTTCACACAATCCCTTTCAGAAATGCTTCTGTAAGAGTCACCGAACTCTTTGGGGGAGGGGATGCTGTGAGGTAACCGAATCTATGTTTTCTACACCAGTTTGTTCTGAGGTTGTACGAGCTGATCTTCCTCCCTTTGGAGAGGGGACCTTCACGCCCCACCCCACAGGCACCATGGGAACCCTGGCCAGCACCTCACCCACACTCTGCCTGGAGCCCCCCGGGCTGCTGCTGGCCCCGTTGGGCCGTCTCCCACAGCAGCCCCAGGGTCAGTCAGATCATGGGCACACACAGCTGCTCAAGGGGTTCCCTGTCCCTGAGAAGCCGCCCCGGCTCCTCTGCTTGACTGACAGCCTACCCTGCCCTCCCCTGCCCTCCCCTGCCCTGCCCTCGCCTGCCCACTGTCTGCCCTGACGCCTCCTCTCGGCTCCTCCCTCGGGCCCCAGGCTCAGCAGCCGCCTGGGAAGCGTCCATGGAAACCAGCCCTGGCAATTTCTTCCCTGACATCCGCCCAGGCTGGGGAAAAAAGCGGAATCATCAAGAGAGGAAGGCAAAGGCGACCCATGAGTCTGGTTCTCTGGTCCTGCTGGCAAGGGCGTCCTAGAAGCCTTGCACTCTTGCAAGGTTCCTGCTCCCTTGCTGCTGGAGAAAACCCCCCCACCCCCGCCAAACCAGGAGGGGCTCTGTGCTGGGAGCCCCAGGAAGTGAGAGCAGGAGGGAGGCCCTGGGGAGGTGACGGAGAACCAAGCATCCACCATGGTCCCCGTTCTTGTGACCACGGGTCCCGTCCCCACAGACACACCAGAAGCAGGAAGAACTCGCATTCGTATCTGAACCCCACACTCGAGTCAGGCCACGGAGGGCCACGGAGGGGATCCTGGAGAGCAGACAGCTCTAACGGAGGCAGTCTGAGGGGCCCCCACTGTCCTTGGCCCCAGAGCTGTGATTTCCAAAGCTCCCCTCATAACCCCAAGTCTTAGCTGCAGAGAGGGGAGCCCCTTTAGGGCGTAGGGCCGGGCAGTTGAGACGACAGGACATCAGCATTCCCACTGAAGTGTCCCCGTCAGAGAGCATCCGGGTGTGGGCTGCTGCTGGAGGCCACGTTGCCAGTGTGCTCAGGGTGGGATGGCGCTGACCGCGGCCCCTTCTGTAGGTGACGAGCTCTGAAAGCCTCAGGGAGGGGTTTCAGCTCCTCTGGAACATCACTGCACAGTGAGCCCCTCATTCTTTATGGAACACATACACACACACACACACACACACACTTACACACACACCACTCCTTTTTCTAGCTACCTTCTAGAAATTTTCGAGTCTTCTATTGACAGACTTGAGTTGGTGGCATCTCTGGGGCACGTTCCCTCTTCCATGCCTGTAACCTGGCACTTCGCTAGGACCTTTCTGAAGGCTCTGAGAACTTCTCTCTCGACAGTCTGGTCTTCATCCAGACTCTTGTGAACCCTGACCCTTGTGGCCCTCAGTTCCTTCTCACCTGCCATTTCCCCCCTCCTGTCTTCCAGGCTGTCGCGCAGGGCCCATCTCAACCCCACCCAACTCTTCAGATGCCCTTTCTGCTCAGACTTGCCTCTGAAGCTGGGTGGCAAATGACAAGGAGCCTGGCTGCGGGTCCCTCCAGTCCTGGGGACGGCCGGGCTCGGGGGTAGTGCCAACGAAGGGGGAGAACACCACAGGCCCAACTTCGGGCACTTCAACAAGCTGTCCTTTGCAAGACTTTTGGGCAAAGACCAGGAGACCGCCATGCTATCCCCACTCCGTGGAGCGGTATGTCCTTGCTGATTCTTGGATCCAGGAGACGCTGAACGTACACCAACAGCATTGTTCATAGTGCCAGGCTTGCCAAAATTGTGAAAAAGGTAAATGTTCTGTTCGTGGGCCTCCAGGCCCTCTCGGTGGCCAAGACTGGCCAAACAATCCAGCCACTGGCCAAAGGCTTGATCAGATTAAAACAGGGTGCAGACTGCCTTCCAGGGTAGATGACAATGGGGGCCGTGGGGGAAAGCAGATCGTTAGAGGGTCAGGTGTCTCTCTCAGGACCCAAGAGACGGTCCTCCGAAGCCTGCGCTGGCAACTCAGCTGGACTGTGTGGGTTCTGTGGGGACACAGCCCTGCTGTGAGAAGCGCTTACGGGATGTCGGGAAATTCTGTCCCCGGGTCCCTTTGTTTCCTCCCCTCCTGGCAGATTCATGCATTAGTGGTCTGCCTGGAGTCACCACACACGTGTACACACACACACACTCACACACACACCACATGCACAAGCCTATCGTAGGGCTGCGTCTCTCGAAGACAAATCCTATTTCTTTGCACCCCCGAGCTTGTGTTGTCCTTTCCCTCCAGGTTCTCTCCAGGCTCGCAGACGGGTGGCTGCCGGTGGGCACACGGGGCTCCCCGGTGGGCTGCTCTTGGCAGTGAGGGCAGAGCCTTTTTCCTGGAGCTCAGCTGGACTAACTGTGGGAGCCTGTCCTAGTCCTTCCTCTTCTTCAGGGCTTGTAGGATGTGAGCTGGACATACCGACACCAGCAGAGCCCGCTTTCTCGGGACCATTGTCCTTACTAGGCTCCTGCCTTGACATGTGGCTCCCCATCACCTCTTGTCTGCTTTCCCGCGGGGAGCAAGCCATTTGTCATTCTGTCCGGGGTCCCCTGAATTTGGTTTCTGTGGAAGGGACACTAGACGTTGCCATGCGTCTCACGGCTTCTTCTTTCTTTCAAGGGTAGAAATCTGAGATACTGGATGCTGGTCAGCCTGAGGACTGTCCTTTGGGGCCCTTCCTATCAGACCTAAGTGGTCCAGTGCTTACTGACTGGAAAGAAATCTGCCCAGCGCACTCTTCTTTGTTTTACTTTAATCCCGCGACATAAACTCAGCTTTTGTTTTTTTTTTTTTGGAGCCTATAAAGGGAAAACATCTTGGCTCTGGTGCCCTCTGGTGGCGAATTGCCATCATGTCATCGCCCCAGAAATTCCCCAACTCGGCGGGGGAGGGGCGCGTGTTTGCAGGACCTACTGGGACACCCGCGGGTCGGCTCCCCTGCCGGTGGTTTACGCAGGTTTTGATTCGGTGAAGTTAAATGTCCCCATCTCTAGTTACAGAATTAGGTGTTTTCCCATTTCCCCTTCCAAGAACTCTCCACGGCCAAGCAGTTTCAAATGGGGAAAACACTCAACTGTGCAGTCGGTATCTTGGGTGTGCAGAGAACATGGATTATTAGACGTGGTGACGGTGCTGTTGGCCACTCTTTGTGCTCTGAAGTTTTCACGCTCACCACTGCTGGAAGACATGGGTACTGAGGTACAGGTGATGGGTTTCCAGAAGCTTCCTCTGGCTGGCTCCGGGGAGAGACAGGACATACTTCTGCCTTAAGGATCGTTCTAGGAGGCAAAGCAGCCTCAAACAAGTAAGTCATGACCGTTGCTATTCTATTTCATGAGATGGCAAAGGACCGCCTTCAAAATCGTCGCGTTCCCCCTGCCTTCACTCAACAGGAGGACACGACAGGTTGCGCTTCCTGGGAGGTCGGCACCCACATGCAGAGGCAGATTGAGACAGAAGGGACTATTTTCTTTAAATGACCCAAGGGCTTCTCTTCCTGCCAAAGATCCTAACTACTGCTGGCCAGAAAAGGGTGGGCCCTAAACTTGGGAGACCTCTTTCTTTGCTCTTTTAAAAAAAACCACAAGTGTATCGTTTATTATGTAAAAATGTTTTTTCCTAAGTTTATTTTTTTCAGTAATCTCTATACCCAACCTGGGGCCCAAACTCAGGACCCCAAGATCAAAAGTCACATGCTCTTCGGACTGAGACAGCCAGACGTCCCTGTTTATTATGATGAGTGTATTAATTATTAGTAAAGTAAGTTAGACCAGCTTCCCCATGCTTCTCCCATCCATGCTTCGTATCTTTCCAATGTGCTTAAAAGACCGTGTGTAACGTTGCCTACAGGAACACTGCTTCTTGGGATGGCGCCCATTCCCCAGGCGCCTCCTTTTCCAGCAGGGACGAACTCAGCCCTCCAGGGTGTTTGCTAAGGATCAAGAGAAAGTGCATAACGGACACTCAGCCGTCAGTCCTCTCTCCTGCTCTCCGGAGGCTCTCTGGCCACTGCAGTGCCCCCCAGCCTCTTCCTGGGCTTACGGTCCTTCCCCCTGGAGTCTCCTTAGCCTGTCTTGGAGCTGCCTTTAATTGAGAACCTTAAGGGTTCTGCCCTTTGCGCTCCGTGCTGCGGCTCTGGCTTTCCCTGGAGAGTCTCTTCAGTTGAATCTCAGCTCCGATGTTGAGGATCTGACCCTTTTCCTCGAGGTGCCTGCCAGCAGCCTGCCTTTCCCTGCACCTCCTGCTCCTCAGTTGGGAAGTAAGAAGGTTGGTCCCAATTGTTGGTTCTCAGTCCAGAGCAGAGGGGTTCCCAGGGGCCTCCGAAGAGATCTCCAATCGAGGGTCCCCCTTTTATCAGTTTTTTAAACTGGGCTTCTAAGAAACATTTCTTTGGGGTAAAACAGGTTGGGACTTAGGGAAAGTTTAAGGAAAAGTTTATAAAAAAACAATGGACAAGATGATCTCATATCCCTTCAAAGCTCTCAGATGCTTCAGAACTTCCTTCTCTCCCGTCTCCTCCCTGACCACTCCTGGGGAGGAAAGGCCATAAGTGACATTTTAGAGACAACATTTTGCCCTGGGCTCCATCCATCAGCTCTTCTAATGGGTCTTGGGCACTTGTCCCAAGCCAGATAAGTCACATTAAAGCTGAGAACAAGACCAAGGGATTGGATTTCTTTTTAAATGAGGACCAAAATGTACGAGTTCCCGGAAACTGTTAAGATGCTTTTAAAAGATGTCTTAAATAATAATGCTCTTAAGCTTGTCTTAGTTTTTGGAACTTCTTGGGCAGGTTTCTGCTTTGTTTTGGTGGAAAGTTGTTCTAAAGAATGGTATGAAATTTGCCTACTCTGGTGTCAGGCTGAGGCAAGAGAAAGGAGACCGATACTGATCACACACGTACTGAGCTTCTGGGCCCGGATGCGGATTAATGGGAGGGGGGCTCCTCATGACAACCCTCTGTGTCCGCATTCTGTAGATCAGTGGCTTCTAGAACTTAAAGTCATGTGACCAGGGACGCCTGGGTGGCTCAGTTGGTTAGGCTCCCAACTCTTGGTTTCTGCTCGGGTCATGATCTCGGGTTGTGGGATCAAGCCCCAAGATGGGGTTTACGCTCAATGTGGAGTTGGCTTGACCATTCCCCTCCTCCACCGCCCCTCCCCCACCCCGCTTACATGCTCGCTCTCCCCATCTCTCTCTTTCTCAAGTAAATAAATAAATAAATAAAATCTTGAAAATATCTTTTTAAAAAATCACCTGACCACATAGCCAGTAAGATAAGAACCAGCATTCAAACCAGGTGTGCGTGCTGGACTGAATTTGCGGTGTCCCACAGAGAACACGGAATCTGCTTTACTTGGGCAATGCTTCTGAGGTCCAGAGAAATCCCTTCATAAATAGCAGCACCATAGGTTTTCTTCTCGAAGTGGGGGATATTGTCCGGGACAAAGGTCTAACTCGATGGGTGCGAGGACGGCGGGCATGAGATAGCACTGTCCCATGTACACGCAGGATGCCTGGACGCCCACACCACAGGCCAGACAGACTCCCATAACGCAAGAAGAAGCGAGATTGCCACTGGGAGAGTCACAAGTAAATGGCACGAGCACGATTTGAACCAGACTCTCTCTAAAACCCTCCTTCTCCGGACTATACTGTACCCCTACTTCCACGCTCTCCTCACATGCCCAAGGCTACAACCACGTTTCTAGACTTGTCTGACGTTCAGGGCTCTAGTCGGCCCTGGGGATGCAGCACGGAGAGAATCCCCACACAAAACTGTCTTCTCCTGAGCCGCTCTTGGGAAGGAAAATACCCAAACTGTATCTTAGTTCTAAACCCATGTCAGAAGCTCTGTGTCGTCAGTGAGAACTTGGTGAGTCAGAGTCAATGATCTGGAGGTTAAAAAAGTCTCTCTTCCACTTTTATCCCCCATCCCTCCACTGTTCTCTGCCCTTCACTAAGGTTGAAGATGGGTTTACTTGTTGAGGCTCCACTGATGCTGATGGGTGGAAATAACCAGAAAGTTCTTCGGTTCAGTCCTTAGCAGCCGTAAGAGAGTAAGCTCTATTCGGGCCATTCTGTTTTCTCTGCTTCTGATGCTTTGACATCTGGGGTCTTGTTCACCGTGGAGAGACTGCCCTTCCCAGGGTTAGCCAGTTCCTAGAGATAGTAGATAACTGGCCTTCTAGAACAACTGTCCTATGCAAACTAGCCCATCTCAAGCCCTATTCCCACCACCTCTCTCCTGGGGTCTCACAGCTTTCTTCATGCCACCAGGGCCGGACAAGGACAGCCCCCCCCCCCCGCCCCCATCCCAGAGCCCACTGACATTTTTCACCGGCCAATCCCAAGCTTGCTTTCCCTGCTTCACCCACTCCTTCCCTTGGAAACCAAATCAAAGTCATTGCTCATGCTTTCCCCACACTCCCTCTGCCTCCCAACTGAGCCTGGTGCTTCCCTGTGTGGACCCTATGGCCCAGCCCTCTTGGGGACCACGAGCAACAAACCCTTCTTGGTGGCTATTGTCTCCTTTTTCCATCCAGAAAAGGACTAGCCTCCCCATACCTGAACAGTAATAATGCAAAAGCCAGCCATCTCTTCTAAAGTCATCTGTCCCTCTATTTCGTCCTTGTAACAGACTGTCTTAGGACATGGGTCCAACTCAGAATTTCATGTTCACCAAGAACCACAAATCGCCTGCTTTCTCAATGGTGGTCCAGCAAAGCAGACAGAAGGCGCAGGCGTACAAGAGATAAGCCAGTAAGATGTTACGGTGCTGTCTCGGCGTAGCCCACAGGGAACCAAGCAGTACCCTACACTAAACTGGGAAACAAAGCCACGCAAACACCAGAGTAACTCATCACAGCTCTTCCCTTGCCATTTGCTCCTGAAACCGCCTCCAGGGAAGTGTGGGAGCCTCCTGAAGGACTTTAGGGACTGGGGGAGGCACATTAAAAATATGCAAATTGAATTCACTGCGCTCAAATGCAAAGAAAAAATTTAAGAAGTTTCTAATAGAGAAGCTATCAAAGGTAGAAAGGTAGAACATTCATGATTAAAAGAAATTCCAATCGTGTTGGCGTTGACCACCACCTCCCCCCACCCCGACCTCGCTCTCCTGGAAGCAATTCATCTTGACTTGTTTTCCTAGAGTTCTTTTTTTGTTTGTTTCAAAGTTAGAAAGCAAATGTGTTTCCCTGGGAGAACAAAGCCCATATATATTTTATGTAAGTGAGAGAAGCGAATTGAATTCATCCCAGGAACATTTGTCATCCACAGTTAGGACAAGAAATCGACCTGGCCCTGTCAGTTTCACAGTGTGTGCCCGGCAGGGGTTTGGAAGCTCAGAATCGAATGAGATGTGCTGGGGTTTTTTCTACTCACCCTTTAGCCAGTGTTGCTATGCCAACGTCCGTTAACTTCATTCCTACACCTACAGGAAGAGAGAGCAGAAATGGGATTTGTGTTACCCGGGGCCCCTGGGAAAGGACTGGCCATGGATTCCTGGGGAAGGGGTAGTGACAGCCCCACCTGCCTTCCTTTCCTACATAAACACACGTTCCTCCTTGTTTCATCAGTGGAGACCTCTTTCTGTTGACACTGATGGCCTTTTGGACATACATCCAGCTTGGCAGGATGATAATGGGTGACGGCAGCCCTAGGACAGCAGCTTAGGGGAGTTGTGTCTCACGGGATCCAACGGTGGGGCCTGCCACCCCCCGCCACCCGCTGCCCTTTGTACATTGGGCAGCGATGTCCCCTGTCTGCCTGGCCCATCCCTGCTGCAGGGGGAGGGAGGCCAGCAACCCTATGCACGGCTCTGAAGCTCGCTGCTTGCCCCGCAAGCTCTCTCCCTAGAAGAGCTCCGATAGGGGATTGGTCTGCACCACTGGGTCACCGCAGTGGCAGGTGGCGTGCACGTGTGCAGCGGGTAGGGGGTGAGGTCAGCTGTGAGAGAGTTCAAGATGGCACAGGTTCTGTTCCAAGCCAAACTCCAGACATGCCATTTCCCATCTCCATAAAGATGGTTTCCCAATCGAGGAGGGAAGATTCTTGGGGTTGGCTCTAGGCCCAGGGAAGCACTCCCTGTCACCACTGGCCTGGAGATGCTGACCGCTGTGACCCATGGTCTGACCCTTTGACTCATCCTAACCTCTACCCATTAAACCATGTGGGGGCGGTTACCAACACCACAGCCATCCACACGGCTGCCCGAGCATCCCACTCTGGTTCAGCAGAAAGCCACAATATCCCTGATGGAAACATAAGAACACAGAAGGCTTTTCACCTCTGCCTCTCCAGCGGGAGCGGTCGAGAGAGCGGCTGAGGAATCAGGGACATAAAGAACACAGAAAATCCTTCTGTCTTGCAGGGAGGGGAAGGGCAAGCGTCGTTGTCACCTGGGGCCACAGAGAAGAGCCAGGCTCTCACCCTGTCGCCGTCTCACTCCGCATCCCTGACCTCTTCCAGATCCGGAGGAAGACAAGTCTTTCTGACACCGAGAGTGTGGATGGCCGCGGGCCTCTCCAGACTCTCCTTGCCCGGCCCGGGAGCAGTTCGGCTCCTGTCTCTCTGGGGTGGTGGCCGTGGGCACGGGCCCCAGCTCAGTGGGCCTCCGCCTCAAGGGCACTCCTGCAATCTCGTGACAGGCCCGCCGTGGCAGAGCATGGGGTCCACGGTGCTCCCCACCAGTCTGTCTGGCTTGCGTCCTCCTCTCTTGCCCCTACCTCTTGTCCCTCTGAGGCCTGTGGTCACTGTATTTCCCATGGCCCGTAGGTGACCCGCTCACTGAGGGGCCTGGCAGCACAGAAACCGGTCTGGGGTGTGGACCAAGGAAGCAGCGTCCTCTCTCTCCCAAGCCACCCCTGAGGTCAGACGTGATGGCACCCGAGCTCCATGAGTCTCCACTCCTGTGAGCGCTGCTTTCGGAGGCCCAGGAGAGGAACGCTAATGGGTTAATGCTCTGAGTCAGCAGCCTCTGCCCGAGCACGAGCACGGCGGCAAAAACACAGGCCGTGCGGCTCTTCAGGCTGGCCGGTGCGACAGAAGCCGCTTTGCCGCGTGCACCTGTGAGCTAAATCAGACCCGGCACTTTGTGGGGGGCCAGTGAGCATTTCAAAAGCCGCTTTTGCAGTGGGCGACTGATTCACCTCATTCTCACAAAGCTGCTAACAACTAAAACGGGTGCAGAAGGGCTTCACGTAGCCTTTATTACAGGGGCTGCCTTTAAAAAAAAAAGGGGGGGCACCAAATTGTAAAAGCCCTCTTCGGACATCTTGTTTTTGTGGAACGCTGTATTTAAAAATCACAGCTCTGAGCTGCATTTTAGTCCAATTTCAAAAAGTCATTTGGCAAAAGGTCCTTGAACTTGTGGGTCGCTTTTCCTGCCTCTCGCAATTACCAGCCATCACTTACAGTGGAGAAAAATAGAATATAATTTTGAAAAGGAAACGTCTCAGTTCAGTAATTCACTGGCAGTTCAACCAAAATCTCCAAAGGGTAATAATTTGAATTCTTGGAGGGTAGCAGGGGATAGCCGGTCGTTTCTGATGGAAGGAAGGAAGTAGGCAGCATCAGGAATTTGTTCTCCAGAACTTGGGTTTTTGGGTCTTTGGGGTGACTGCTTCTTAGGAACCCTCGTGGTCTCAGCGGCGGGCAGATCTCAGGGCCCAACCACACGCAGGGCTTTCACCCCCAAGCTTGCCGAACTCCCCTCAATCCTGTCAACAAGCTACAGCAACAAGGGAAGGGATGGCTTTTAAGAGTCTGAGAAGGTCATAGTTGAGTTCGGGTTTGTTTGTTTGTTTGTTTTCATCCTAGTTCTGGCATCTCAGTCAAATTAGAAAATGTACAGGTTCTCTAGAGACTGGATGTGCTATCTTCTCCACAATGATGATGACAGTAACGAGATTTTCCCCAGCAGCAAAGAGTAAAAACACCCCGTTAGACACTGGGCCAGCACGGTGGACCGCACACGCCGTTCACCGAGAGATGTAACATTCCACGAAGCTTGTCCGCAGGTGCCTAGAAGCAAAACGAACCCTGCGCGGAGCTCCGGGGCACTGCTTTTCAGCAGAAGAACTATACTTATTGCAAAATTAACTCTGAAGGAGGAAGGATGGAGGGGGGAATCCAGACCTACACAGCCGGAGTCTAACTAGAACAGAGAGCTGTGTATTAAGATCGTGTGCGCGCGTGTGTGTATGTGTGCGTACGTGCGTGTATGTGTGCGTACGTGCGTGTGCGTGGGGCAGCGGAGTCTCCAAGACAGCTGAGCGGGTATGCAGCCTCCAATATGCAGATCGGCCCCACCTGCAAGGCTCTGACCATGCAGTTCCCAGCTGGCCCTCAAGAAGGCCCTCACTGGACGCTCTTATCTCGGGAGACACTTGGAAATCTCTCGCAAATTGGTAAATTTGCGGTTTAGTGGAAAGAGCTTGGGTTTTGGAGTCCGAAGCCACAGGGTAGGGTCTCGGACTCCTCTGCTTATTAGCTGGGTGACAGCAGGCAATTAAAGCATTATCTCTAGGCCTCTGTGTTCTCATCCATAAAATGGGATCCTAATGTCTTCCTCTCAGACTTCTGTCTTCTGTTTGTCTTACGTCTGATGTCTTCCTTTTGTCTTATGAAGATCAGACAGAAATCATAGGAAAAAATGACTACATATGCAAAGGGGGATCTCCCTGAACCTTTTTGCAACACCTTATGCCTGTGTTTATTTCAAAATAAAAAGTTAAAAAAATCAGGGAACACTCACTCTGTGGCAGTGCTGTGCTACGTGACTTCCCAGCCTGTTTGAGCCCCCCAACATCCCCCCACCTCCCTCACCCCTCGGGTAAAGGACTGAGGCCCAGAGAGGGAAGTAACTTGCCCAAGGCTCACAGCTAGGAAGCCGTGGGAACAGAACCCGGAGGCCGTCTTGCTCTTTACCACCAGCTGTAACAAGAGCCGGAGATCCTCATCTGCGACAAGGTCTGACGTACAGCGGGCATGCGATTTTAGCTCAGATTTTTCTTCACAGTATTATTATTTGGAAAGGAAGAGGAAAAGGAAAACCTTTGTGGTAGAAACTGTTGGTGCCCCACCCACTGTCCTCACCCTAACCACTTCCGTGCGCTCTGGCTCCCCCTCCCTCCCCGTGCCACCAGCGTCTCTTTGCCTGCGATCACAGGAGCCTGCTTTGCTCCGCTTGGCTGGTCCGTAGGGAGGTGGCAAGTTCAGGGGCATTGACACCTGCACCAGGAGTAGCTGCCCATTGGTAGCTAACGACAACTGGTGTATAAATACCCCTGCTCCCTCCCTCCTTGTGTGAGATAATTCTGAGCAGCGTGCTCTGCCCAGGCTCCCAGAGTCTCCCCAGCAGGCAGGAGCTTTAGCGACCTGTGGCGAGAACTGGCTGTGTTCTAAGGTCCTCTGTTGGCTGCCTTCCCACTGCCTGTCATACTCCTCTCTCCTACCAGGGTCGCCTGGGATCCCCTCCCCAATATTTGTACCTGAACATGAGTGTGCAGGAAAGGACTCACCTTGCCCAAATAAAGGCTCAATCCCCACCCAGCTCCTGAGAGGTAACCTCTGAGCCCTGGAATGACCTGCCTTGTAAGACGTCTTTGTCTACCTGGGGTGGTGGGTGTGACCTCTGGAGAGGCTAGAGACCAAAGTCCATCTTGGGACAAGTTATACCTATGGGACAGATCCCCAGTAAAAACTGAACACCGAGGTTTGGGCGAACCTCCCTGGAAGGGAGTTAGCATGCACGCGGCCACACACATCACTGCTGGGAGACGTGAGCGCTGTCTACGCCGCTCCACTGTGACAAGACACCTGAAAGTTCCCCCGGGCCTCCCCTTGGCTCTGCCCCACAAGCCTCTTCCTTTTGCTAATTTGAGTCTGTATCCTTTCACTGTAAGAAACCATAACCATGAGTGTAAAGGATTTTCTGAGTTCTGTGAGTCCTTCCAGCAAATTAATGAAACAGAAGGAGGCCTTGGGGAACCTCAAACTGCAACTGGTCTCAGGGCGCTCTCTCTGGGTACCCTAATTATCATAGCCCCACTTCATAGGAAAAATGCACTCCCATCGATTTGCATATAAATTGAAAATGTGCAAACTAGCCAGCGGGGCTTGAAAATCTAAAGCAACTGCCAAACACCCTTTCTCCTATTAAGAACGAACGATTACGTCTTAATTTATCTTTTGGTACAGTCAGATTTTTCTCTATATTTCTGAATTGCCCCTGTAGAGGACAGAACAATCAAGCCAGTCTTCGGTCACCTGTGGTAATAGGTGTTATTGGCGTGAATTATTACAATGCACTCTATTACTCTGTTTGGCTGGTCATTTCAGGCTGGTTCCTGATGAGACATTAGTAACACCTCCTGCTGGTAAAGATGCTTAAAGGCATCCGGCAGACCTCTCCCTCTCCTCCCATCCCCACCCCCAGGAACATTCCAGGCCCGCGGCAACCCAGCAAGCCAGGTCAGGCTGCTTTCCTCACCCTGCATGTCCGTGACCAAGAGGCAGCCACTTGTCTTCTGGTATACCCAGTGCTGAAAGGTACAGCACTTCTGACCAGCCTCCGAGTCTCTCCTCAAGAAGTTGATCTCCTTCCCATCCCTGATGGAATACTTCACGAACTCGCCAATCAGCTCCTCCTCCACGGTCGCGTACGGGATGTTGTTCTCAGGGCGATGGATGAGGAAGATGGGAATTATCCTGGAAGGCAAGACAGCACGGCCACACGTCACGTTCTCACCTGGAAATGGAGACTGAGGGCATTCTGTCTTCACTTGGGGGAAGCAGGTGCAGAACAAATGCCCGGACTCCACTAGATGTAGGCAGACCCCCGACCACAATGACTGCTCAATAGGTGGGAAGATCTATTTCCGTCTCATTTGTGCCTAGAGTCGGTCGGAAAGCCCTCCTTGGGATGGAGTTTGACTGCCCATGTAGGAAGGAATGTTTGCACTGTAGTCCTAGCTCAGTGACCCACTGGCCGTGTGTCCATCCCTCAGCTCTCCTCCTTCCTTCCTTCCCTCCCTCCCTCCTTCCTTCCTTCCTTCCATTCATTCAGCAAATATTCATTCAGTGGTTTCTATGTCAGGTAGTCTTCTGATGCTGTTCCAAGAAAACAGAGGCTCTGCTCTCAAGGATCTTACATTTAAATGAGGGAGACGGGCAATAAACAAGTCAATGTATAGTGCCAGGGGCTAGGTGAAAAAATAAAGCAGTGGAAAGGTGCTAGGTGGCACAGGGGTCAGGGAGGGGATGCTGTTTTACTGAGGGAGGGCAGAGGAGGCCTTGCTAAGAAAGAACGTTTGAGCAGAGACCTGTAGGAAGGAGGTCGGGAGCCACGAGGGCATCTATGGGAAGAGCATTCTAAACAGAAGGAACAACAAAGGGAAAAGGCACCAGTGCAGGAGCATTCTTGGTGGGTTCCAAGAGCAGGGAGGGGCCTGTGTGGCTGGAGTAGGGTCAGCAAAGGGGAGGTGGTAGCAGGGGGTGCGGACAGGGAGCGAATGGGAAGCCAGAACTTGTGGGGTCTGGGAGACCACTTGAAAAACCATTCGGATGAGAAGCCACTGGAGGGTCTTGGACAGAGGAGTGCCGCAATCACACATCCTTGTGGCGGGAGGAGTCTGCCACTCTGCGGAGAAGGGGCCGTGCGGGGGCAAGGGCAGAGCAGGGAGATCAGGCGGCACACTGCACGGTAGTGACAACGGCCCCGGGGGAGAAGGGATGCATCCTGACTGCGGTTTTCAGTACAACCCATTCGCTGTCAGCACCTTAGATGGTATTTCACACCTGCTCCTCTCCTCCCCAGCCTCGCTCTCACTTCCTGTTTTACCGTGAAGACTGAAACAATCAGAAGAGAGCTTCCCCCTCCCGCCCCCCACGATGGATGAAGCCTCCTCGCTCCCTCCCCCTGCGCCTCTTCTCCCACTGGTGTCCGGGTCTGGCCGACCCCTCTAAGGCTCAGGGATGTTTCTCCAGCAAGTCCTCCCGCCTCCTCCACCCGCTTTTCCCTCTAAGAAGCATCCTTGCCAGGGGCCCAGCGACACGCTGGGACTGACTCACGGCTGACACCCAAACTCGGGTCAGTTTAGCCTCACGGTGGGCGATCCCTCCCCTCCCATTCGCCCTGGAACCCACTCACGGAGGCGTGTCCACTAACGAAGGGCACCAGCAGCAGCCGCGTGGCCGAGTCTAACGGTCTCCTCTGCGCCCGCGTCCTACGTGCCCTCAGTGGCACTGGACACAGCTGAGCTCTCAAAGCACCTTCCCGCTGCTTCCAGACACTCGCTTCCTCTGGTCTCCTTCTTGCTTCACTGGCTCCGTCTCTCCTGTCCCCTTCGCCGGAGCCTCATTTCTCCCCAGCCTTTAGAGAGAGCTGTTCTCTCTCTACCCACACCGGCTAGTGACCTCCTTGCTTGAAGGATGGTCTGTACGGCGAGGGTTTCCACATTTATGTCCCCCGTCCAGACCCCTCCCCTGAGTTCCTGGCTCACGCGTCCGGCCTCCTGCTCTCTCCGATCGCTGTCTAAAAGGCATCTCAGATTGAACCCAGCCCAAACGGAACTCCTCACGTGCCCCAGACTCCTGTCTCGGCCCCACCTCGGTGACTGGTGACTCACCCTCCCATTCTTTTCACCCAATAAACATCTCCCCAGTTGCTTAGGCCAGAATCTTGAAAACTTACCAGGAAAGCAATCATGAAAGAGACACAGTCCCTGCTTTGCAAGGACAACCGCTGGGGAGAGGTCTGCGTGTGAGTGCGTGCGTGTGAGTGCGTGCGTGTGTGTGTGTGTTTCCCAGTGTGCGATCCTCTGATTTTGGTCCAATGAGCAGGGAATCAGGAGCAGATGTCTTTGCGAGGACCCCTATCCTTCCATATGTTACCATTCATACACTCACAAATTCTTTCCCCGTAAGGAAGGGACAGGTGTTTACACACCAAATGTCCTAATCTATCTTTAGGCCAGCGGCATATACGCGAGGCTGCCGGTGACACTCATTCGCCCCGTGTCCTTCACGAGCATAAGACCTTCTCAAGTCCCTGCACCGATCTTTATATCCGTAATTTTGTGTTGTTTTCTTTAGAAAGCCCCCGAATTGTGGTGTCAAGTCACACAAAACTTGGGTGTGCCCCACCCGAGGGCGCTGTGGTCTTGTGCGTCGTGGACAGCTCACACCACTGACCCTCTTCCTCCTTGAGGCCTGACAGGGGCAGACACTGGGAAGGGGGCCGGAGAAGAAAGAGAACGTGTGAGTGCCTGTGACACGAAGCCGTCACTCAGTCCAGACTGCGGTCTTAGGGGATTTAACAGAAAAGCAATTGTGTATTTTCTTTGCATTACGTTAATTTTCCTTGAAGTTACTGAGAGATGTCTGTGAACTAAATAAGTACGCGAAGCGTTTCCTGGCCAAGAGCAGAAGGCACTGGAGTTTCTACATGATAAGCCCGATACTCCACCTCAGGGAGAGGATGTGTGCCCCTTTGTGAGCGGACAGGGTCGATGAAGGCAACGATTCCTCCCTTCCTTCCTCTCCAAGTTTCTACGGATACACAAATGGCTGTTGTATCTGAAATCTCCAAGGTGCCCTGGCACACCTCTTTCTCTTTTCGCTTAAACCCCCACATACGATCTCAACCAGAGGAGCAGGCTAGCAACCACAAGTTGCAGACCCCCAAACGTCTGCTTAGGTCAGTCCATATTCAGCCAATGAGTGGATGAAAATAATCAGTGTGATTCATCTCTGCAGGGTTCCAGGAAATGGGTGGTATGTTCCTACACTGCTGATCCCCAGTTCATTCTTCTTAGACACAGCACCATATTTTATTTTCATCGTAGGGTAACTGTTTTGTGATAGTTTCGTGCTCTCTTGGGCGGGCTTATTGTTGAGACAATGTAATATCCATGAAGTAGACACTCTTTCTTTTCTATTTAACATGATACATTTATCCCATTCGTTTTCTACCCAATTCTTTTCTATTTAATACGATACACTTATTGAATTCACCTCTCCATCCATCTAGCCATCCTTCATCCATCTATCCGGATAAACGTACATACGTACGTACATTGATTTAAAGAATATGTATCAAATATCTCTCTGTAAGCCTCTGGCAACCTGGTAAGGAACAGGATAGCAGCCACATGTGTTTTCACAGCTCCCAGATGGAAAGACCAGGTGAAATGCTTGTCCTGCTGGTCCTTCTCACCCTCTCCTCCGTCCAGGCCCCCCAAGTCCCCGACAAATCCCAAGTGAGAACACAAGAGCGGGTAAACACACTTACTCTGGCACTTCTCCAAAGCCCTCCAGAGGCTGTGCTTCGGCAGCATAGATCTGGGCATAGTGTCTGGCGGTGTTTTGGACATAGCATTCCTACATCACCCACACACACGGGAAAGACAAGTGATGAGAGGAAATTCAGAGTTGCGGTAAAGCTCATCAGATTTCCTGATGTGGGTCAAGCCAATGGATTCCCAAACCCAGCCATCCCCTAGTTGGGGGCCCAGAAGTAACAATGATTGCTACACTGCTGCATTGCTACAACCTAGAGTTGTCCACTTGAAGAGGCTCTCTGAGACCTGAAGGAACTCTCTAGGTAAAGCTCAAGTGGTCTCTGGGGCTAGGCATCCTGAACTAAAAAAAGTTCTAGAATGTGCACGGCTGAAATTCACCCTGGGCTAAGGGGACTGGCCCCAGGGCAGGATGTCAGGGAAAGCTTGGGACCTGCTGGGCTGCCTGCGAGCTCTCCCATCTGAAGTCTTCCTCAGGGGTGTGACGAGGGTTGTGGGTAGTGAACACCTTGACAAGACTGTTTGCCCCGGAAAAGCAAACTGGATTCTGCTTTCCACTCTGTAGGGCCTCTCCAAGAGGGAGTCTGGATGCCGGGGCTTTTCCCTGACTGGACCGGATGGTACTTGAGAGGATGCCGTGAAAGAATAGAAAAAAGAACGGTTGATTGGGAGAAAGGAATACAATTGGCAAAATCCTATCCTCAGAAGAGGGGCTGCCTTCATGAGCCGCAAGTCCCGCCTGACATCAGCACGTCTGAGACCATCCTGGGTGGCTACTGCTTGACAGTACCCAGGAGATTGCTCAAAGTCTGACCTAATTGTTTTCCAGGGAACAGTGTTAGAAGGGCACCTCGCCTGTGACAGAGCTAGTCCCAGCACTCCCAAAAGTGGCCAGTGCTGGTGTCAAGAGTGAAATCCATGGGCCAAAGCGGGAGGAGGAGGCAGGGAGGGAAGCCCAAATCTCTTCTTGTCTCAAGACTCTGTGACTCAGTAACATAGGGAGGTGTGAACTTAGCTAGAGTCTTGGCTCAAACTCAGAAAGGCAGGAAACAGGACAAAGGCTGGGCCTTCTGATTATACCCACACCCCTCCCTCCATAAACCAAACCAAAGCAAAGCGATCTAGAAACTGCTCTCTTGGGGATGCTTGGGGACCCTGGCAGCCCGTGTAGCTTGCATACAGACTCAAACCTTCAAGGACCTCACGGGGCACCCTAGGAACAGAACGGATCCCAGGTCGGGTCAGAACCGGGGAGGGACTGCCAGACTCAGGCTGAGTCCCATCCAGCTGACTCTTCCGGGCAGGTGGACCCACCTGGGCAGCGAGTTTGTAGTTCCTCTGGATGAGCTCGTCGTTGTTTCTGGTCCCATAGGCAACAGCGTTGTGCACTTTGAGCACGCAGGCGTGGCCGGGCTGGAAGACGGGCATGAGCCCCCGCATCACCTTGCTGCGGAAAGCCTTCCGGTGGACGCCTTCGCCGAAGTGCAGCTCCTCTGTGGCAATCTGACCGCGCAGGTGGTCCCCGAAGTAGCTGTCGCTGAGGAAGTCTTCTCTGAAGATGAGCTGGCTGAATTCGATCTCTTCACATCCTGAAACACAGCTCACCTTTAGTTAGGAGACCCCCGTAAGGCTGCTTCTCAGCTAACGGGTGTTCCCCCACAGGGCTGAGGGCAAGGCTGGCCCGTAGAGCCCGGACGGGAAACCACACTCCCCCCAGAGGCCCAGCTCAAAGTTGAGATGGTGGGGAGAGGGGGGTGAGCCCTCCAGGGGGATGGGGCAAGATCCGTGCGAGGTCTCCGCGGAGCCAGGGAGAGGGGAGAAGACTGGTTGGGGCAAGGACAAAAAGTTTAGACAGTGCAGTTTTTCTATAAGTTAAATTTTAAAACTGGATCACAAAAATGAAGAAGTGGTGTGTGTTGTTTTTTTTTTTTTTTAAGATTTTCTTTATTTATTTGACAGACAGAGATCACAAGTAGGCAGAGAGGCAGGCAGAGAGAGAGGAGGAAGCAGGCTCCCCACTGAGCAGAGAGCCCAATGCAAGACTCGATCCCAGGACCCTGGGATCATGACCTGAGCCAAAGGCAGAGGCTTTAACCCGCTGAGCCACCCAGGTGCCCCGAAGCGGTGCTTTTTAATATAACCCAAATCTCAATTCTAGTTACATGATTAATTTCATGTTTCCTGGCCTCCCCAGGAAAATAGTTTAGACAGACCTGGAAAATACAGACGGGACCACGAAAGGTCATTAAAGGCAAGTTGAAAAGACAAGTGAAGGGTGGAGGACGGCGGAGGGATCAGTGATAAGATGTGATAGATCGATGCTTCTCAACCCTTCTTCTCATGGTTGCCCTTTGAAAGGAGTCTTTTTAGACTTTTTTTCCAAATTGCCCCTACCCCAAAATTTTAATTCCACACTTGTACTGTATATCTGTGTATGTACTATGTGTATATCTGTGCTGCACACACAATCGGAGTACAGGGTTGTTGGTTTGTTTTTTTTTTTTTTGCCTCCTTAAGAAGCAATTTTTGCCTTCTCGGGAGCAATACTGCCTGCCTGTGTTGAGAATGTCTATGGTAGACAAAAGAAATAGGCAGACAGGGGTGCCTGGGTGGCTCAGTTGGTTAAGCACCTGCTTTCAGCTTGGGTCATGATGCCAGGGTCCTGGGATCGAGCCCCTGTCAGGTTCCCTGCTCAGTGGGGAGCTTGCTTCTCTCTCTCTCCCTCTGCTCCCCACTGCTTGTGCTCTCTCTCTCTGTGTCAAATAAATAAATAAAATCTTAAAAAAAAAAAAAAAGAAAGAAAGAGGCAGACAAAAACCAAACAGTGAAAGGAACTGCCTTTGAAGAAATACCGAAAAAAAAGTCTAATCATTTTGGATTTATTTGTAAAAAGATAAGTAGAATTATTTTTCCAGCACCAGCTTCCTTCAGATTTGATTCTCCATGTTTCAGGTGACAATGGACGCAATCAGAAGGCTCCCTTTTAAACTAGAGGCGAGCAGTCAGCATTCTGATGGGCTAACAGAAGAAAAGAAGACGGTTTTCAGTGAAGTAAGTTTGTTTAGATTTTTTAAAATGTCCTCCAACTCTCAAAGTCGATAAAGACTAACATCTTTCTGAATGTTTAAGGAAGAAAGAAATCCTGGGTCGTGTGAAAAATCTCACTTCACATTTCTACTTTGCACAGGGAAACATTTTTTTCTCTGCTTTTAAAAATATTCTCAGATCATGTGTTTTAAGAACAGTCTATGCCTGAAACTAGCTGTTAAAGGCATAAGGAGATGAAAATTATTCTTGGGACACTTGGGGGACTCAGACAGTTGGGTGTCCAGCTCCTGATTTCGACTCGGGTCGTGATCTTGGGGTCGTGAGGCGGAGCCCCCCTTGCTGGTGTGCAGCCTGCTCGGGATTCCGTCTCTCTGGGGATGAATGAAGAGGCCTAGTTATTGACAGAAAAAGAAGGGAGGTGGGAAGGAGGGGTTCAAATAGGAGAAGGGCTGAAGGTGCCGGTGGAGAGCGGGCAGAAAGACTATCCAAGATTTCACCAAGCCGAGCGGGAGCCTCTGGCCAAGTAACCTGTCCTGGGTCTCTAGAGAGAACTGGGGTGGAAAAGTAGGGCGACAGGAAGCACGTGGGGCGTTTTCCCAGGCAAATATTTCTCATGACCCAGAGATCATGACCCGAGCCGAAACCAGCAGTCGGTCTCCCAACCGACTGTGCTACCCAAGCGCCTCCCAGGCGGATTTTTAAGGAGATCCTTGTATCACAGATGTCAACCTTAGTGAAAGAACCGGAAAAAGAAATTAATTTATGGAGAAGAGGATAGTTTTTTCTTAAGTTAAATTTTAAAATCGGATCACAAAATGAAGAAGGGGTGTTTTTTTTAAATACATATAACCCAAATCTCAATTCTAGTTACATGATTAATTTCATGTTAACAGTTTAGGTCCTAATGCCACTTAGTGAACATAGGAAGTGTTTTGTGTAAACACATCAGAGCCCAATAAATATGAGCTGTATTTACCCCATTCTGTTTTCTTGCATAATCCCCCCAAATTCCTGAAACTCAATTATTCTTAACAGTATTGTGTGTACCAAGTACTTAGAAATGCATCAGATTTAACACAAAAGTTGTCCAGACTATGTGCTTAGAAATAACCAGGGACTTTTTCTGTATAGTATTATATTAGGTATAATTAACAATCCCATCTATAATTTCCAACAGAAATGTCTACTTAACAAAGATAAAACAATGAGAGGGAAAAAATAAATCTTAGGACTTTTCTTTGAAAGCCCTGTGTGCTGTCATTAAATTGTGCTTGCTTGTGTTTTATTTGGACCATCTTTCATTTGGGGCCTTCCCACAAGCTTGATTTTATTAGTTTTTTAATTAGGGACCAACTTGTAAAATATTATTTGTTCCTCCTCTAGAGAACTCAATTAATAAAATGTGAGAGAGACTCCCCAAACAAGAAAGGTGATCAAGAAGTCATTTGAGGCTTCTTCATCTGAAAGATCAAGGGGATGGGGAGGAAAGTATGGAATCCCCTCACTTTCCAGTGAGTCACTGACACTGGACCCCCCCCCTCCACTCACGGGGGGGTCCGACACTGGGAGGAGGTGATGTCATTGGGTCTAGACCCAAACCCTCTGGCTGGAGTCACAGGGCTACATCAGCACTGTTTTCATGAGGCGACCAGCAGCTCATCACCACTGGGGTCTCTTTTACCAGTTCCTAACTGGTAAATACCTAGAAAAATGAGTTTATGTGAACCTAAATGAATGAGGTTGTGGCAAGTATCCGGCATGTGAATGCCAAGCAATGCTAAGCTGATGACACAGAGAAGCCCTTCTTCTGAAAGTTATTTTGTTTTCTCGTGCATAAGGGGGAAGGACATCCTTTTGCATATTTAGACTTTTGGGGAGATGGGGGGCAGACAATGCAAAAGGATCTCAAATTATACAAGCATACTCCACACTAAAGACAGGTACTTAGCATTTGAATAGGTTTGCAAAGAGCCTGTTTGTTGTTGCCGATAAATATAAATATCATGATGCGTGTTTCCTAGACCATTTCTTTTTTTTTTTTTTAAGATTGTATTTATTTATTTGACAGAGAGAGAGATCACAAGTAGACAGAGAGGCAGGGGGAAGCAGGCTCCCCACTGAGCAGAGAGCCCGATGCGGGGCTCGATCCCAAGACCTTGAGATCATGACCTGAGCTGAAGGCAGACGCTTTAACCCCCTGAGCCACTCAGGTGCCCCTGCTAGACCATTTCTAAGTCAAGATCCCAGCTCCTTGCCCGTTATGAACTAGGTGTTCCTCCATCATAATCCCATTTACTATCTTGTCTCCACTAGGCTTCCCCGTCTTCGGGTGTTTTTGTTTGTCTAAAAATCAGCCCACGAGGTGAATTTCTTTATGAGGCTGAATCAACTGAGTTATCCGTTTTACTCACATCTCTTCTAAAAGTCACCAAAGCTCCTACGAGGTGCAAAAAGCTATGGTCAGTGAGGCAGGCGTGCGCGGGTGGGCTGCGGCTGGCTGGCTCCAGCTGCTGGTGGGTATCTCTTCCTGGCTCTGTGTTTTCTCCATCTCACACACGCAGTATAAATTGGCCATGGTGATAGTATTTACACCACAAAAATGAGAAAACTCAACAAATCTGTGCACCCTCCCCCACACACCCTGGGCAGGTCGTTAAACATTTCCCAGGACGCCACTGGGTGGGGATGGGCATGTGTGCGGGGGCAGGGAATTTTCCCTAAGAGGAAACACAGGCCAAGCATGGACTCCACCAAGCTACACTAGGTGGCCCAGCAGCGGGTGACTGCTCAGGAGCCCCCTGTTTGGCTGTTGCCATACCAGCACCAAACGCCAAAGGAAAGCATCCAAACCCATCTCTCATTTTCATTAAGATGCAAACGAAGTTATTCCCCTCCACACTGGGCTGTCTTTGGAATCGGATGGGCTAGTCAAACCGCCAAGCAAACTGAAGACACAAAACAGGTTGCATCAGTGCCAGAGGCTGAAAACCTCCTGCAGAGGGGCTGGATGCCAGCCTGAGGCTTACAGGTAGGACTCTTCCCTCAAAGCCCACCAAGGTGTCCTGGAGCACCGCGCCTGCAGTCTGATCTTTCCTAAACACTTCCGATAGTCGTCACCTCCCGCATTTACGGTAGGCCTGCAACTAGCTTGAAATTGTCTTTCTGTGTCTCAGTCATTCCTGTGCTCTCTCCTACTTGGTTGGAAGAGTCAGCAGGAATACTGCTTCTACCCTTGATTCCAGGAGCTATTTCACGCTTTTACGGAGGGCCCACGTCCTTGGACAACCAAGGACTGGCTTACCTTTCAGATCCTGGTGACTGGTGAGTTGTTTCAGAACTAGAAGAAAAGGAGAGAGTGCCTTCAGTACGCATGGGCATTCTGAACTGGGGGGCAGGGGAGTTAGAGCGCGTGGTTTTCGCCTGAAACCGAGCCGCGGAGGCATACCTTCAGCCGTGAGGTTAAACTCAGTGGTCAGTTTTCCGTAACTGTTCTTGATGCAGCAGTCATAGGTGCCCTGGTCCTTCTGACCAGCTTGCATGATGGCCAAGGACACAATGGAGTTGTCACCCGCACTGCAATAGAGGGCATGAATATTTGAACGCTTCATCGTCCTGAGGTTGGAGGTTTCTAATGCACTTATGGAGAAAGAAACGTGCTTCCCTGCCCTCGTGTTTTGGGCCAGTGGGTTGGCTAAAGAACAAGACCTCGACGAGCTGTTCAAATCCTTCATTCATCTGAGGGGACGCTCAGTGCGATTTTGGCTAAACATCCTCACTCCAACATGCGATATTAATACAGAAACATTTGGGAGGTTTGGCTGCTGCTAGTAAAGAACCAGAAATGTGGATTCTGGGGGCTGTCATTAACATTTCTGCTCAGAATTCACCTCAATTATGTTACTAATCCAGGTGCCCTGTGCTTGAAGACCTGAAAATTCCAAACCCAAATCTAAACACAGACACAATAAGGAACAAGAGAAAGGAGGTCTCTGCTGTAAATAAGGACACTTGGCTGAGGGTTTTTTTTTTTTAAATAGGATACCCCCGGACTGAATACCAGCCATCCATCCGCCCTCCCACACATTCAACATTGTAAGTTCCAGGCACCCTGCTATGAACAGAAAAACCAGTGGTGACAATGATGATGATAGCTAACGTGTACTGAGCACTTGGTATGCACCTGGCATCGTACTGATGACTTAAACATCTATTTCATGTCACACACAGATCAATGTAATGAGAGAAGTGGTATTACTATCCCCACTTCACAGATGAGAGAACTGAGACATACAGAGGTCAAGCACGTGACCTCAGGTCCCACAGCTGGGTTGGGCTGGGACTTGAACCAAGAAAGCCTGAGTCTGGAATCCTCACCCCGATCTCATGACGCTGCCTCTTCAAGTGATTTGGGATCATTCCCTTCAAATCTGGGATCATGAGAATTATGGCTAACTTTGCAATCTTCATTCCAAAGTCTCACACTAAAAATTTACTTTGTAGCCAAAAAGTTACATTAAATATTGTTGTAGTTTTGTTCGGAATGTTGTTAAACATTCACCAGGTTTGTCTGTTTCACTTTTGGGTCATTTCACAGTTCAAACCCAGATTCCACTTATCTTGTCTCAGTTGCTTAGTCTCCGAAGTAGAGACGCTCGCTCGGTTTTTCAGTGGACATCAAGTCTCTGATTTACACATGTTTCATGCACCAATGGCTTAAAAGAAAAGCCCATGAAATGATAATACATCGTCCACCGAGACAGCCTCTGCACGTATCCTGAATGCATGGTGGAAAGTGGACAGTACCAGTCACGAGCGGGAGATTTCCTGTTGGGCTGCGAAATGCTGAGTCACAGAAGGCCTGGGGCGGTGTCTCTCTCTGTGGCTTCTGACCCAAATTCCCTGATCCTCTGACACCTGACAGAGAACCCTGGAGGCCTCTTCCTGCCCTTCACATGTCAGTTTCATGGGCTCACCCAGTGAGAATTTAATTATGGGAGAATGCTCCTGTGCATGACTTTGCTGTTTAAATAGAACCCCCAGAGACATTTTTAACTTGCAACTTACAAGTTCTGTCTGGGAGAAAAGATAACCCTCAGTGTTTATTACCTGTCAAATATTAACCAGTTTTGTACCTGTTTGCAGAAGTATTATTGATTTGCCCAACAGACTATATAAATCTCCATTCCTCAAATGTTCCTTTGAATGGCTTTACCATCTTCCTGGTTCTTCATTATTTAATGACCTGAAAGAGATCTTGGCTACATGTTTATCTTATACTTGCTTGAGAGATTTCAGCTTCTGGGAAATGATGTTTTGACAAGGCAGTGAGATACTTCTTGGAGGGACTGGAATTAAGGTGAAAGAAATTCGATAACATTCAAAAAGCCACTTGAACTAATGTAAATGATTTCTTAATATACAGAGGACGTAGGCCTCCCAAATATTCCCCATATACCACAGAAGAGGCAAAGGGGTGCACCAAAGCCAGTGTGGCCAAGAAGGAATGAAGCCAGCGCGGCTAAGAACGTAAAGGCTTGGCCACACGTCACCGGCACAAGGCAAGCCTACTGTTGCCAAATGCTCCCCAGAGGGAGGCTGGGTTTTCTAAAGACATCTCAGATGGAAAAGGGACCCAAAGGATTCCGGTGCCAATTCTGAGCTCAGAGCAAGATGGCAGAACCCCCCACTGGTTAATTATCCTTGGCTGACAACTACAGCAAGTTTTTTAAATGAATAATGAGTGCTTCCTTTCTATAAAGCTCTAGGGAGTGGCCTTGATTTAAAAATCAAGTCATTTATTCTCCATTAAAATTCTTCTGAAGCCATACATAAGACAGGCGGGGTGATGGCCGCGTTTTAGGCAGCAAACATGATTCCATCCATCACAACCCAGTTAGAGGTTCTGGAGTGATGTCTTGGCAAAGAAACTGTAGCTCAAATCTGCCGTGGTTGCATTTGGGACCTAATTTCCGGACATGGGTTCCCAGCGGACCCATTTGATTTAATTCGACAGAAAGCTCTCAGGTTGTCCTTCCTTTTTCAGGCTACTTGTGGTGAGATGAAGGGGGTAGGAACCTCGTGACTCAGGGAGCTGAACAGGGACCTCCTTTGGCAGAAAAAGCACCTGAGGACTGTTGGAGTGACAGTGGTTTCCACGGAGCCCAGTGATCTCTTTAAGAACCAGCCACGCCCCCTCAGGTGTGTCAGATGAAGCTCCAGGTCCAGGTCCGCAGCCCACCTGAACGAGCGTGTATTGCCAGCGCGGCGTTCTAGGAAGCCGTTCGCCAGGTTCATTCTACACGGGAATTCTCGGCAACGATTCTCACTCTCTTCTCTCTCCCTTCCTCCTCTCCTCTCCATCCCAGAAACAAACAGCTTTTTCCGTCTCAGAAAGGGCTGTTTAATCACCCTCCAAGCTGCTCTCCAAGAGAACTCTGTACTCTTGGGACCACAGGACCTCCGACTAGAAGATGATCTGACCCGTTTCCCTGATTCTAGAGACATCATGAAAAGTTTCCTGACTTCCTGAGGTCCCAAAACTCAGGGATGGCAGAGCCCGGTAAGAACCCTCCACGGCTTTCTCTGTCTAGACATCTGTCTTCGGTTACTTACTCGTCTTGGATACTTTGGGTGTGGGGTTTCGACTTCAGTTTCCCTTTTTACTTCCTATAATAATTTTCTTTTAGGACTATGTTGTGAAACACGCAACAGCAGTGAAAAGTGACCAGGCAAATAGCGCACCTTCTCTGCACTTGGGCTATTGACTTCGAATCTTTTGTCCACCAGACGGTAGAATCTTCATGAATTTCTGCAAACTGGCAGCTCAATTTTATATTCCCGGAGTGGTCAGGGTACCTCTCGGCTTGGATCTTTTTCAATAATATCGGAGCTGTGAAGGAGAGATTTGCAGGTCAGTGTTCTTACAACAGTTGCAAAGAAAGACTTTATGGTGGGGAAGAGACTTTGCCATTGTACACATGTCATTCTGACAACAATCCCCAAAATAGGGATAATAATTATCACCCTCAATTCATGGATGAGGAAGCCAAGTGTCTGAGGGGAGAAGTGGCACACCTACACAGTCAGAAAAATGAACAAATCCATTTCATTGTTCATTACGGAACACTCCATGAGTGAGCTCTGTCATGCACAAAGTGAAATAGAGTGTGAGAGACTTTTTTTTTTTTTTTTTAAGAAGAGGGTGGGGGACTGGGGATACCTAGTCTATAAACCTGGGCCAAAGAGATATGCTTTTAAAGGATCACCAGATGGTCCAGGTCAAAACCAGAGCTGGGGATTAGGAGCAGAATAAAATCCAGATGGGTGGGTTATTTGTGAATAACATTCTCCATCTTTCCCCTTGATCTGTGGTCTTCGCTGAAAATATCCTAACGGAGTGCAGTGATGTCTGACATCAATTTCATTAGCAAAAGAGAAGCATCTTCTTGAATGAAATAGGAGCGAGCAAGAAACCATTTGGGGGTTAGCCTGAGCTCTTTGAATATCGCCTTTTTAATTAAATCCGGGACGAGCGCACTGCCCGATGGGGAAATATGTCATTGCTCAGGCCAGCCACTGGGAGGCAGCACAGATATTAGAACGGGACAAGGACGGCAGACCTAGTCAGGTGGGCAGAGTGATTTGGCCATGAGGTTGCTGGAAACGTGGTGTCAATCTTCTGTGAACCAACTTCCCTAACACCGCAGCTGTGGTAACCCAGAACATGACATAATCCACCGCCAAGCCAGAAGTCCTCAATGCTGACGCTTTGTTTGCCCCTTTCCCGCAAATCCCACTGTAAAGTCGCCAATGGATTAAAGGTGCCTCTCTTCCCTCCTTGACGCCAACAGACATGTGGGCAACAGAATGCACATTTAAAAGCTTATTTTCTTCCCAGAAAGTGATAATGGGCTGATCAGGGAATAAGTTCCCCAACTAGGAAATAGCTGAAGATACTGACGATATGATGGGAGAGAGAAAACATACCAAGGCCTTATCGATGGCAACATCCATTTCAGTGCAAATGGCCCGATGGGGCTAGCTGTGCTAGGTCCTGAGGCCCATGGTCTCAAACTCTCGGTCCAGACCCAGGCTGCCTCCTCCTCTGGGACCTAATTCCTCAAGGGCTCTTCCAACACTATGCAGTGGCAGCCTTCATGATGATTTGTGGATACCTGAATGTTCCTAAAACAGCCAGCCCTGTCCACCGCACATTCTAAGTTCTGAACACAGAAAGTTGGGGGGACAGAGGGAAGGGCATACAGCGGGCAGCAGGACGAAATGAGGGTCCCGGAAAGCTAGAAAGCTGGCTTGGACAAGAGGTCTCGGGGCTTCCGAAAGGGCCTCTCCTTGGGTGGGAGAAAGGGAGGGATGGAGATGAAGGAGCTAAGGGAAGCCTGAGAGTGTGGCTAGGTTTTCTTCTTGTGTCTTCTGGCCAAGTGTTGAGTGGAAAGACTAGAATAGAAAGCTTTGAATGTCCCCAGGAAAGGTTACTCAGTTTTATTTCTTTGAGTCATTTGGGGCACCACACCCCCCACATACTAACTCCTTCCCTGCGCGGTCTGTGGTTTGAGAGCGCAGCCTCCCTCCCAGAAGAGCACTGCGCTGACCAAGGAGGTCTTGGGGACGCCCAGCACAAACTGCACCAGTCCACGCTTACCTGCAGCGTCCTTGTTCCTACAGAAACTCAAAAAACCACGGACAAGGATTCCAAATAGACATTTCCCTTCGGGCTGAAACCACTTTAGAAATCTTATAAAATACTGCTCCACCCTCTTTAAATATGTGGATTTTTGGATCTTTTTTTTTTTTTTTTTTTTTTTAGATTTTATTTATTTGACAGAGAGAGGAGAGCCACAAGCTTGGAGGAGGGGCAGAGAGGGAGGGGCAGACTCCCCTCTGAGCAGGGATTCCCAACTTGGAACTGGATCCCAGGACCCCAGGATCATGACCTGAGCTGAGGGCAGACACTTAACGGACCGAGCCACCCAGGTGCCCCAACTTGAAATGTTTTAAAACATGTCTCCTAGAAACTGGCTGGATGCCCCCAAACGTTCTGAAGGGAGGGTTGTATTGAATCCTGCCTGCAGCAGGCGCTGAGGGCCACGCGGTGTCCATGGGAATAAGGAGCATCAGTGTGGAGGTCTGAAAACTCCGGCAGGAGGAGCAAAGCCCCCTTAGGGTTAAGGGGGCCCCACATCAAGATCCCGCACATGCAGATGGCATCCCTGGCTGCGGCGTCTTCTCTTCTGACTCCTCCCACCCACGGGAAGGGAAAGAAGAGCTCTGAAATAACAGAGGCTAAAATTCGGGTTAAGGGATGCAGTTTGGGGTCGAGGTGGCACCCCCACTGCAAAGCAGAGGTGACGGCATTTACAGCGCTCTGAGCCTCAGTTGGTCTGAAACCTGGAACAGAGCCCCCAGGGCACTTTAGACTCAGACAAAGAGGAGGGTGAGTTGGAAAGAAATTTTGTGTTCACGTGTGGAAGAAAATCCAGGATTCAATTAAGCTGTTTTTAATGAAAATCGCCAATTAAAGAGGAGACTCCCAAATTGTACCTAAATGTTTATTTCTGTAAATCCTGCTTAGTGTGTGGTCTATTTAATTATACTAATTAGCTACACTGATGAATGCTTCTGTTTATCTTTTAAAATATTTTTTAAAGGATAATTAAACAGAAAGTCATCTTAATCACACTCCCTTGGTTAAACCTACCTCCAGGCAGCCTCTTCTAGTGGTTCTCTCTCGAGATCACCTGGGGACCTGTTAGAAACCACTTTCTCGGGGCGCCTGGGTGGCTCAGATGGTTGGCGTCTGCCTTCGGCTCAGGTCATGATCTCCAGGTCCTGGGATCGAGCCTCGCATCGGGCTCCCAGCTCAGCGGGGAGTCTGCTTCTCCCTCTCCCTCTGCCTCTCCCCCTGCTTGTGTGTTCTTTCTCTAGTGAATAAATAAAATCTTTAAAAAAAGAAAGAAAGAAACCACTTTCTCCAGCCCGAAACTTGAATCAGAAGCTCTGAAAGGTGGAGCCCGGCAGTCTGCACCCGGGAGCCGGGCCTCGGGCTCGCCAGCCCAAACGCTAACAGCGGCAGCCACAGAGCCTCACCTTTTCCTTCTCTTCTGCAAGGCGGCACCTCCGTGTCTTGTCTCTCGTCTGCGCCTGATGCCTGTGGTTCAGGTGCAGGAATCCTTCTGAGAAAGCTTGAACTCCGCCTGACATTCTCCTTCTCCTCCAATCGCAGCCTCAGGGCGGCCACCCTGGACAGAAGTTTCTTCTTCACGCCCTCAGCTAACGGTCCTCTCCCTGAAGCCTCTTGCTTCTTGACCTCCCCGGAGCCGCTCCCTGCTGCGGGGGACTTCGGGAGGCCGAGGGTCTGGGCGGCCGTGTGCCCCAGCTTCTCCTCCCCGGGTTTTCGCCCAGAGCCCAGGCTGGAGCCCTGTTGGCGTGGGGACTGCAGTATCTCAGGAGCTTTCTCTGACACACACCCACCTGCAGTGGAGGCCAAGGTCACGGCGGGCGAGCCCGATGCGCCGGTGCATGCGGTTTCCCCGGTGCCGGGCTCCTCCCCTGTAGGTTCCTGGATTTTGTGTCTTTCTGAAAAGTTCGTGATGTTTCCTTCAGGACAGGTGGTAAAAGGCAACCGAGCGAGAGCACTGGGAGAGGGTGAATGTTTCCCACACTCACTCTCAACGGCTCCTCTGTCCTTTGAGTCAGAAAATGCGTAGGGGTGGTTTCTGGGCCCCACTACACCCTTCTCAGGGACGTCATGAATTTGACCCGAGGAGTCGCAAATATCAGCTCCAACACATGTGTGAGTCATCACTGCAGGCCCATCAGAAAGAGGTAAAGCGGGGAAAACAGACTCTGCTTTGTCGTTTTCACTGTGTTCGGCCTCCCCCGAGCGTCTCTCGCTGCCCTCTTGCATTTGGCCGATTCCGCGTGCACGGGGACGTGCTCCCCGGCCTTCGTCAGGACTCGGCACTTGCAAGGCGGGGGGCTGGACGGCCGGTCTCTGGCCGATGGGGCCAGCATTCCGTTCACTGTCCTCGCTGACAGGCGCGGGGGACACTGGAGGCCCCGCCGTCTCAGCCCGGGCGCACACCGTCACACCTGCCACATCCGTGGGGTCCACAGAGGACTCTACGACCTTCGGGCGGGTCAGAAACCGTCTAAAGAAGGCAGCGTGATCCGCCTGGATTCGGTTGCCCTCTCGGTTTTGGCTCACACTGTTAACGTTTTGCCTCTTTCCAGTTTTGGAAGGCTCCCAGAGCAAATCTGCGACGTCGAATTCCTTTTCGTCCTCAGGATCCACGGATGACTCTACGAGTCTGGGTCGGCTCCAATACTCGGGAGAAAGACTCCTCCAAGATGCGAGGCTGCCTGGTTTCCCACTAACATGCGTTTCTCTGTCCACGGCGAGCACCGAGCCAGACTCAGCCTGAGGGCCGTGAGCCTTGAGAACGTCACACACAGCACAGACCCTGTCAGGAATCGTGGGACCCGCTTCCAGCTCCTTGTACTCGGAACCTGGCTGTTGTCTTGGTGGCCAGACTTCTGGAACGGAAGCTTCCAGAGTTATAATCTTCAGCTTGCTTCCCGTTTCCCAAAGTCCTGGCCCGCTCCCTCCAGACTCTTCCGGGGGGCCATTAGAGAGAGGAGAAATGAGGCTTGGAGCCTGACCTCCGACGTCCACAGCGGGTTCAGTCGCCCGGCGCACGCGGGTCCCCGAGCCCGAGCTCTGTCCTCGCTCCTCCCTGGAGTTTGCTGATAAGCAGTCCGAGGACACTGGGTCTATCTGCCCTCGGGCCACAGGCATCCTGGGCCAACTTTCTTGGAAATCATCTTCAGGAGGAGAACTCTTTTGGGGTAAGCTCTCTTGCCGGACCCTCTGTGTCGTTTCACTTTCTTTGTCTTGGAAATGCTCCTCAAGGCTCCTCCGGCCTGCTCCGTCCATGGCCGGGCTCTTATTTCCAGAATGGTTATCAGTCTGAAGAGGGGAAGAGCGGCAGAAACCCTCTCCTTCTGGGAGCTGAGGAACGTGGATGTGGACTCCTGGCCCCCCGGGAGCCAGGCCAAAGGGCTCTTCTAGAGATGCCGTTGTGGAATAATTAAAAATATGGCCCAACGGCGCATTGGAAGGAAGCTGGCAAATATTTCCTTCCGGAGCCTGAGGGGAACTCTCCCTGGGACCATTGGCGTGACTGTCCTCCGCGACTGAAACAGGGAGGTATTTGGCTGGGTGGACTTTGGTGGCCATAGTAACGCTCGATGTGTCCCCACTTTCCCTGGTCACCTGAAGACACTCAAGATTAGCAGTTAAAGACACTGGCTTCTCAGGAGGAAACATCACAACCGAACCATTTGCGGCTGGTGTGTCTGCAGTGTCTGGGGCACGGGTCCTGGGGCTCTCGTCACCGCCTTCTGGAAACTGCACAGAAGAGCTGTTCTCAGAACACAGCGGCTGTCTTTCCCCAAACCCTCCAGAGCTGCCGGGGCTTGGCCTCTCCCAGCCAGGCTGGACTGTGGAGACCAGCGTGGAGGTGACATTCTCCGTCTCTGCTAAATTTTCCCCTGTGCCACCTTCGCTGGCCTTGTGCGAAATGTTCCAGGTAAAAGTACTGGTAAAAAGAGGCGGCGCGGCGGAGTGTCCCTCCTCGCTACTCCTGCACGGGCGCTGTGGGAGCTCAGAACGCTGCGCGTGGGAGAGAATGCCCGGCATCTCGTTGTCAGGAGAACGTGAATCAGATACTTTGCTTTGACTCTCCGCCGGCTCTAAGTCCATGGAGCAAGTTTCCGGAGGCAAGTATCTATCAGCTGAGGCTCCAGCAGGAGAATCCATAGTGTCCCGTGTTCCTTGGTCTCGTGCTTCAAGACGCTCCAACATGCTTGCTGCTTCCCTGCCCCCTGGCCCTTTGCATGGAGTTTCCAGGGTGAGGCTGGTCTTTTCAGGTTCTGGGGAAGCAACAGAGAGAGCCTTGGGCTCCCAGGGGTCAGCACTGCCCTCTTGGGGGAGAAGCACTGACAGCTCCCGGGGGGATGTATTTTCATTATGGGCATCTGGGATGCTCAGCTCATATCCTAGGTCTGTCCAGGAACCTCCAAGTGCATGGTCTTTTCTGTCCTGCTTTTCTCCGTGTTGTGGACATTGAGTACAGCTTCCTAGCTCCAAGTATCGGGCGAATGATGTGTCTTCCTCGTCGATCCCTCCTGCGTTGGGGAAGGAATTTGTTGTGGTCCCAGCAAATGCAGACTGCTCCCCAGCAGGATCTGAGAAAGCTGGCAGCCGGCTGAGAAAGTCTCTCTCCCTGACTGTTTCCTGAGTTTGCACCTGGGAAGATGAAAGTGATATTAATAGACTTGTTCCTAGGAGAGCCCACAATTGGGCATTCCTACGAGCCCAAGAATGTTAATCCTCGATGACTGTAATAATGGACAAGAGGAGTAGCAGGAATGATTGAAATCTAAACGCCGGTCCCCAGACCCTCTCTAGCTATTAGAGACTTCCTGGAGAAATGCACGTTTAAGCAACTATGTTCCAGGGGACCCTTGGTCAAATTCCCCATTTTAAACAAAAAGCCTTCCGACAGTCATCAGATGATGTTTTCTTGTCTCTCAGGAGAAAAGACAGAAATAAATTGAATGTAAACTATTTTGATCAAGTTAAGCCACCAGAGCTTGTGTGCATCTCTCCAGAAAGATACATTTCACATGATCATAACAAATGAAATATACAAGGCTTGTAAAGTAGCAATGAATAAACTTTGTCCCCAAAATAGGACAGTTTGCTGGCTAATAATGTTACTAAAGAACAGAGAAAGGCCTGTCCTTTGGACCTGCCTCTAATGAAGTAACGGGGTTATGTCTGGTCACCAGCGCTGCCAATTATTTCTGCCCCAGGAAGGTTATAGAATTCTACAATGCCTCTTCCACTTTAAAACAGATGTCCCGTGGCAGGCAGACCATGCCCATGAGAAGTAGAAGATTCAGGGGAAGAGAGAGAGAGAGAGAAACGGATGGGGGAAGGAAGGGAGGGAGGAAACTCACTTTGTGAGGAGTAAACCCTGACTGTCGTATGACATTGGCTATTGTTGAAGGAAGCAACAGGATCTTAGACTACATTCTTATCTCTTAAAACTTTTATTTCATCAATTATTTCAACACACGTCAAAATCATGCCCAGGCAACAAAAAGGGAATTGCTACAAATTTTGGCAAGTCTTTGCCTCCAGGACCCCTGCTTTAGAGCAACCCCTTTCGAATGTGCAGAAACTGGGCTTATAGAGGAGAGGGGACAGAGTCTCCCAGGGCATAACAAAGCCAACCTGGAATGTTTCTGGGCACAGTGTGGCTCCGAGTCCCGAGGCTCACTCCCAGAAGCCACACGGGAGAATCCTGGGTCTTCTTGCCCTGCAGTCAATCCCTTTACATACTACCAGTGGGAGAGAGACCAGCAGAGCCACACCACCCCCCACACTCCCCCAAGGCTGCCTGCTGTCACCAGTGATTCCCCTCTCATCTCCTCCTTCAACCCACCCTGACGTTCATTTAATCTGATCTTATTGGCATACAAGGGCCTCATGAACGAGAAGAAACTCAGTATCATTTCCTGTGCTACCCACTCCATGAGGGCCGGGACCATCGTCAATTCAACAAATGTTTCTTGACCGCCTCCAGCATATCAGGGAGTGTCCCTGGTAGTGCGACAGCACAGGCAATCTGCCCGTTGGGAAGGAACTCCCATTCTATGTGGTCTTCGAGGCCCGTTAGTTACAGCAATTAGCACCCAGCAGGTGCACCAGAAGCACTTGTTGAAAGAAGGAGTAAATGAATGAACCACGCAGGATCAGGGAGCTCAAGCCAACATCACCCATGAAACCTCTACAAGCTGAAGGGCTTTGGACTTCCTGTCTGCTCCTGACTTTGGGAAAACTCTATTTTTAAAAAGCCTTTTAACCAGAAGCGGGGGCACTACTGAATCACATCCCTGTGTTTCTAAAAAGAAAAATGTACTTACTCTCTTTCTATATCCCCCATCACCTTAAAATGGAAAAGAGAAAACAAGGAAGATCACTTCTGGGAAACACAAAACAAGGGTTTTTTTTTTCTTCTTAGTGTCAAGAAGTTTAAGATGAGTATGGTTTCACCTCTATACCTGAACCTCTATGCTCTTTTCATTTGCCTTTTCTGTTCAGTTTTTTCATAATACGCTGTAGTGCAAATATACTGAAATATGAAGAAAGAAAGTTGGGGTAGCTTCCTGGTCATGACTTGAGAAATGAAGGCAGACGGTCCAGTTAAAAACACCACGACCCTCTCCTGAGCCTTCTTCCCTGGCCTGAATTTTTGCTACCGGTGTCAGTCCTTTATTTTAAGATCCTGTCATCATCACGTTATCCTCGGTGCCAACAGACATTTATGGAGTAGCTGCCTTGTGTAGAACTCTCTGCCAGGCACTGGACAGTTTTTTCCCAAAGGGCTCCCATTAAAAAGCCCTATGTTGCCTACTGGGATTTTAACCACCCATTATTGCTTGTTACCCAAAAAAACCCCCCAGAATTACATGCTGACACCTAGAAGACGCTGGTGTCTGGAGTGGGGGAGTCACAGGACAAATAAGTTTTGATCAGGGAGAGTTTGGTCATTGAGATACATCAGCATAACCACGGTATCTTGCCTTGATTTCCAGAACAGTCATGTTCCTGTTAATGTATATTCTCTCCTCCCCTCTCTTTTTTTTTTTTTTTAAAGATTTTATTTATTTATTGGTGAGAGAGAGAGAGAGAGAACACAGGCAGACAGAGTGGCAGGCAGAGGCAGAGGGAGAAGCAGGCTCCCTGCCGAGCAGAGAGCCGGATGTGGGACTCGATCCCAGGATGCTGGAATCATGACCTGAGCCGAAGGCAGTCGCTTAACCAACTGAGCCACCCAGGCGTCCCTCTCCTCCCCTCTCTTGCTTTGAAAATAAAGTCCCATTTTAAAATAGCCTAGTGAAGCCCCACATAGGTAAAGAAGTATGGCAAACCCTTGACTGTGTAAATTCATCTACTAGACAAACGTTTACTGAGCATCTACTATGTCCCAAGTTCTATTCTAAGCACCAGGGAAGCATCAGTGAGCATAACAAAGACTGCTGGCCTTTGGGAAATTATGTCCAGGCAACAAGCCACACAAAGAGTCCACTGCTGATGTGAAATTCCATAAATGTTATTTGAAACAATGGGATTTTCTCAAAGTGGAGCTTTTAACAGCCCAGTGTATGCTCGTCAAGGCTGAGACACAGTTCCAAGGGCAGGCTCCTTGGGTCTCATTCAGAGACTGACTCAGAGAAAGAGGGAAACCACAGACTCACACCTTTCAAATGAGTCAGGCCTTTCTTTTAGGAGGAGATCTCTCAGGGAGGTCATTGTGAAAGAACCCCATCAAGTGATTCTCCTGCCGCTTGGCTGTTCTCATCATAGAGTAAGTGTTGAAACTCAAGAGGCGCTGGTGGCCAGAAAAATGTTCTCACTCAGGTGAAAGATGGGGAGGGTCTGAGGTTCCAGGAGGATGCCCAGTGCAGTGGGAGAAGTGTGCACTCCAAGGTCTGGGGACCTGAGTTCAGCTCAGTACAGTATTATATATATGACCCCAAGTAACCTCTTGGGCCTCTCTGACCCTCAGTCTCCTCCTCGAGGGCTAACCACACATTTGTCGGCACCATCCTGTTGAATCCCTGACTCTGGCTGACATTAGCTTCCCTTGTTGTCTGTGAAAAGAAAGTAGTGGCCAGGACCAAGAGAAAACTGAGCGACACTGATGAGCAGAGTTGTGAGCCCTGGACTTTACATAGGTTTTCTCATTTCAGTGGTCAAGTAAATCGGGAAGACTGATGCTATCGTGTCTTCTTCACAGATGAGGTGAATAGCCTGGGTCCAGTCAGGAGACGGCCACCACACAGTACATCCAGGAAGGGAGGTTGAAATCTACAGTTGTTAATTGCATAGAAGAGTAACTGTCAGCTATGGGGAGGGGAGACCCCACCGTGCTCTAAGGGGAGGGGAAGCACCGAGGAAGGACAGCTTTTAAGTTACTCAGACCCCGCTGGAGAAGGTCTGAAACAGGCCGCCCGATGACAGAGAACTTCGCTGGGTTAGCCAGGCCAGAGTCGGTCTGGAACTGCTGGGTGAGCCACAGACCACCCTTTCACATGTGGGCAGGGGGCATGCAGTCAGCACTCAGCTCAGAGGCAGGCAGTGGTGGTCCAGGCCCTGGCAGGGGCAGGCGCTGGGGCCTTCACAGTGGGTGGGCGACATGTGGCAGGAGTAAAGACAGGGAATGGCAGCGCCGTGTATTTGGGGCTGCAGGAGGCTGGATGTTGGTGCAAAGAGGGGGCCATGCAGAGCTCTGGCTCCCGAGGAGAGGGCCTGCAGGAAGATCCTCCCTAGGCCAGGGCTACAAGGTAGCAGGCGGGTCATGTTCTGAGCCCTGTGCTTGGGCCGGCTCTGTGGGGTGAACACACACACACTGAAAATGCCAAGCACCGTCTTCCTCCCGCAGTGTCCTTCCAGCGCCCGTTGCTGAGAACGCTTCACGCCGGGCTTCCCTGAACAGAGAAATGGTAAATGACATCCCCTTCTCAGCAAGCACGCAGGGAAGGGCGCACGGGGAGCCGAGGGGCAGTCCGTTGAGAACCGACACACGAGGTTGCTGATATTCACGGGTTAGAAATCTCCCCAAGGTCCCACCGTCCATGACAGAACCAGGATTTAAAGCCAAGTCTCTCTGGCTGGAAAGCCCTTTCCAACTTGAGTTTTCTAAAAAGAGAAGTTCATGCAAACACCACCAAGAGGCTGGGAACTCCTGCTTAATGTGAAAGCTAGCACTCCCGGGGGCCCGAGACATTTTGGGTAGAAGACAGTAATGGTCCTTGTTACACAACAGGACCCCTTGTTCATCTGCCAGCTTCCTCACAAGCCCTAAGGGCAGGGGCTCTGTTACTCATTTCTGAATTTCCAGAACCTTAACCCACAGTAGGGGCACCGTTAACTTGCTGCATGAATAAACACGTGAATGAAGACAAGGAAAGGAAATGGTGCACCAAATTTAGTAATACTTCCAACCCTCGTCCTGAAAGCAGTATCGCCCTTGAAAACCGACCCTCTGCTCCTACCGTATTTTCCAGCCCCCTCTCTAGCAACACCCTCTCATTCTGTAAACACCTTGCTTCCTCCGCTGGCCTTTTCAAAACTGTGGCCTCCCGAGGAAGATCCCTTAGAAAAGCTGTGACATCTCTTCATCTGCCCCGTGAGGTTCAGAGTTACACTCATCTTCATTAACGAGACTGTCCTCAATGCCAACGAGGTCCATGAGACTAATTTAGTCACTAACAATAGAAGGTGGTAAGAGATAAGATCCCTCTTCCCAAAGAGCTTATGATCCCGCTGAAGAGACAAGATGTACATGCAAAAGATAAATAACAATTATGACAAGTCGAGCCAACAGCCAAATGGATAGATTTTAGCTCTCAGTGCTGTTCCAGGAGAGGAAACAAGGTCACCACCTAACTCTCCTCTTCTAACTCCACGGATACAGTCCCTGCCGTGTGAAGACCAGACGTTGCACTCCCCCCCCCCCCCCCGAGAGAGAGAGTGTGGGAGGGGGAGAGGGGCAGAGGAAGAGGGAGAGAAAGAATCTCAAGCAGACTCCTTGTTGAGCACGAGCCTGATGTGGGGCTCGATCTCATGACCCATGAGATCATGACCCGAGTGGAAATCAAGAGTCAGGCACTTCACCTACTGAGCCACCCAGACGTCCCCCAATGTTGCACCCTTATGTTACTTGTATCAGCTCTCAGATAATTCTTGGACATTTCTCTGCAGTCTTGGGAATCTTCTCTACTGAGCGGTGTGTGGCAGATGTGGTAGGCATCGTGGTTGACTAACTCAACAGCATCCCCAAGCCCCTTCTCCCCTGCTACCTCCAAACAAAAAAGCTGGAAAACCACATAAACAGCTAGATGTGTAGCAAGATGGGGCCAAGGGGTCAGTTCTTGCTAATGAGACACAAGGGGCATTCTGCTAAGGGACTACGGAGGAGCTTTTGCTTTCCTTATAGAAGGCACAGATAGGGCAGGCGCCTTGCCTCCCCCCATCCTTCTTCCTGTCATGAAGTTGTGATACCTGGTGCTGAACTGTCCTCTTGCCGGAAAGAGGACAGCAGCACAAAAATGAAAGTCAACAAGCTGTGGCCAGTGGAGAAGAAAGAGAGAAAAGACTTGGGAGCTCACAGGCGTCCTTGAGCAACTAGGACAACAGTGAGACCTTCTACCCACACTTGTAGTCAAGCGAATGGCAAAGGTCCTCGTGTCTGAGGCCAGAGTTGGCCATTCTGTTTGCTGTGGCTAAAAGTCCTGCTATGGACACAAGAGGGAAATATATTGCTGGGGGATGAAGAAAAGGGCACGTGAGGTTGGCCCTGGACACCTTCTGGAGGCATGTGGGTGGCTTTGGGTAGACATTAGTGTGATGGCTGATGTCACAAAGGGCGAGGGTATGCCTCCTGGAAAGGGGACTCGAGGGGCTGGTCTAAGGGCCAAGGGATCAAAAAGGCACGAGGCAAGGTGATCTTGAAGGTATGGGGGAGGGGAATGGGGAGATGTGAGAAGATGGACCATCAAAGGAGAGGCCAAGGTTCTCAAGGCCAAGTTCAACCCCCCAGGGCCAGGAAGGTTAAGCCACTTGGATCCTTGCTTCAGCTGGGAACACTGCCAGAGGCTGATGTGTGCTGGTTGCGGGTCGAGGGGGTTGTGTTGGGGGGGTGGATAATTTTCTTTCTCTAACTCCTGCTTCTTTTTAAATGTTCTTTAAATGCCCTTTCTTCCTTATCTGGACTAGACATAAATAGCACCATGTTCTTCCCCAGTTGTACACGCATCGTCAATTTCCACCTCCTCGCGGTTCCAGGAACCTTCAAACGGGCCCTTCCCCTCCCCCGGCCACCCCGGGCGGCTGCAGCCTCGCCCGGCGGCCCCCCTTTCCTCAGTGTCTGCTGAGCCCCCACTGCGGGCACAGCGTCATTCAGCCTTTCGGTCATTCGGTAGAGCGAATCCACACCACCTGGGGCGGCACCCCTGAAATAGCCCCGAGTCCAGTCCAAACAAGCTTATGGGCAAGCTGGAATATTTCAGAACTTGACTTTATTTTTAGGAGTGGCCGGGTGGCCCAGAAAGGAGCGTCACTTAAAGGCTTTGAATGGTTAAATAACACAGAAGAATGTGGAGGACACTTGTCAGAAATCCTCACCCCGAAACGTGATCCCGAACACCCCTGCCCATCGACCTGCTCCTCTGCATTCCATTCCCTCCCAGAGACCAGGAATCTGCAGCCGGCTGGCACTCCAATCCCATCCTGGTTTCTTGGAAAAGCAGTAGAGTTGGTAAAATGCCAATTGGATCTTTTTATTGGGAGGGACTGGGTTTCCATAACACACTCAGCCCTAGGGCCAAGGGCCTCTTGTACGTTCGGTGGAATCTCTACCTGGAGACAAGGTGTGAGCAGAGGACCGTCAGCGTGTGAGTCGGGTCCACCTGTTCCTCGTGCCTCGCAGGTGCTGGGAAGCAGGTGCTATCATCACTACCAATCACTAAGCCCTGCGTGGTCCTTAATATGGGGCAGATACTGTGCTAAGAGCTTTACGTATGTTAATACCAGTAAAATCTGTAAAATGCCATAGAAAAGTACACCTTCGGGACTTGGGGTTGTGCAAGGTTAAGGACAAGTACACCAGCTATCGCAACACAAGCGAAGACCTCCATCGTGTTCAGCTGCCGAGCACAATGAGCCAGAAAAGCAGCCTTCTCCCTTCCCCCGGTGTATCTGGAGGTTGGCCGGGAGTTACGCAATCCTGAGGGAAACGGAGTTGGGAAGGGCCATGATTTTTCTCGAATTCCTTTTCTGAAGTCTCTCGGTTTTCTGCAGCCTTGGGGACACGGTGATTGGGTGAGAAGGTTAAAGGAAAGTGGAATCGGTGCGAGGTGGAGGACTGAGCCTCCGCAAACCTGGCTCGCGTCCCGGATCTGCGGCGCCATGGAAAGTGGCTTTGGAGGTCACCGGCCCCTCGGAGGCCATTTCTTCCACGGTAAAGTGAGAGGCTGGAGGGTATCTCTTGACCCGGATGGCCCTGGTGTTCTACGTCCCGCTGCCTTGTAAACATCACAAACACTGAAATGGGGCTTAAACCTCACCCTCTCCTCAGAGCTGGATTTCCCTTGGACTCGTAAAGCTTCCAGATCTAATCCTCTCCGTGAGCTAGGAGAGCTGTTAGAGAAGACGCAGCCTGTCGTCATGCCCACGAACCTGATCCAGAAGAAGCCCGTGGGCACCCCAGAGAGGACCAGGGAGGAGACGGTGGGCTGGTCACCTTGTGGCCCCGTGTCCTGATTCTTGTCCGGTCTCCCGCATTGGGGCTCCTCCCTCCTGGGCGCAGTGAAGGGCCTGTGCTTCCAGTAGGCTGCGCTGCTCAGACATAGGGGCCCTCGAGCCCGCCCCGCAGAGTTCTGGAGGCTCACAGTCCCAGTCCAAGCTGATGAAAATCTTCACAGCCACAGAGCAAAAGGGTGGAGGTTGTCAGCCCCCAACTCTGCTACTGCTTTTCGGGGTTGAGAAAAGTTATGGCTTCTTCTTCTTCCCCCAAATCTTGTTTTACCTACACGGTTCTGTGTATCATTGCAGGGGTTTCCAGACCCCCTTGAGCCCATCAGTCTCCTCCCCGGGGCCCATGGGGGCCTTGGACTGAATTCCTGCTATTGGTTGTAAGCGGGGGGTAAGCTGCGTGGTACTGTTTGCTTCCCACAGCCCGAAACGTCTATGTAGATTTCAGATGGAATAACAGAGGCGGGGGGCCGGGGACAATGAACCCTTAGTCAGGTTCTAGGAGAGCATTTGCAAATCAGTCTCTCTCTTTACAGTTTTTAGAATTTGTGAGCAAAATCAAAACCGACATAGTAGCAATTACTGTACTGCCCTGAAAATAATACATTGTACAAAGCAAGTTCTTATAAACTTTAGAAACAGGAAATACTTGTCATGGTTATGACACTCCTACCTTGCCTGTTCAGCCCGGCTTCGTGGGGCACAGCTGTGATGGCCTTGGGCACACGGAAAATCTGAATATAAACGTAAATATAGGCAGGTCACTTGTCTTGGATGGTCATTACCAAAAATCAGGAGAAAATGCAAGCATGGGGCTTGAAGAGTCCCTTCTCTGCCATCTGTCTCTGGTAAGTAGCAGGAGAGATCTGTACCCAGGTTTGGCTTCTGGTTAGAAAATGTCTCCCCAAAGAGTTCAGTTCTAGAAGGGCACAGATACCCAGCAGGCAGCAGAGTACCCAGTTAGATTCAGAGACAGCTTTGCTCAGCAGAAGCCAAATTTCCTAGGTCGGCTTACACATCTTTGTGCGAGGCACACAGCAGGTGCGCAGAAAAGAGGTCAAATAAAAGAGGTCAAATCCATCCAGTCTGTTCTTGGGCCAGGGTGTCTTTGCCAACCCAGGAAGGTTTTGCCTCTTCGGAGTATGGGTTTCTTCTCGTTCTCTGTTGAGATGTTGATCTGCTAATTGAAAAATTGCCCAAGGTTCCTGCGCTTTGGTTAACATGTATTCTACTAAAATGTAAGTCTTCATCTCTAATAATTGGTTGCTTGGTTGGGCTCCGTCTTCTTTAGATCTAAACTGAAGTCATCCGTTCTTTTTTGAGTAGAGAGAGAGAGAGAAGCACCTCTTGTTTCTACCGTGAGCGACTGAGGTTCCGAACACAGACCGTCCAGAAGAATCAGCACACTTGCTCCAGTCGGCACCAGGCACCGAAGGGTCGTGTCCAAGTGACTACGGACACAGCGTTGTACGGCTAGAATGTGCGGTTGAAGGGTGAAGTCGAAAACCCCTGCGCGGTAAAGATGAAGGAAATCAAAGGCCAGGGGGAGAGCAGAGAGGAATGTGGTGATTAGACCGGAAATGCAGGGAGCCACCAACGTCAACTCTCCCACTGTAGACGGGAGGAAACAGAATGATTCAGAAAGAAGTTTCGGGAAGCTGAAGTTGTTAGGGAAATGCTGGGAGAGCCAAGGAAGAAAGTACAAGGTCTGGGATTCGGTGCAAGGATTTGAGCCAGGAGAGCAGAAAATATTCTGAGCTGATATTTGTCCTGACAGTGGATTGAAAATTCATACATTTCTTCCCTGAAGCACGAGGACATGGAAGCCCTGGGTTTGTTGTTGTTGTTGTTTTTCTAGAACGGATCTTGTCTTCCTCTGGCGCTCTCAGTCACACGTAGGAAGCTGGGGACTGTGTGGGAAGTAGCAGTTTTCTCTCTGCCTAGGCCTGCCTCCGATCTGACAACCTGAACATTCTTTTAGGGAATTCCCGGGTCCTTAGTTCTGCTCCTGCCCCTGCGGGAGCTGGTGTCTGAGTTTTCCACACTGGTGTATGGGTGCTGGGCTACTCTCCATGTCCCAAAATGGAAGCAGGGGAAAGATCTGGGCTCCCGTGTCCCTCAGCTGGTGCAGGCAGAATCCTGATACCAGGAGGTGTGAAGTCGGGGCACACGTGTCCCTCCGGGCCCTGACTCCGTCAGCCTTTTGTCCCAGCATCTCCGAGGGCACCTTCCAAGGGCTGTGTACGTTGGTCGGAACCCTCACGCCCTCCCACTGAGCGAACAGACCTACAGCTCCCTAATCTGAGAAGAAAGGAATTTAGAAAACTCTTCTCTCAACAAAGTCCAGCTAAAAATCATTGTCCCGCCTAAACAAAAGTAAGAACAGACGCCTTTTTCTTTCTAGCTGTTTGCTTTCCTCAGCACAACCTTTGACCATTTTCACCTCACCCTTGAGGCAACCCTTGTCTCCTGAGCTACTTTGGAAGTGGGTCCTGGAGGCAAAAATGGAAAAACAGATATTTTTCTTTCAGACACATCCCTGGACACACCCCTGGCAACCGTATCGGTTTCCTCGAGTTATGGGAACAAATGACCACCAAGTGGGTGACTTAGAACAGCACGCATTCCTCTCTCAGATCTGGAGGCCGGAAGCTTGAAATCAAGGTGTCCCCATGGCCATGCTCTCTCGGAAAGCTCTAGGGAAGAATCCTCCTATCTTTTGACCTCCTCCTAACTAATTACACCTGCAAAAGCCCCAGTTCCAAATAAGTCACATTCTGAGGTTCCAGGTGGACATACATTTGAGGGGACAATTTTCAACCCGCTCCAGCAACCCATTCCTTTCCCGGCCTGTCCTGTTGGCCTTTCCCTCCCCCACGGTCTCCAGCTGGCTCAGCACTGATGCTTTGCCCCTTGACGGGTGGTGTGGACTTGAGGTTTAGAATGATGTTCTAGCCGCAGGATCGCTCTAGGGAGGCTGGCTCTCTTCTGGAGGGCCCGCTTGCTTCCGTGGTAAGGGGTCTGTCAGGAGGGTGGAATTCAGTACAACCGAGGGTCCATCCCTGGTCGCTGCCCGGCTTCTGGACCCCTGTAATCAGTGCCAGCCACTTCCGAATGTCCTTCCAGGGACCAGGCCAGGCCTGAGCTGGACGTTCTCCGAGCTGCTGATGGACAGGCAGTGACTAGGGAGTTCCTTGCATTTACTGTCAGAGCTGGGCCCTGAGCTAGAGGCGTAAACAATGAGGGAGGGAGCGGTTCTCATGATGGGTCATTTTCCCACCCGACACCATCAGTTTGATGGTAAATGTGAAAGCACTTGTTTTTAAACCATCACTTTAAAAAAAAAAAAAAAGCCTGAAATCTCAAAGCAATATCAAAATACCTGTGCTGACTCAGAAAGATAATTTTTCAAGCATCAGCAGAAAGGGGAACTTACAGAATTTGTAATTTTACCACCCGCCCGCCCCCTTCCCCCTCCTCAGCTCTGCACATGCGGTGGGGGCAGCAGATTGGAGGGGGCGGGGGGAAATGATTGTTCATGTTTGTCTTGCCTCTCGGATGAGATGTAACTCAGCTCTGTGTTTGTCCTGGGCACTCATGGATGAATCAGACCCAGAGTCTGTCTCCACGAGGCTCCGCACAGTAGCAGCCCAGTTGAACGAACACACAGCTGTACTATAAGGTAAATGCTAGCAGAGACGTAGGAATAAAACATTATAGGGGAAATGAATTCTCCTTCAGGGAGAGGGGAAAGGACCAGCATATCAGGGGAAGACCCAGAATCCATTTATGGGCTGCCTGTGCCCTTATGTTTCTTAATTCTTTCATTTCTTTATTCAGCACACACTTACAGAAAGCTCTCTGTGTGCCAGGCCTCATCATAGCTGCTGGGAAAAGGACATCAGCAGCCAAAGACCGTCTTCTTGGAATTTACTTTCCACATAAGGAGGCAGAGAAGGTTAAGGGGATCAGCCAGTGTGCCCTTGGGAGAGCAGGTCAAGGAAACAGCATGAATAAGACACTGGGGCAGGGAGGCCCCCCGCACCATCATCTGGAATGACTAGGATATGGGTTCATGGGAAGGGCAAGGTAGCAGGGAGACTTTGGCAAGAGCCTACCGCCCGGATATGGAGATCCATACATGTCATTTAAAGCACTCAGATTTAGTCCCGTAGAGAGAGGGTCCACCAAGGTTTGGCTGGAGCCAGGAAGGTGTTGTCGATTTAAACAAGGGAATGATATTCCCAGGTTCAGGTGTTAGGAAGACTGTTGCAGTAGCATGTGGGGAGGGTCTTAGAAGAGATGGGAAGGCTACGGCTGGAGCCTGAAGAACCTTCGCCAACTCACCAATGATGCCGAATGCCCAATTTGGAGAAAGATATTTGATGCCCTTGCCCTGGGAACCGGTCTGATACTGACCCCCAAGTGGTGTATGTTTGTGACTATGAAGGCCACGGGCTTAGTTTTTTCAAACTGTTCATCACTCTGTCACAGTAGGTCACACACACACAGTACAACATTCACAAGGTACATGGGGAAAGGGCATGCGTGACCAGGAGGTGCCCTTCCTACCCCCGCTACCCACTCAGTCGCCTTCACCAGAGGCAACAGCAGTTATCAGAGTTTATTTTCGTTCTGAAGACAGTTAAAGAGCTTGGACCTAACACGGAATCAGGAGGCTACGTAATGTGGTTAGGCTGAGGGCCTGGAGTGAGCCAGACTCCGTTTAAAGCCAGGCTGCACCCTACCACCCCCCAACCCCGACCCAGAGCCCAGACAGCCGCAGAATGTATCTTGCTGGGTTGTGAGGTAATTCGGTAAGCTAACCCACCGAAGTCCTAGCACAGCGCCTGGCACGTATTTGAACTCAATCAGCACCAGCTAATATTAGCCATTGGGCCGTTGAGTGCGATGGCGGAGGGTGGAAGGGAAGGCAGGACACATCGAGCACTTTCTGGGGAAAGCCTTGGTTGCTCCAAGTGCGGTCACGGGAAATCCCTTAGAACTTACTGGAAATGCAGGATCCCAGACCCCGCCCTAGACCTGGTGAATCAGAAGCTGCTTTCCAATAACTTCTCGGGCGACCTGCGTGCAGGTGAGAACGTGAGAAGCACCATCCTATATGAGCCCCAAATCCTTGAGGGAGTGGGCCTCAGATTCCCCGACTCTGGGCAGATGCTCCTGCTGAACCTTGACCTTCAGATGTAAGTCCTTAGACATCTTACGATGAAAACTCACTTTCAAGGGGAAAGCAGTCGCTCTCCCTACCCCAGCTCCAGCCTTCAATTCCACATCCGATTTCTCAAGCCCAATAACCTGTGACCTCAAAGACAACTGGGAAGTGTCCCCTTTTGTCCTGAGTAACCTGATAGACAGCTCGGGGGCGGGGTGGCTTGTTGTTTTTTAAGTGATATAAGAGCCTGTCCGACAAGCAGCGAGGCTGCCAGGATGGCATCTGGGACACGAAGGCCCTGGCCGTGGGGGGCTGCCTTGGAACTTGGTATTGAAAGTAGAGGCTCCACGGGGTTAGGGCTGCGAGGCTGGAGGAGCTCACGGGGTGACAATCGCGGCTGTTTGCCCCTTGGTCCAAACTGGTAGACCATGGCTAGGTATACGGGATACAGGAAACAGCCCTTTCCTTTAAAAATGGAAGCACATTTTTAAAGGGTGGCTTTAATTTTAAATGGGTGGCTCCGTTGACTCTTGATTTCAACTCAGGTCATGATCTCAGGGTCGTGGGATTGAGACCCAAGTCAGGAGCTTTGTGCTGGGTGTGGAGCCTGCTTAAGGTTCTCTCCCTCTCCCTCTGCCTCTCCCTGCTCTCTCTCTCTCCTCCCCCTTCCCTTTCTTAAAAACCAAATAGAACCACATACCATAATGGTGGGTGCACGTCACTATACATTTGTCCAAAGTCACAGAACGCACACCACCAAGAGTGAACATTGTCATAAACCGTGGACTCTGGGTGATAATGGTGTGTCAATGGCGGTTCATCAGTCATGACCAATGTCCCACACTGGCGGGGGATGTTGGTAACAGGGGAGGCTGTGCACATGCGGGGCCGGAAGCATATGGGAACTGTCTGTGGCTCCTGCTCGATTTTGCCAAAAACTATTCTGAAAAGAAAAAAGTCTATTTTTCAAAATGAAAAGAAAATTATAATTCGTTACTGAATCAGCTGTAGGAGAGGAAAAAAAGAAACCAAGATTGAGGCCTGGGGAAGTATGCTTTAAAAAAAAATCACAATTATAAAGGAAATAACTTAGAACTGAGATGTCCCATCCAGAAAATAGCCATTTGCTGCTAACGAACACTTGAAATGTTCCCAGTGCAACTAAGGAACTGAACTTTTCATTTGATATAATTTTAATTAATTGACATGTAAATCCAAAAGCTGACATGTGCAAGATCTATAGTAAAATTTTTAAGGCGGTTTGGAACAATTTGGGTATATGAATCTATTCTTTCAATTGTTAATTTTATGAAAGCTACATACAGATCAAGTGTTTCCAGTGAGTAGTTAGCATCCAAACTGAGACAACACAAGTGTAAAATTTTGAAACCTTAATACCAGGGAAAAAAAGTAAAATATCTCATTCATTTTTATGTGGATTACATATTGAAATAATATTTCAGTTATATTTCATTAATAAAAAATTAAATTACTTAGTTAATAAAAAATTAAAGCTTACTCCACTTGTCTTCTAACTTTAAAATGTAGCTTCCAAAAAAGTTAAATTTATGTGTGTGGCTCACTCCTCTACTACGGGTAGAGATGCAAATGGTACAGCTGCTTGGAAAACCAGAATGGTGGTTCCTCAAAAAGTTAAATGTAAAGTCACCTAGCAACTCCACTCCTGGACATTCGCCCAAGGGAACTGAAAACATATGCCCACCCAAAAACCTTGCACATGAATATTCACAGCAGCATTATGCATAATAGCTACAAAGTGGAAACAGCCCAGATGTCCATCAGCTGATAAATGGATGATGAATGGATATACCACGTTTATCCATACCGTGTGATCTTATTCAGCCATGAAAAGGAACGAAGTGTGGATAGATGATCCAACATGGATGACCCTGGATAATCTTCTAAGCGAAAGAAGGCAGACACACAAAAGTCACATTCTGTATGACTCTGGGTCTATGAAATATCCAGAATAGGCAAATCTATAGAGACAGAAATTAACTAGGGTTTGCCAAGTGCTTGGGGGGAGAGGAGAATAGGAAATGACTGTTAATGGGTATGGGTTTCTTTTGAGGATGATGAGAACATTCTGGAATTAAAGAGTGGTGATGGTTGCTCAACTTGGGGACAGGCAAAAAATTATGTATGTGGCTTGCGTGACGTTTCTGTTGCACAGCCTGGATTTAGAGGACCTCGCTGTTCCTCTCCTGTCACTGGTGAGGGTATAGCCTTTAGCCTGAGCTAATGGACTTGGGGTCATTTTTGCCCCTCCCCCAGGATATTCGCCAAAGTCTAGAGGTATTCGTCGTTGGCAGCTGGGGTGGGGGTGAGAAGTAGCCAGAGGGGTGAGGTGGGGTGAGACTGGCCAGAGACGCTCATACACACCCTACGATGGGCAGGACTGTTGTCCGTGACAAAGAACTATCAGGGCTCCAAATGGCACTGGCATCCTGTTGGAAGAGTCCAGCCCTGGAGGCTGCTCAGGGGTTCCGGGCCTCCTACACAGCCCTGAGGTCAGAAGGTGCACAGGGGCGTGGCCTGCTCTGGAGCCCAGCCCCCTCACAGGTGTGCTTAGCTCCTCTGCACACCTGAGTCAGTGCACCTGGAGATGTTCCAGGCAGCGTCCAGACAGCGCCCGGGAATTCCCGTGTAAATTAGCTGTGGAATTCGTGGCTCTGTCCTCACTCTCGGAGGCTTCCTGAGTTCCCAAATGTTATACTTACTTTATTTACTTATTTTTGAAGATTTTACTTATGTACTTGAGAGAGAGTTAGAGAGCACAGAGGGAGAGGGAGAAGCAGGTTCCCCGCTGAGCAAGGAGCCCGACACAGGGCTCCATCCCAAGACCCTGGGATCATGACCTGAGCCGAGGGCAGATGCTTAACCAATTGAGCCACCCAGGCACACTGTTTTTTTGTTGTTTTTGTTTTGCCTCCCATCACTCAGGCAGCCCTGTTATAGTTACTTTAAATTAACCCGGCCTCATTCCGAGGCCAAGATGGCCATTTTTCTTGTTTTCTCTTCCACATCAGATTTCTAAGCCAAAGACAACTGGAATTTGAAAAGTCAAAGTCATGAATGGGTTCCTTCTCTGATGTCTGAAGCAAAAAAACTTGAAGAAAGATATCCCCGGACTTGCTTTGAGGTACCCTGTTTTTTAAAGATTTTATTTATTTATTTGACAGAGATCGCAAGTAGGCAGAGAGGCAGGCAGAGAGAGGGGGGGAAGCAGGTTCCCTGCTGAGCAGAGAACCCGATGCGGGGCTCGATCCAGGACCCTGGGATCATGACCTGAGCCGAAGGCAGAGGCTTTAACCCACTGAGCCACCCAGGCGCCCCGAGGTACTCTGTTTTTTAAATTACCCTTTCTGTCTATAGTAGTTTCTTGGGGCTGCCGCAACAAATGAGCACAAACTCCGTCACTCAGCAAATTTATGACCTTACAGTTCTGCAGTCAGAAGTCCAACGTGGATCTCACTGGGCTAACATCACGGTATCAGCAGAGCTGCATTCCTTCTAGAGGCTCCAGAGGGGAGTTCCTTGCCTTCTCAGGCTTCTGGACGCTGCCTGCATTCCCGGACTCCTGGCCCCTTCCTCCAGACTCAAAGCCAGCAGCGTGGGGACGTCAAATCTTTCTCAGACGTTGACCCTCTTCTCTCCCTCCCACTTGGAAGGGCCTTTGTGATTACATTTGGATCACTGGATCATCCAGGGTGATATCCCCACATCAAAACCTTTGATTTCTGGCTGTGAAGTTCCTTCCACCACGTAAGGTAATATAGTCACAAGTTCTAGAACTGGGGAGAGGGGCATAGATCTCCATCTTTAGACGCATTGTTCGGCCTCCTACAGTGTTTCGCAGGCCTGGACAACCAGCTGGGGTGCCCCCCAGCCAGCATCTGTCACCCTCATTCCATAAGATGAAACCGGGCGTGTTTGCTTTTCCAGAACTGTAGAGTTTCCTGGTGTGAGATAGTTAAGTGCTGACTTTCCATATCTTCATTCCTATTGACATATGCCCTCAAAATGGTCTAGGAGAGATTTACAGACTACTCGTTAGGGGCTAAAAAGTGCCCCCTGCCCCAGTTCGTATGTTGAAGTCCTAACCCCTGTACCTCAGAATGATGTGATGTTTGTAGAAAGAGCCTTTAAACAGGTAATTAAGGTAAAATGAGGTCATTCGGGGGGGCCCGAAATGACTGATGTCCTTACAAGAAAGGAGATTAGGACATAGACAGACACCAGACACATGCAGTGAGAAGGTGGCCATCCTTAAGCCACAGAGAGAGGCCCGAGAAGACACCGACTGGGCCAACTACCTCCTTGGCTTTGGACGTCCAGCCTCCAGAACTGGGAGAAAATGAATTTCCATTATTTCAGCCAGCCAGCCTATGGTATTTTATTATGGTAACCCTAGTAAACTAAAACGCTACTTTTCCAGTCATACCATTGTGGGGTTTGAAATGAATTATTACAATTCAAATCTTTTCCTATGACTCTGGTTTACAAAGCCCCCGAAGGTCTTGTCCCACGTGCTGAGTTGAAATCCCCTCTCACGGGCGGGCCTGTCCAATCACATGTCAGAGTTCAACTCAACATGTATTGGGCATCTCTGACTCTCAGGCCCTGTGTGTGTTCCAGAAGGCTCGCCCCGGGCCCCTGAGGAATCATGGATCAGTTATACTGTCCCTCTAATCCGGTGTCATTTGCAGTACAAGCCGTAAAGTCAGAGAAACGAAGAGCCATAGGGCTTGGGCGGAGGGAGGGCATCGGGGCAGGACGGTGAGGCAGGGCATTAGGATTCTGGAAGCATTACGAAATGAGTGACGTTGGAAGACCAGGCCTTAAGGAATCAGCCAGATGCCTTCACAGTCAAGCCTTTAAAGGGAGCTCCCTCGGTGTTTCAGGGATGCAAGACTCAACCTTTAACGGGAGGCTTTAGGGAGTGGTCTTAATTTGAGTCCCCTCCAAAAAGCTGACCTTGAGACAAGAGCAGGGATGTAGGGAGCCTATCAGGGAGGTGACCTCAGGTTGCACAGGAGAGGAGGAGTGTGAGTCAGGGGCGGGAGGCACCTGCATGGGACCAAACGGGTGGCGGGTGTGGACACAGGAGCCAGACCCCACGGGGCACCGGTCCAACACAGTGTGGTCTGTGCCTTAGAATCATCCTACGGGGAAGTGAGGTCTCCTCCTTCCGGCTACCTTGTCCTGTGTGGCCAGAAAACCTTCCAGGCCATGAAGAAAGACCTCAGGCGGGGGGAGCTGGCAACGGTCTTCACCTGCACCTGCAGGGAAATGTAAGTGACGGAGGAGCCTTGGGGCACGGTGCCTTGGGGACAATTTGATAATTTCATACGCCATCCGGATGCTGGGGTCCCTCAGTTAGGGTTCTCTGACCTGAACAATTCTAACTCTGCCATCTGTCAGAATGCGCTGGCCCCATAACCCTCAGTCTCCATTTGTGCCGCGCCGATCGGATTTCCTTAGTGAGCGTGAATTCCAGTTTTGTCCCTTAAAATAGATGTACCGCGGGCATGTTAATTAACCTCTTTGAGCTTTGTAGGCCAGCTCACATTTTTATTACAGGGATTACTACCGAACGCAGGGCATTAGCATAGTCCTGGGAACATGCGAACCCTCTATGAATGGTTACTATTTTTACAGAAGACAACACTTGTTCCTCCCTCCAATCGGTGCAGACTGTGATGGGGATGGAACTTGAGATGACGATCGGAAAGTGCCCGCCCACCACAGCTTCTTCGTCACGCTTTCTAACGACACACCTGCCTGCTATGGTTTATTGCATGGGTTTTGGTAAATAAAAATTCCATTTCAGAAAAATGCCTTACTAAAGCGTCCTGTAAGTGTCATGCGATGAACAGAACAATGCCCAAACCATCATTTATAAGAATGTCCAACCTCCCAGTGAATAACCTCTGATTTAAATTAGGAACAAATGAAAGCTCTTGGGGACTCCAGGCTTGTTTTGTAGTAATTTACTACATTAGTGCCCCGAAAGGCTCCCACATTACCTGGGGCTCTGAATTCTGAGGGTGACCGGATGTCTCAGTCGGCTTGGGCTGCTCTAACAACATGACACAGACTGGGCAGCTCAAGCAACAGAAAGGGGTTTCTCCTAGTTCTGGAGACCAGTGCGGTTCGAGGTGAGGACTTGTTCCCTGGCTTGCCCATGTCTGCCTTCTCGCTGTGTCCTCACCCGGCACAGAGGGAGGGAGAGGGAGGGAGAGAGAAGAAATACCTATAAATACACACACACATAGCAGGAGAGAGAGAGAAGGGGAGGGAGGGAAAGAGGCGGGGAGG